>NC_090347.1:9203649-9507399 GCF_035084215.1 Heptranchias perlo | reverse complement strand
AGAGTTGCAACTATTAGGAGGCCTATATACTATGCCCACTAGTGTTTTTTTCCCCTTATTATTCCTTATCTCTACCCAAACTGTTTCATTATCCTGATCCTTTGTCCCAATATCATTTCTCTGTATTACAGTGATTCCTTCCTTTACTAACATAGCCACCCCACCTCCCCTTCCTTCCTGCCTGTCCTTCCTGATTGTTAAATAACCTGGCATATTTAATTCCCAGTCGTTGTCACCCTGCAGCCATGTTTCTGTAATGGCCACAAGATCATACCCATACGTAGTTATTTGCGCCGTTAACTCGTCCATTTTGTTACGAATGCTACGTGCATTCAGATAAAGAACTTTCAAATATGTTTTGTGACACTTAGTTCCTGCTTTTTCCTTTTTTAACACTTTACCTTTTACTCCATACCTTCTGTCCCTTCCTGACACGCTTTCCTCTGTCTCCCTGCTCAGGTTCCCAACCCCCTGCCACAGCTTTGATGCTGGGTTAATCGCCTTACGCCTTCTAGTTTTTATTTTTTCTGTCATGCCTAAAGTACACTTTCTTTCCACTGCTCTACGCTTTTCCCTTTCACTTGTTCTTGAACAACTGTTTGTACTATTTGTATTGTAGATTTCCCCTGGGTCTTCCCCTCTCTTGCTGCTCTCAATTTTATTCCCTTCTGACTCCCCGCTCAGGTTCCCATCCCCCTGCCACTCTAGTTTAAACCTTCCCCAACAGCACTAGCAAGGTGTTGGGCTGCTCCTTCACTTGCCTGCAGAATCATGCATGCCATCTTGGGTTACCTTTGCTCACATTTTTGCCACTGATTTCTTAGCTCTCTCCCCCTTCAACCTTGGCAAACGCTGCCAATTGGTTGAGATGCCTTTGTAGCCTTTACAAGAGCTAAGAATTTTTGTCCCACTATTCTGCTACTTCCTTTTAATTGTCCGCATCCCTTGAGTTATCGGCATCCCTTTCATTTTCACTGACTCATAATTCTCCACTCCCGCCACTAGTACGCTCCCACCACACGTGTCCCCATCTGCATCTGAAGCTGCAAATAATTATGCAAGTCTGCTGGCCCACAAATTGCTATTAGTAATTTACGATTCTGGGATGGGCAATAAATGCGGCCTGCCAATATCGGCCGCATCCCAACAACAAATAAAAGATATCTGCTGAGATTTGCATCGGTCTCAACCTTTTAGAAGTGACTTACACCAGTACAGGAAAATCATGGCCATAAACCTCGCATAATAATAAAAATAAAAATTAAAGTTAATTGGTCGGGGTGCAAAAGCAAACACTTCAAGGGACAGATGAATTTGTCGAGTGCGAATGTAATGTTTGGAGGACTGGATTCATGTTCTTTGGAGTTGAGCCAGCTGCAGAGCACTCGGAAAAGCATCAAATTGCACTTACAATCTGTACCCGCAACTCAAAAAAATAAACAAATTGGGAAATGTCAAATATCAGCCGAATTACCACACACTCTGTACAAGTTCTGATGTGGTGACAATGCTTTCCATTTAACGTTTAATAAGCACGTCAATGCGTAAAGACAAATGTAATTTGCCAAATTGCTCTGGTAAACTAGGAATATTCCAATCATAGAATCATAAAACGGTTACAGCACAGAACGAGGCCATTCGGCCCATCAAGCTCTTTGTAAGAGCAATCCAGTTAGTCTCATTCCCCTGCTCTTTCCCCGTAGCCCTGCAAAATTTTTTCCCTTCAAGTATTTATCCAATTCCTTTCTGAAAGCCACGATTGAGTCCGCTTCCACCGCCCTTTCAGGCAGCACATTCCAGACCATAACAACTCGCTGCCCTAGAGGATGGAGCAAGATAGCTGCTGCCTGAAATTGCTCCAAGCGTTTATACTCATTTCCTGCAAATATCTCAGCAGAGCTGCAAAATTCCCAGCAAGCCTGATAATTCTCATCATTTATAGATCCACAATTGGATTACGCAACCTTTAATTGAGGCTTTTAGGATTTTGAAAGGAATTGATAGAAAGAAACTTTTTCCGCTGGTGGGGGAGTCCATGATGTTAATTGTACATAAAGGAACTACTTCAATTGATGAATGATGTGGACAGAACAAGAGGCTACAGGCCAAGGAGTTCCATTCATGTGACTGAACCACCAGTGCCTGCCTCTAATCCATATGCAGAAGGCAAATATCAAATGTAATAAACGTCTATTTTTAAGGAAGCACAGGACTTATTTCCTAAAAAAAAAGAGTAATGAGATTCTACCTGGGAATAACATCAACAGCACCCCAAACATACAGGTTAGAATCGAACAGGTGAGTCATCAAAGACTTTGAATGGGGTGCAAGAGCAGAGGGACACAGGGGTGCATATTCACAAATCTTTGAAGGTGGCGGGGCAAGTTGATAATGTAGTTCAGAAAGCTTATGGGATACCTGGCTTTGTAAATAGGGGCAATGAACAAAACAAGGAAGTCATGCTAAACCTTTACAAATCACTGGTTATGCCTCGGCTGGAGTATCGTGTATAATTCTGGGCACCGCACGTTAGGAAGGATGTCCAGGCCTTGGAGAGGGTACAGAGGAGGTTTACCAGGATGATACCAGGGGTGAGAGACTTTAGTTATGTGGAAAGATTGGAGAAGCTGGGATTGTTCTCCTTAAAGCAGAGAAGGTTAAAGGGAGACCTAATAGAGGTATTCAAAATTATGAGGGGTTTTGATAGAGCAAATAGGAATAAACTGTTTCCTCTGGCAAGTGGGTCGGTAACCAGAGGTCACAGATTTAAAATAATTGGCAAAAGAACTAGAGGGGAAATTTTTTCACACAGATGGTTGTTAAGATCTGGAACACACTATCTGAAAGGGGGGTGGAAGCAGATTCCATAGGAACTCTCGAAAGGCAATTGGACACATACTTGAAGAGGACTCATTTTCAGGGTTATGGGGAAAAAACTAGGGTGTGGGACTAAATTGGACAGCTCTTTTCAAAGAGCCGACTCAGGTACGATGGGCCGAATGGCCTCCTTCTGTGATGTAAGATTCTTTGATTCTATGACTGATTGCGGTGCCTTAATGGATGTCTCGAATGACCCATAACCTGAGGCTGCCAGAAGCAGCAGAGAGGAATCTCCCAGCTGTAATCGCCATCAAGTTCCTGTTACATAATGCTTCAGTTTTATTTGATCTCCCACATCAAGTCAAGCGTAAATGCAGGTTATCAACATCGCACTAGCCATTGTATATCTGCAACGATTCTCCTGCAATTACAACAAATGAAGCTCATTCTAAGAACAGCAGAGAAAAGCATAACATACATAAGGAAACAAATGGACCATGTGTATGGACTTATATTTCAGAGGCAAGTTTGGCAATTTTATGCCATATTTAGACAAGATAGAAGCTTAATTATCTTCTGCTGCACAGATGGCGCATGTGCAGTTAAGGACTAGCATTTAGGCATGGCCGGGAATAATCGAACAAATTTTCACACTTGTAACTTTTTAATTAACCCTTGCTGCCTGGACCATATAATTTCCTACCATATACTATTCGCCATTGAAGAGAAGCTGCCTATGGGATCTGCTTGCAAGCCTCTGCTGATTTCCATTCATGATGTGTTTACTAGAAATTATGCAAGAGGAAACAGGGGAACCTGCCAGCCAGTCTTCCCTTCTTTCCTGCAGGGAAGCCTCTAACCCTGCTCAGTGCTTCTCCCAACTACCTAGCCAGGATCTAGAACTCCTCGGGGGTTTAACTTTCTCTAGCAGCTGATTGATATAAAACTCTTTTGTGTACTATTTTAACACAATTGATAGTCCATTTAATGCTTAATGGTGCATGGCAGATTATGTAACTGTGATAATCAGTGCATGACCAGGGGAAACTAGACCCCCTTACATGCTGAATTTGGAAAACATTTTTGTCTTCTTGATTTCAAATAATTTTTTTTAATGATATCTTTCCTTGTATCATAACCAGAAACCCAGAAATAAAATTTCAGATGTTGTATTCCTTTTACCATGTCCTTTCATAATCCAAGGTACAAGTACTATTATTTCATCACAAACATATTTTCACAGTTATATAGATTTTTTTTTTACAGTAATGTACTTAATGGTTGCAGTTTATGTACACAGCAGTCTCTGGATAATTGGATTTGAGTTTATTCATTTGTTAAGGAGATGAAAAGAAATCAGACAGCAGAGGGCCAATTCCACACTCCCATCAGGGGGCAGTGCTTGCAGGGAGCATATCACAGGTGTGCAGCCCGCAGTCTTCAACCCATTAAAATCAATGGATGGGAAATCATAGACCGCACAGCCGTGATCTCCCATAATTCTGACCCTCGGAATGCTGCTCCCATTGGGAACACGGAATTGGCCCTTAGAGGTCAGAAAGGAATTAAGAGTTAGTTGTGAGCACAATAAACCTTTGATTCGAATATTGCTTCTGTACACCATCACACACCGATGAACCACAGTGTATTAAATCAAACTGCACAGAGAATGAAGCAGGCTTTAAAATCTGGTAAGAGCTTGAGGTTAATGCTCTTCATAGATGGACATACAACTATGTCTACTGAATAACCCCATTGAGTGATGTCAGACCCAGATCATAGAGGTCTCTGCCTCAAATAGTTTATATCATGTAAGCTGTTCCTTGGCTATAAATGTTCTATTTATACCACAAATACAACAATAAATTGTATGGTTTTTAAATGGGTTGATAGGGACCATTGCTCATATACTACAGCAGTACACAGTAGGTAAAATTTCTCCCTGACCTTCAAAGTCAATCATGCCAAACTCCAGGATATTAATTCAATCTTAGAAGCCACGCTATTCAACTCTGACCCGTTTCATTCCACAAATGACTCCATCCATCACCCCTGCAACACTGGAACCCTTTTATTCCATAAACTCTTTGATCTGTGTCCATCCTTATCCCGATAATCTTCAATCTTAATCTGAACCAAACATTTATCCAGTTCTTTTTTTTAAAGGCGTTAATCAGTTCATTATTAACTGCTTTTGCCTCATATCCACGACTATACAGAGGAAAAGATGTCTTCTAATCTCCAGTCCCATTTAAGACTTGCTAACTTGGTACTGATGATACAAATTCCCTTCAGCAGCAAACTGCAATGAATTCCTGGTTAACAATCTGCCTCTAGGCTGTTTGATCCGTCAAGCTACTTGGAGCTGCAGCTCAGTTCAAGGAGATGGCGTACTATCCGTGTAAACTGAATAAAGCCTTTGGAAACCCATGTACTGCACCTACGTGGTAAGTACACACTAGTACATCAATTTGGAGAAAATGGTACACAACCTACAGCAAACAAACGGACAGGGCTTGTAACCTAGAACAAGTTTGCTTAAAACGACAAGCTGCATGTCGCATCTATTAAAAAAGGGGTTGAGACACTTTTGCAACACCATTGTCTAGGAAAGTGCCTCATCTTCGAACACAACTACTTAGGAAGTGCTGCCTCTGCAACAATGGTCCTTTGCTGCTGGAATGTATCAGTCGGAGGAGTACGCACTGCCACAGTTGGTGAAGCAATGACATCATCACCGATTGTGTAAATTAATCTTGAACTTCACACACAGTTAAAATAAAAAGTTAAATGGCAGTGCACTGCTGTAGCAGTTTAAAATACCAAAGCACTGTGTCACATCATGCTGGGGCCCAGCTCTACACTCAGTGTTACAAACGGTGCCATTTGTACACAGCCATGTTCTTAAGGGAAAGGCTGAATGGAGAAAAAGCTTGGGGAAAGAAAATTAGTAGAATTTACAGCACAGAAACAGGCCATTCGGCCCAACAGGTCTTTGCCAGTGTTAATGCGCCACATGAGCCTCCTCCCACCTTACTTCATCTCACCCTATCAACATATTCTTTTATTCCTTTATCCCTCATGTACTTATCTATCTTCCCCTTAAATGCATCTATGCTATTCGCCTCAACCACTCCATGTGGTAGCAAGAATTGCGTACAGTTCTGGTCATCACATTAGAGGAAAGATGTGATTGCACTAGAGAGGGTACAGAGGAGATTTACAAGGATGTTGCCAGGACTGGAGAACTTTAGCTATGAAGAAAGATTGGCTGGGGTTGTTTTCTTTGGAGCAGAGGAGGCTGAGGGGAGATTTAATTGAGGTGTATAAAATTATGAGGGGCCTAGATAGAGTGGATAGGAAGGACCTATTTCCCTTAGCAGAGAGGTCAATAACCAGGGGGCATAGATTTAAAGTAATTGGTAGAAGGATTAGAGGGGAGCTGAGGAGAAATCTTTTCACCCAGAGGGTGGTGGGGGTCTGGAACTCACTGCCTGAAAGAGTGGTAGAGGCAGAAACCCTCAACTCAATTAAAAGTATTTGGATATGCACTTGAATTGCCGTAACCTACAGGGCTACAGACCAAGTGCTGGAAAGTGGGATTAGGCTGGATAGCTCTCTGTCGGCCGGCGCAGACACAATGGACCCAATGGCTTCCTTCTGTGCCGTAAATTTCTAAGATTCTAAGTTCCACATTCTAACCACTCGCTGGGTAAAGAAAATCTAACAAATCTGTGGAGGAGTCACTCCGGTGCTGCTTTCGTGCATCTTTGCAGGTTTTCATCAGCAGATGCCTGGCAGCAGGTCTCTTTGGCTTTATGTTGATAGTGGATGGTGTGTGCCATGGAGAGATGTCAATGGACAGGAGAGATAACAAGAAATCAGTTTCCTTTGTACATATCCTCTATCTCTCTCTCTCTCTTTCTGTGCATAGCAGGACGGTAGTGCACACAACCTGGCAGTATGGCAGTCACAGATGCATGGCGGCTCTGGCAGGCAAGCGGTGCAAGAAATAGGAAGCCGAGCAGCCAACATTGGAAATTTGTCGCAGAGACTGGCAGGGCCACAGACAAGCTGGGCCAGTTCAACAGGGCGCAAAACTACTTGCAAATCAGCAAGTAAACTAAAAGAAATATAAGGAACACAGATTTTAAATCGCTATGAATAAACGAAGAGGCCAACATCCTGACTTTGCTAACTTTAGCGAAGAAGTAGGCTGAGTAAAAAGTGGCCCAATGTTGGCAGAAAGCACGGAGGGACTATTCAGACACATTCAGTACTGCTCAGAGGGTTCTGAACCCTCCAAGAACGGATTAATGAGTATTAGCAAAAACTGAAGAAAAAGCCCATTTTTGCTCACTGAAGTCATTAATGAGGAACCCATGGCAGCTTTCCTCAGCTGCTGAGTCAAAGCATAAATGAGAATTATATGAGAACAATATTCCTGTTAACAAACAAGAATATTTTGAAAGATGACCACCACTTAGTCAGAAGCAAATAGTATAGGAACATAAGAATTGCTAGATGAAAAAAGACCAAGATCCATCCAGTTCGCCTTCTACCATCCTGGTAGTCGCATGATGCAAAGATAACGAACAGAACAGAGATGTTCAGCAAAGCAATTGTTGGAGGAAGTAAATTGCTGTCTCACGCAGAAGGAGTGATGGGGCAAAGAGGGGGAAGAATTTTTGAACTGTGTTCAGGAGAACTTTCTTGACTAGTACATTTCCAACCCAATGAGGAAGGAGGCATTGCTGGATCTGGTCCTGGGAAATGAGGTGGGTGAAGTGGAGTGTCAGTGGGGGAACATTTAGGGAACAGTGATCATAGTATCATAACGTTTAGATTAGTTATGGAAAAGGACAAGGGCCATTCTAAAGTAAAAGTACTCAATTGGAGGAGGGCCAATTTTAATGGGTTGAGAATGGATCTGGCCCGGGTAAATTGGAATCAAAGATTGGCAGGTAAAACTGTAATTGAACAATGGGCGGCCCTAAAGAGGAGATGGTTCAGGTACAGTCTAGATACAGTACCATGAGGGAGCAAGTTAGGGCAACTAAAACCGGAGCTCCCTGGATGAAAAAATAGGTAGAACATAAGATGAAGCACAAAAAAAGGGGCATACGACAGATGTCAGATTGATAATACAAGTGAGAACCAGGTTGAATATAGAAAGTTCAGAGGGGAGGCGAGAAAGAAAATAAGAGGGGGAAAGAGAGTATGAGAATAGACTGGCGGCAAACATAAAAGGGAATCCAAAAGTCTTCTATAGGCATGTAAACAGTAAACGGGTAGTAAGAGGAGGGGTGGGACTGATTAGGGACCAAAAAGGAGATCTACGCTTGGAGGCAGAGGGCATGGCTGAGGTACTAAATGAATACTTTGCATCTGTCTTTACCAAGGAAGAAGATGCTGCCAAAATCACAGTAGTTGAGATACTGGATGGGCTAAAAATTGATAAAGAGGAGGTACTAGGAAGGCTGGCTGTACTTAAAGTAGATAAGTCACCTGGTCCAGATGGGATGCATCCTAGGTTGCTGAGGGAAGTAAGGGTGGAAATTGCAGAGGTACTGGCCACAATCTTCTAATCATCCTTAGATGCGGGGATGGTGTCAGAGGACTGGAGAATTGCAAATGTTACACCCTTGTTCAAAAAACGGTGTAAGGATGAAGTCAGCAACTACAGGCTAGTCAGTTTAACCTCGATAGTGAGGAAACTTTTAGAAATGATAATCCGGGACAAAATTAACAGTCACTTGGACAAGTGTGGATTAATAAAGGAAAGCCAGCATGGATTTGTTAAAGGCAAATCGTGTTTAACCAACTTGATAGAGTTTTTTGATGAGGTAACAGAGAGGGCCGATGAGGGCAATGCGGTTGATGTGGTGTATATGGACTTCCAGCGTTTGGTAAAGTGCCGCATAATAGGCTTGTCATCAAAGTTGAAGCCCATGGAATAAAGGGGGCAGTGGCAGCATGGATACGAAATTGGCTAAGTAATAGGAAACAGAGAATAGTGGTGAACGGTTGTTTTTCAGACTGGAGGGAGGTATACAGTGATGTTCCCCAGGGGTCGGTACTAGGACCATTGCTTTTTTTGATATATATTAATTATTTGGACTTGGGTGCACAGCGCACAATTTCAAAATTTGCAGATGACACAACATTTGGAGTAGTAATGAACAGTGAAGAGGATAGTGATAGACTTCAAGAAGACATAGACAGGCTGGTGGAATGGGCGGACATGTGGCAGATGAAATTCAACACAGAAAAGTGTGAAGTAATATATTTCGGTAGGAAGAACGAGGAAAGGCAATATAAACTAATGGGTACAATTCTAAAAGAGGTGCAGGAACAGAGAGATCTGGGGGAATATGTGCACAAATCGTTGAAGGTGACTGGGCAGGTTGAGAAAGCGGTTAAGAAAGCAAATGGGATCCTGGGCTTTATGAATAGAGGCATAGAGTACAAAAGCAAGGAGATTATGATGAACGTTTATAAAACACTGGTTTGGCCACAACTGGAGTATTGTGTCCAGTTCTGGGCACCGTACTTTAGGAAGGATGTGAAGGCCTTAGAGAGGGTGCAGAATAGATTTACTAGAATGATTTCAGGGATGAGGGACTTTAGTTATGTGGATAGACTGGAGAAGCTTGGGTTGTGAGAGCAGAGAAAGTTGAGAGGAGATTTGATAGAGGTATTAAAAATCATGAAGTGTCTGGACAGAGTAGATAGATAGAAACTGTTCCCATTGGCAGAAGGGTCAAAAGCCAGAGGACATAGATTTGAGGTGATTGGCAAAAGAACTAAAGGCAACATGAGAAAAAACTTTTTACACAATGAGTGGTTAGGATCTGGAATGCACTGCCTCAGGGGGTGGTGGAGGCAGATTCAATCGTGGTTTTCAAAAGGGAATTGGATAAGTACTTGAAGGGAAAATATTTGCAGGCCTACAGGGATAGGGCGGGGAAGTGGGACTAGCTGGGTTGTTCTTGCAGAGAGCCGGCACGGACGAATGGCCTCCTTCCGTGCTGTAATCCTTCTCAGATTCTATGTCGGGGGAGGTGTATGGACAGGTGTTGCATCTTCTGCGCTTGCATGGGAAGGAGAGCAAGTGGTGGGGAACAGTCACTGCAGAACACTGTTGGGGTTAGGGGAGGGGGAAGATGTGCACGGTGATGGTATAGCATTGGAAGTAATGGAAGATGATCTGACAAATTCGAGGCGAGGACAAGGGGGACCTATTTATAGAATGGAGTTCGTACAGGATTCATGACCACACTTAGAATCCTTGGTTATTTTCAAGATCATAATTTTGATTAACTGAATCTGCATGATATTTGGCTAAAAACAAACTCAGGAATTCTTGGGTCTACTCGGTACCAAAAACACAGGAGACAAATCAAATCTACATTCTCAGACATGGAGACTTATTATTGGGTGTTAAATAAATCTTCTGAGTTATTGTTCATTCAACATCAGCAACACAAGCATTTTGAGACACAGTTCATCTCTCAACTTGCTTTACTGTGCAGTTAGTCATGAAGAGTATTATAATACACCAGTAAAGATACATTTATCAACATCTCAGCATGTACACTTTACTCAAAAGCAAAATACTGCGGATGCTGGAAATCTGAAATAAAAACAGAAGATGCTGGAGAAGCTCAGCAAGTCAGGCAGCATCTGTGGAGAAAGAAACAGAGTTAATGTTTCAGGTTGAAGTCCTTTCGTCAGAACTGGAAGATGTTCCAGTTAACTGTTTCTTTCTCCACAGATGCTGCCTCACTTGCTGAGCTTCTCCAGCATTTTCTGTTTTTATGTACCCTTCACTGCTCTTTTGAAATAGACAATTCTATTTTAACTTCACTTCCGCAAGACTTTTCCGTTACATACAATTCTATTAACATTATCCAGCCTGGATTTAAGTATGTTTATCACAGAATGCTTATTTGCTCTGCAATGACAGTGAACAGATAAAAGTATACAAAGCAATCTCAATCGCAAAAGGCAAATCGTGTTTAACCAACTTGATAGAGTTTATTGATGAGGTAACAGAGAGGGTAGATGAGGGCAATGCAGTTAATGTGGTGTATATGGATTTTCAAAAAGCATTTGATAAAGTGCCACATGATAGGCTTGCTATTAAGATTGCGGCCCATGGAATAAAGGGGGCAACAGCAACATGGATACAGAATTGGCTAAGTGACAGGAAACAGAGAGTAATGGTGAGCGGTTGTTTTTCGGACGGGAGGGAGGTGTACAGTGGTGTTCCCCAGGGGTCGGTACTAGGACCACTACTTTTCTTGATATATATTAATGACTTGGACTTGGGTGTACAGGGCACAACTTCAAAATTTGCAGACGACACAAAACTTGGAAGGGTAGTGAACAGTGAAGGAGGATAGTGATAGACTTCAAGAGGATGTAGACAGGCTGGTGGCATGGGCAGACACGTGGCAGATGAAATTTAACGTGGAGAAATGCAAGGTGATGCATTTTGGTAGGAAAAATGAGGAGAGGCAATATAAACTAGAGGGCACAATTCTAAAAGGGGTGGAAGTACAGAGGGATCGGGGGGTGTATGTGCATAAATCATTGAAGATGGCAGGGCTGGTTGAGAAAGTGGTTAAAAAAGCAAACGGGGTCCTGGGCCTTACAAATAGAGGCATGGAGTACAAAAACATGGAAGTTATGGTGAACCTTTATAAAACACTGGTTTGGCCACAGCTGGAATATTGTGTCCAGTTCTGGGCACCGCACTTTAGGAAGGCTGTGAAGGCCTTAGAGAGGGTGCAGAGGAGATTTATTAGAATGATTCCAGGAATGAGGGACTTAAATTGCGGGGACAGACTGGAGAAGCTGGGATTGTTCTCCTTGGAACAGAGAAGGTTGAGAGGAGATTTGATAGAGGTGTTCAAAATCATGGAGGGTCTAGACAGAGTAGATAGAGAGAAACTGTTCCCATTGGCAGAAGGGTCAAGAACCAGAGGACATAGATTTAAGGTGATTGGCAAAAGAACCAAAGGTGATATGAAGAAAAATTTTTTTCCACAGCGAGTGGTTAGGATCTGGAATACACTGCCCGAGGGGGTGGTGGAGGCAGATTCAATCATGGCCTTCAAAAGGGAACTGGATAAGTACTTGAAACGAAAAAATGTGCAGGGCTACGGGGATAGAGCAGGGCAGTGGGACTAGCTGGATTGCTCATGCATAGAACCGGCGCAGACTCGATGGGCTGAATGGCCTCCTTCTGTGCTGTAACCTTCTATGATTCTAATGTAGCAATATTATGGATTTCAACACAACGTTAATAGTGTAACTGGTTGCTGATCAAAATCTGAACTTTCACAAGTTCCATTATTTCTTTAATGAAATATAGGAACAGGAGTAAGCCTCTGAGCCTCTCGAGCCTGTT
This sequence comes from Heptranchias perlo, assembly GCF_035084215.1. Lineage (NCBI taxonomy): Eukaryota > Metazoa > Chordata > Chondrichthyes > Hexanchiformes > Hexanchidae > Heptranchias > Heptranchias perlo. The sequence continues at coordinate 9,495,161 of NC_090347.1, read as the reverse complement.
CCCCCATTCAATTAGATCATGGCTGACCTGTATCTTAACTCCACCTTGGTTCCGTAATCCTTAATACCCTTTGCCCAACAAAAATCTATTGATCTCAGTTCTGAAATTTTCAATTGAAACAATTTCTTTACAATACCGTACTATGGTTCTTACCTGCTTTGTTACCAGTTTACTATTTATAATAACATGTTATTTCAAACAAAAATAGGGACACGTGTATAAATTCACCAATCCCCCCACACTTATAGCAGGGAGCTGAGCTTGAAGGAAGCAGTGATCAGAGACTCAGCCCCACAGTGTTGCGGCCCCATCTCCAATCGTTGAGTGTGGCTTCCTGCTGGGAACGCAGCTTCGCTGAATTTACGCTGTATTATCTTCGGTAAAGCGCGAGAGAAATTATTTCACTAAACTATTGAAATCAATGACAATTATGTAAGAATTTTTCTTCTACCTTATGCGCAGAGGCAAAATTTATACCCAAATCACAAATCAACTTTTTGATCCCACATCATCTGGAATTTCTCAAGTCATTTCCACCAATATCTTTAACTTGAGGTACATGAACTGATGGATTGTAGCATTCCACTCAGCATCAGTCAGAAAGATATTCGACATGATTATTGTACAGATTCTATTAGGGTAAATTTTACAAATTCACACTCCCCATCACAAAGCTTTACATCAGGAGCATAAAAAATTCAGAAAATCTACCCTGATACCAGCACACTGAAACGTTCTGCCTCCCTACTTTCCCCTAACATGGAACTTGTGGTACCCTGCCAGCCTGGAGTAGAGGCACATATCCCGAATGATGTGTCCTTTAAGGACAGTGCATCTCAGCACCGAGTTTACCATCCAGAATAATGAGGAAATGACTCATGTGAAAGAGGATGATTTCTGCAGCTTCCATGGGGAGGGACATTCGTCAGTTGTCCCCTAGCCCACTGGACATTGGAATATTCAAGCCGAAATCTCCTGTAATGTTCCTGACAAGAGATTATAGTGACTGCATTCTAGGTATTAATAACTGCTCTGGGTGCAACAAAATTTCCCTGGCGCATAATCCAGACAATAGGAATTGTACTAAATACAAGGCTGGAGACCATAAACAGTGACCTGTAATAAGCCCTTTATGCAACAAATACTTAAACTTTAAAAAAGGCATTGTGTTGACAAAAATGGGTTGGCTCCAAAAATACACATGCAATTAAATGTTAGTAACTTATCACTGTAAATAATATTAAAATAAGCTGAACATGATAACATTAATCTTGGCTGGCAACATGGCAAATTTAAAACATCCATCTTATTTATAGCACAGCCATCTGGAAGGTGAAATGCATAACTTGTTAAAGGGGCAATGTCATCTTTTCAAATGTCAGGACAAGCTTCCAAATTAGTCGAGAGAGGAGAGTGCAATGTTCTGATGTCACAAACATCAATCATACACACATTTTTTCTTTAAAATTTAAATATTAAGACTGACTCACAAATCAACAGCACTCTGGCTTGGTTTTATACGGTTGGTGGCTTCAGGAACTAAGCTTACCCAAAAAATCCCTGAGAAGATGAGGTGTCCAGGCCAATTGTAATAATTTGGTAGTGAAAACAAGCAGTTAATGTATTCAAATGAAACTCCGTTATCCATTAGGTGTCAGCCCTGGCTCAGTGGGTGGCACTCTCGCCTCTGTAGTCGAAGGTTGTGGGTTCAAGTCCCAATCCAGAGGCTTGTGCACGTAATCTAAACTGACATTTCAGTGCAGTACTGAGGGAGTGCTGCACTGTCGGAGCTGTCGTCTTTCGGTTGAGTTTTTAAAACCGAGGCCCCGTCTGCCCTCTCAGGTGAAAGTAAAAGATCCCATGGCACTATTCGAAGAAGAGCAGGGGAGCTCTCCCTACTGTCTTGGCCAATATTTATCCCTCAACCAACATCAGTTAAAACTGACTATTTGGTCATTATCCCATTGCTGTTTGAGGGATCTTGCTGTGTGCGAATTGGCTGCCGGGTTCCCTACATTGCAACAGTGACTACACTTCAAAAGTAATTGCTGGAAAGCGTTTTGGTACATTGTGAGGTCGTGAAAGGCGCATTATAAATTGTTCAACAGCCTAAATAAAATGGTGGTCAGGACAAATGTGTTACTAAAATTGCACAACACAATTTGAGGCTCCAATACACAGGAAGCATGTTTTAGTATTTTAAAATGTAATTTACTGTGCCTTCATTCCTCAGATGTTCACTGAGGTGGATCCCACCTACGTCTACTCCATTTCTAGATCAGCTGGAGTGACAAATGCAGTGATCCTATTGCATCTGGTCATGAGCTCCTTGGAATACAGGATCAGACTGGAGATAGCCAGGGAAGTGCAGGTGCAATCTGATCTCAGCACCGAAAACCAAATTAGCAGCACAAGAGGACCTGCTACTCCACCTCTCATTAAAAAAGAAATTGTTAACCACATGCAAAATTTTCTTTGGTAGATAATCAGTGATTAAATTGTCTTATTACAGATAGCAGCAGCAATTCAATATTAATGCATACAGACTAATGCACAAATTGAGAAATATTCTGACATGGTATTGGTAAATCTTTCTTCCAGTCCACAGAACACTTAATGAACTTCATTGATCCTAGAACCAATGCAATTAGTAATACGAAGGGGTCTACCTCAAAACTAAAACTAGAATCTGACCTACTGCATGCACTTGATAGATCATTGAGAAAGATTAAATACTAAAATATTGACTTGCAGTTTTCATTATTGCAAGTGCAGAGGTATCGACAGTTATCATGGAGTCATGAGGATTTTTGTCGGTTTTGATATTTTCACTTTCAGTCTTGGATATCGTAATCAGGCAGCCAAGCAAGGAGTCAGTATGTGAAGGAGGGCAGCACCAAATGGGACATGAGTCACCTCTAGTGCAGCGCAGGAAGGAACAAAAGCCAGCAGTTATGGGGGAGTGGAGAGGAAAATCTGGTCCGCTTAGGATCAGCTGTTCCTTTCTCGTTTGTTTACCACCAGGATCACTTCCACATTAAAAATTAAGCCATTAAAAGTTAATAAAAGTGCTGTTGCTAGAAAATCTTCATTGAGACGCATGCCAACTGTAATTCTTGCAGCTGAGAATTTTGTTACCAATCAAAATGTTTGGACTCTGAATCTGGGTATTGTAATGTTGTTATTGTTTCAGTTTGGTATTAAATTAGCAAGCCCAGCCTCCAGGCAACGAATAGTAGCATTACCGTTAGGCAAACGAGATGCGTATGGTACAAAGAATCCAGCCTTTGCTTCACAGTGCTCCTTGCAGAGCCAAAGAAAATGGATGCACCATGCACATTACTTTAAGCACTGACTGAAAACTAACATCTCAGAAACATTAGTGTTACAATTCTGACGTGCATTACTTTAACTTAAAAAATTTACAAACATATGAAATTGGTGGGCAACTGGTCCATGAAGCCTGCCCCACACCATGATGGCTGGAGTATTGTGACTAAACACTCCGCACCCCTCCCCCCCGCCCCCTCACAGCCATGTGATCTCCTGGGAAAGGCAAAAAAAAGAGAAAAAACCCAGGAGCAATATGGGAAAAAATACACCGGGAAATTCCTCTCTGACCCCTGACCCCCGCCCCCCCGCCACCCCCCCCCCCCCCCGGCCCTCAGGCAATCAAAACCAGTCCAGGAGATCACATGGATCAAGTATCATCTATAAAGCCACTTACCTTCTATATGATGCGATCTCAGGAACTGGTCCAGCTCCCTTTTGAAGCCATACAGAGAGTCAGCACCCAAATTATGGCACGCTATGTCCTGGAATTTCACTTTCTGGAATGCTTTTTTGTAGGTGCCAATTAATTAGTTTAGAAAAGTACACAGTCTGTAATTTCAACCGATATATGGAGTTGATTGTCCTTTATCGGTCCTGCTCGGTAGCTCACTGGTCTGTTGAAACCACATGGCTGTCAATGCATTATCATCCATGAGATTACCAGGACTCGATCTCCAACACCCCTCACCTCCCAGCCCGGGCCTCACTATGTAGCCAGCCAGCCAGCTCCCTCACAGCACGTACTTAAAGTTTGCCTCTATCGACTCCTCACTCCAGGTGTAAGCATCACACCTCCCAGCCACAGACTTTGCCGCCTCCACTCCTGCCTCCCAAGCCCTAGATTTTGTTGCTCCGGTCATCTCCCAGCCATAGGCTGCAAGTTGAGATGCCAATGCCCAGAGACGGTTACAACGTGAACAGAGAGTGAAGCCTCAGTGCTGGTGTCGCTGCAAAATTTATAGAAGTGACAGCTTTTAAATAAAGTCTACATTTTAATAACGTGCACTGGGACCTGAAGGCAGTAACAATATTATAAGAAATATTAGAGCTAAAATTTTTTTGCAATAGACAGAAAAAGTGTGAGAACAGCAGAGCAATGGACGCAAAGATTTAAAGAGTGAGAAACAAGCAGAGACAGTCCCAGGAAGGGAGAAGCATAAGTTTTTAACATTTTTGCCCATGAGCACTGATCAAATCAATTGATTATTTTCTTTTTAAATTAACATAGTGCGATCACATCGGAGGAAGAATTGCTCTGCAAGCTATGTGTAACAACATTACTAACATGTTCATTTTGAATGCATTTATAATATTCCTACATGTAACTGAGCAATTTTTCCCCTATAGTTGTTGGTTTGAAATTGTACATCGATTACACAATCTAAAACGCATCAGGATTACATCATAGTGACAGCCAAGGGACTTTCTGGAACTGTAGAAACAATTAGGGCTGATTTTAACTTCCGATGTAGCGGGAACGGGCGGTGGTGGATCGGCTGTCCATCACACGCCCTGCCCATCACACGCCCTGCCCGTCACACGCCCTGCCCGTCACACGCCCTGTCCGTCACACGCCCTGTCCGTCACACGCCCTGCCCGTCACACGCCCTGCCCGTCACACGCCCTGTCCGTCACACGCCCTGCCCGTCACACGCCCTGTCCGTCACACGCCCTGCCCGTCACACGCCTTGTCCGTCACACGCCTTGTCCGTCACACGCCCTGTCCGTCACACGCCTTGTCCGTCACACGCCCTGTCCGTCACACGCCCCGCCCACCACATGCCCCACCCATCACACGCCCCGCCCGATTTCCCTTTCCGTTGACTTCAGTGGGGTGTGTAACTGACGGCCGATTTGCTGCCCCCGATTTTTGTCACCGTCAAAAGTTAAAATCAGATATGTGACTCATACTTTACTGAAAACATATGAGATAAATCTAACAAAATACCAGAATGACAGACTGGAAAGTGCTAACTCTACTTCAAAAGTACAAAGGTTTATTGCACAAAATAATTGGCTTAATTTACTCCGGTCAACACCCTGATAGTGATGTTACGCTAATCCATGACAACAGGTTTAAACAGCATGTGGAAAATACACACTTGAGGTCGTTATATCATAAACACTGCACTGCCATCAATGGTCATGTGCTAAGTGTTTAGTGACATTATTACACACCAGAGTTTTATCAGATAGATTACTGAACCAACTAATATTTCATCAATAAAGTTTTTCACTAAACTATGAAGCATTTCCGATTGAGATTGCAATATGATTTTTAGCCACATATAAAATGGGTTCTAACTTATTAACTATAAACCACAACAACTTTTCAGAGGATGGTCGGATTACAGCAATTAAAAAAAAAATCAACACTACTATAAAGACGGGAACATGATATATTTGAGAAATTTTTAAAAAGATACTTTAGGGTTATTAAATTAGTATTTGATTGGTATATTTGATGAAGCTAACAAACATATGAAACCACAAAGGTTGGTACACACTACTGAACTGAAGCCAATGTTACTGTGCTGATAAATCTTAGCAAAGAAGCAGATATATGAGTTAAGAGTGGTGGGACGTTGGTGGGGGGAATGGCAAGAAACTAATTATCTATGTTCTGAGCTACTCTGAGCACTCCTACCGCTTAAAAATTGGAGTAAAAAGCACTTGTGAAAAGCTACAAAAACAGCCAGTGTAACTTATTAAAGCTTTGTTCAAGTTTATAAAGGGGGAACGTGTTTATAAAGGGGGAACGTGTTTATAAAGGGGGAACGTGTTTATAAAGGGGGAACGTGTTTATAAAGGGGGAACGTGTTTATAAAGGGGGAACGTGTGCAGCATTCCACACCAATGGAGGCAAGTTGAAAGATGAGTATTTAACTCCAGCACCTGGAGTTACCAGGACCTGGAGTTACTGAGGAAAACTAAGATGACATAGGAACGGGAGTAGGCCATCCTGCCACTCAATTAGATCATGGCTGGTCTGTGCCACAACTCCATTTACCCGCCATGACAAGTTGCATGTGGCAGGAGAATAGTGAATAGTACAGGAGTTTTATCAACTAAGAGTACGGATGTAGCAGCCATTAATGGGCACATCAAGAAGATGACAGTGAAGCAGGAGCAAGAGGAGGAGGAGGAGGGTGGGATCCAGAGCAGTGAGTCCCCGCATTAGGGTCCGTTGCTTGGGTATGACAAAGGAGCAGTGTCTCACCAGGAAGGCTTTGATTGAAATGGTCGAGGATGACCTGCAGAGACAGTCGTCCATTTGCACTTCAATAACCAGTGAAGGTTAGCACTACCCTCCCCTTTTTTTGCTATATGTCCCTCCAGCCACCCACGGAGGTGTGTCAGGATCCAATTAAGGAAGTAATTAAAGCCTTGTATTGCCATACTTTCCTTTTTCATTCAGCAGCAATCAGCAGCAACCTTGGGGGAAAGAAACAAACAAAATAAACAAATGCCCCTTCATCCAGTCAGCCTAAACTCAGTGGTGGGCAAATTATTGGAAAAAATTCTGAGGGACAATATTAATCGTCATTTAGAAAGGCACGGATTGATCAAGGACAATCAGCATGGATTTGTTACGGGAAGATCATGTCTGACCAACCTGATTGAATTTTTTGAGGAGGTAACAAGGAGGGTCAATGAGGGTAGTGCATTTGATGCAGTCTACATGGATTTTAGCAAGGCTTTTGACAAGGTCCCACATGGCAGACTGGTCAGAAAAATAAAAGCCCATGGGATCCAATGGAGAGTGGCAAGTTGGATCTAGAATTGGCTCAGTGGCAGGGAGCAAAGGGTAATGTTCGATGGGTGTTTTTCTGACTGGAAGGCTGTTTCCAGAAGGGTTCCGCAGGGCTCAGTACTAAGTCCCTTGCTTTTTGTAATATATGTCAATGATTTAGACTTAAATGTAGGGGGCATGATTAAAAAGTTTGTGGATGATACAAAAGTTGGCCGTGTGGCTGATGGTGAGGAAGAAAGCTGTAGACTGCAGGAAGATATCAATGGACTGGTCAGGTGGGCAGAAAAGTAGCAAATGGAATTCAATCCAGAGAAGTGTGAGGTAATGCATTTAGGGAGGGCAAACAAGGCAAGGGAATACACAATAAATGGGAGGATACTGAGAAGTGTAGAGGAACAGAGGGACCTTGGAGTGCATGTCCACAGATCCCTGAAGGTAGCAGGATGGGTAGATAAGGTGGTTAAGAAGGCATACGGGATACTTTCCTTTATTAGCCGAGGCATAAAATATAAGAGAAGGGGCGTTATGCTAGAACAAGGATGTTGCCAGGACTGGAGAATTTTAGCTATGAGGAAAGATTGGATAGGCTGGGGTTGTTTTCTTTGGAGCAGAGGAGGCTGAGGAGAGATTTAATTGAGGTGTATAAAATTATGAGGGGCCTAGATAGAGTGGATAGGGAGAACCTATTTCCCTTAGCAGAGAGGTCAAAAACCAGGGGCATAGATTTAAAGTAATTGGTAGAAGGATTAGAGGGGAGTTGAGGAGATTTTTTTTCGCCCAGAGGGTGTGGGAGTCTGGAACTCACTGCCTGAAAGGGTGGTAGAGGCAGAAACCCTCATCACGTTTAAAAAGTACTTGGATATGCACTTGAAGTGCCACAACTTACAAGGCTACGAACCAAGAGCTGGAAAGTGGGATTAGGCCAGATGGCTCTTTTTCAGCTGGCACAGAAATGATGGGCCAAATGGCCTCCTTCTGTGCTGTAAATTTCTACGATCCCAGCTACTCAAAGATGTGCTGAAGTGTGCCATATCTGAGGTTGAGAAAAAGGATGAAAAAGAGAAAAAATTACAAATCAATCAATCAATGCAGAGAATCACATTTTATATCAGCTCGGAATGGAAGATGATCTCCAGCATCAGAATCTTAGAGGTCAATTTCTCAGTGATTGCAGGCTGAGAAACATGTAAAATATTCACCCACCACTGCACGAAATGCTGCAGAACCATTGATGTGTATAAAACCCATCCTCTGGACTTCCATTCTACTTTAAACCAGATTATTTTTTCAAAATACCTTCAAGAAATGACCTTGATTTACACACAATCTGCCTATTTAAATGACTAACATCATCAAAAGAGCATCAGCATTTTCGAGCTGCACAACAGCTGACATCTGTAGACGGTTGTCACCCGCTGACACGGTGGTCCCTGGAGGTGAAACAATAAAAAAAAAACACACACGCACAAAGTAGGCAGGCCCAGTGTCACACTAAATCCACTGACAAACACTCGATCTGGCAAATGTGCGCTCAAAACTCGAAACCCGAGGGCAGCTCTTAAGTCAACTGCACGACAGTCTGACAGGAGAGTGCAGCGAAACAACATTGACTAAAAACATACTTGAGCAGCCTTAAAGAATGAAGGGACAGAAAGAAAAATTAAAAGGATCTCTGCTAATATGATGGAGATTAAATGGAAGACTTGAAAGCTTAACTACTTAACTACATTTGAGAGATGTTCAAAGGATGCCTTTTTAACATCCTTTCAGGCAAGCTGTATCGATAAACATTTAACGAGTGCTCTTTTTTTTACAGTTTTCTTATCTCATCAGCCTGGAAAATTGCATTGCCTTCAGCTATTTGGGCTAATTTTCTTCTTGAAATTTTTTTTAAAAACGTACATAGAAGGCAGAATTAACAAAGAAAAAGATGTATTACATATAATTTTTAAAAAAACAGAATATGCTGGAAACACAAAGGTGCTTCAGCACCTGAAGAGAGAAAAGCTGGGCTAATGCTTTGGGTGCAGATCCAACGTTAGCACCAGGTCTACGCCCAAAACATTTAACTGGTCTTTTCACTTCACAAATGCTGACAAGACCTGGTATGTATTTCCATCATCATCTCATTTTATTTCATTTTTCATAGCATTTGCATTTTTTCATCTTAATTAGACATATTACATGCCTAGACATCATAGGGGGAGGGGTTACATTTAAAAACTGACCATCTGAATACAATCTCGGATAAAGTCAAATACAACTGCAGACCATCCATAATCTATCAATATCAATAAAGAGAAACCAAGTACAAGTATTTTAAAATACGCTGTTAATTGTTTTGCAATTTAACATCAACACACGAGAGAGTTGAAAACCAAGTCTTAAACTTTCTTTAATAAGCACTCAAGATAATGAACAAAACGACTGGGATCAATTCAGCTTGTTGGATATGGAGCAAGTAATTATGCAATGTAGATTTCTCCTGCACTGTAGCAATGCTAGTGAATACTCACCCCACAAGTAAGAATATTTAAACCCTAATTATACAAGATCAATGTAAAAATCTGGAGTAGTCTTCTACAACAGACAATCGATAGACAATCTTTGAGACTTGTACAAGGTTATTACAGTAACTGCGAGCTCCAGTTTGTACTGCCCATACTACAATTTATTCTCCTCACATCTTTTTCTGCTTTGGTGCAACTCGAACTATGATGATGTCGTGCAATAACACTTCTAATTGCTGCATTCTGCTGGCACACTGGCAGCTGCTGGCTCAGTGATGCAGTCTCTTGTTGCAGGTACGTACTGTGCCGCGCAGCAGTGGGCTCTGGATTCAGATGCTGGGGGTCGAGTCGCCCAGTGGATTTCCTGCAGCCAACTATAAAGCAATACTGCCGGAGTCTTGGAAGCTGAATGGCGGTCTGTCCCCTTAGCTTGGGGACAACGTGATCATGAGAGGTCCAGTGCACTGTACCATTGTACAAGCCAGTAAGGACACATTTCATTGCACCCTTGAGGTGGCTCTTTTTTTTAACCTATAGTTGAGTTCTCTCACCCCTCTCCCCACCCCCCAAACACACCCATTTTTTTTGTTGCAATTTTTCCCTTCATCTCTGCCTTGCAACAGGGGGTGTGGGCAAACAGTCTGCTTCCACTCAACTGCCAATGTCCCTTTGTAGGAGAGGTGCCATAAACTGTACAAGCAGAAAACTTCCTTCCTTTCTCACCCCCAGCCCCCACCCAACCACGCTCAACGCCTCGCAACTCAATGTAGCTCAGATCGTAAACGAACCAAAGAGTGGGGCTCAAAACCGAATCTGAACACTATGTGTTTGGGGTGTGCACATTTTTAGCAGCCACCACTCCCCTCTCAAAATCCAGAGTCTTAACTCCTGAAGTTTCTGGTACAATTTCCAAACCCAAGTAAACACCTGGTTGAGTCCCAATTTTTGTTTGCAATTCTTGCATAAATCCGGTATCTAACAGCAAACCATCAATAAAGGAGCAAAGCTTGGCTTTGCACCAAACCAACCTAATTGAGATTAGCTTGGACTTGGGAAACCCATGCCTACTAACATTGCCGGTCCTACAGCAGCAAGGATATTAACTATGGAAGCTTCAAAGGCTCAAAACACACAAGCCACTGCAGTAAAAATGAGTGTCAAACCTGCTTCCAGATTTCCCTCAACTGCAACTAAGCATCCCTTTAAATTACACTCAAAATGGCCACCTCCAATGTCTGGTGGGCGGGATCATGAACCATCAGCAACAACGCGGGCAGGGACACAAAATGGCATTGGGGGTGGTAACAACGCCATCTGACTGCGATCTGCATTTATTCATGAGGCCCCTGCCCGTATCTGGTTGGAGCTCTAGCCGCCCTAAATCGCCCAAAGAATCAGAATGGGTGGACGAAAGGCGGTAAATCTGCGCTTCTATTCCATCGGTGATTTTGGTCCCGCTACCGCCCAATTTGTGAATGAAAATTATCGCCTCTGAAATAAACTGGAGATTAAATTTTCAAAGCTTTACGTCGGGCAAGTTTCACATTTAAAATATTAACAACTGCTGTGTCTCTATTAACAACACCTGTGAGTAATAACGCTATTGATTAACAGCACCAGTGGTTTCTTTGTTGCCATTTAGAACGCAAAAACAAAGATGCATTTCCTTTTCTCAATAGAAGTGTCAAATATTATTTTCAATTTGATTTTCCATGCAATTTAAACGTGGCTGGAAGGACCCATCGATTGAATTTGCTAGACTGCAGCTTGTTGGATTGTTTTGTAAATAGTATTTTCATCCTACAATCTCATCAAGGAAGACTGCTGAGAATTACCTAAAAGGAAATGGCTTTTAGGTCCAAGGTGAATCCTGGACGTAGAACTGCCAACTATGACTCAGTTCTATTAGTTTTGCCGCAGCATACCAGGATCGATTAAGCTCCATAAACTCAGGTTCACGTCATTCATACAAGGACTGTATTCTACTTTTGCAAAGGATCCGGATGATTTTTTTTTTTCTTTGTTTTGTTAGCGTAATGGATTTTGGGAAAGGCGTTTGATAACATTATAAAATGTTGTATAGGAAGCTTATTGATTCTACTGCTAACCTGCTAAATAAACCATTCTTTAAAGGAATAGAATGCTGATGGTGTGTGCCCTATGCTTGGGGAAGAACAGAAAGAAAATACTGGAGCCTTGGATCACAATCTGTCAAACATTGTTGGATATGGAAGTTGTTCCAGAGAGGACTGCGGGGCTGTTGATGTTATGTCTCTGTTCAAGAAGGGAGAAAAGGATAAATTAGGTAACTATAGACCAGTCAGCCTAACAAACGCTAGGAACGTAGGGACAGGAGTAGGCCATTCAGCCCCTCAAGCCTGTTCCGCCATTCAATTAGATCATGGCTGATTTGTATCTTAACTCCATCTACCTGCCTTGGTTCCGTAACACTTGATACCCTTGCCTAAGCTAGTGGGTAAGCTTCCAGAATAAATCAGAATAAAATGTGTTTAGAAAGACACGGGTTGATTAAGGACAGCTGGCATGGATTTTTAAAAGGGCAATGCATGTCTGACAAATTTAATGCAGTTTTCTGAGGAAACAACAGAGTTTATTGATAAAGGAACTGCAGTGGATGTTTATTTAGATTTTTAAAAGGTGTTTGAGAAGGTGCCATATAGGAGGCCTGTTAATAAAATTAGAATGCATGGTTTTAAAGAGATTGTGGCAACATGGATAAGAAGTTGATTAAAGGACTGAAAACAGCGATTATTGGATATATTTCATGCTGAAATGTGTGTGTCATCCAAGGAGGCCAGTGTTAGAACCATTGATCGTCTCAATGTATACAAACGATCTGGAATCAGGTACAGTATCAGAGCATGGGAAGGGGAGCTATAAGTGACATCAGGAGGACATAAGACATGTTAGTCGATCGGGCAGCTAGAAGCTAGAAAACTGGAGCTGGTTCCACTAGAACACAGAAGGTTAAGATGAGATTTGAGAACGTTGTTCAAAATCATTAGGAGTCTTGATAAGGCAAACTATTTCCACTCATCAGTGAGTCGGTAACTAGACAACATAAATTTAAGATCATCACCAAGAGAACAAAGTTAGGGTTGGTACACTTTTTTTTTTGTGCAGAAAGTGGTTAGGACATGGGATGCCGTAGCAGAATTTAGTGGTGGAAGTAAAATCCATAACAGCTTTTAATTGGGAAGTGGATAAATATTTGAAAAGGAAAACGTAAAAGGGTATGGGCAAAGGGCAGGGAAATGGGACCAAGTGGAAAGCTCGTTCAGAGAGCTGGCAGAGGCAGGATGGGCCAACTTTCTTCCTCCTGTGCTATAATATTCTATGATTCTAGAATAGGAAACTGGGTGATTCAGTGACTGTGTACACTGCCCCCTCATCTCTGCAACCTAGGTTTCAATCTAGTGCAGAGTGATTAGATGAAATTCTCCTCTCTCTCTCTCTCCTAGTTGCAAGAGCCCTGTGTAAAACGGGTTTGAGTGGTCCCAACAATTTCCAGAGGGCATGAGCTCAAAGTGCAAAAACCACCCACAATTTAGAGAGGTCACGTTAGAGGTGGCTGATGCACAAAATGGAGCTCACACGCTGTTGGCAGTAGGGTGTTCTCTTCAAAAGTGAGGAAGTGATGCTATGGTTGAGCAGAGCCTTGGTCAGACCCTATCTGTAGTACTGTGTTCAGGTTTGGGCACTGAACCTCAGGAAAGCTATATTGGCTTTGGAACGGGTACAGTGCAGATTCACCAGAATGACACCAGGGCTTTAAGGGTTAAATTATGAAAATAGGCTGCATAAACTTGGTTTGTATTCCCCTCAGTTTAGATGGTTGAGGGGGAATTCAGAACATGGGGCATAATTTAAAAATTAGAGCTCGTCCATTTAGGAGTGAAATCAGGAAACAATGTTTTCACACAAAGGGTAGTGGAAATCTGGGACACTCGTCCCCAAAAGGCTGTGGATGCTCAGACAATTAAAATGTTCAAGACTGAGATGGATAAATGTCTATTATGCAAGGGTATCAAAGGATGTGGAACAAGAGAGGGTGAATGGATTTGAGGTACAGATTAGCAGTGATCTAATTTAATGGCTTATGGGGCTGAATGGTCTATTCCTGTTTCTATTTTGCTATGCTCCCTCTGTTGCACTGGCTAGGTTAAGCCATGTTGTTGAGATGGAGTCAATGGACCTTTATGTTGAAACTGGATACCAAGGGCCCGATATTACGAGGGAGGCGGGTTGGCAGCGGGGGGGTCGACTGGGCGCGTGGGTAAGCGCCCAGTGAAATCGGGGTGCTCCGCACGCGATCGCAGCCTAATTGAAGGCACTTACACGTGCTTCCGAGTTTCCCGTTGCAGACCTGCGCAGCAGGCACACTGCGAACCCGCATCACAGGCTGTCAGCAGGAGGAGCCCTATTTAAAGGGACAGTCCTCCAAAGCTCCTCCTGCAGCAAGCAACCAAATTGGCAGCATGGAGCAGCCCAGAGGCAAGGCTGCTCCAAGGTTCTCTGACTCCTCACTCCAGGTGCTGCTCAATGGGGTCAGGAGGAGGAGGGAAACATTTTTCCCAGCGGACGGGAGGAAGTGGCCTGCCTCTGCCACTAAGAAGGTCTGGCTCGAGGTGGCAGAGGAGGTCAGCAGCAGCAGTAATATCTCCCGAACCTGGGTTCAGTGCAGGAAGCACTTTAATGACCTAACCAGGTCAGCCAAAATGAGCATACTTACGCATTCTCCCACACTCCGTCTTCCACATCACCTCCACCACCACACAACTCCTTCTGCACTGCCACCACAACGCTCTCGCATCACTCCTCACATCCACTCAGCCATCATCCTCACCTTGCCTGCACTTACTCACCACCCCAGTTCCCATTCGAACACTACCACACAATCCAATCCTCATACAATCTCATAGCTATGTCTCACTCGCACCCTCCCATGCACCTCCCTCATGGTCACCTCCACCCACACCAATGCATGCAGCGGATCACGATGCAACCATCACTCAATCACGCCTCTCTGTGTTTTGCCTTGATAGGAGAAGAGATGCCAGAAGGCCCAGGAGAGGGATGATGGCGAAAGGGGACATGGAAGTGGGGACGCCACTCAAAGTGCTTCCACGTCTCACCCGTTGCCCCCCTTTCAACCAGTACCCGCAATGCTGCCTCCTCTCCAGGTGGCCGAGTCTGCCCCTGCACAGGTGTAGGTGGAGCGGTCTTTGGAGGGGTCCTCATGGGCACCAAAGCCCAGAGGGCGTCCGCGCAAATCATCTAATCGGTCAGGGCATGAACAAGAGCAACCTGCCACTACCTCTGCTCCAGCCACAGGGGAAGCACCATGTAGGAGTAGTAGGAAGCGTAAGTCAAAGGTTTTGTGAGCACAAAGGGGATGCACAAGGGTGTTTGACGATTTGTCATGTTTTTTATTTATATTTGTTTTCTTTCACATTCACAATAAATCTTATTATTATCACCACTACTGCCACGTCTTGCCCATTCTTGACTGGCTTGTGCAATAAGTTCCTTTCATGAGGTTCACCATGAACACGCACACTTGATGCCACCCATTGGGTCACTCTACAGTGGGTGTAGGTGTAGTTGCACCACTGTTTTGTGCAGGGGGCGGGG
The DNA here is from genome assembly GCF_035084215.1 of Heptranchias perlo. Taxonomy (NCBI): domain Eukaryota; kingdom Metazoa; phylum Chordata; class Chondrichthyes; order Hexanchiformes; family Hexanchidae; genus Heptranchias; species Heptranchias perlo. The sequence goes on along the minus strand of NC_090347.1, from coordinate 9,479,909 downwards.
GAGGGGGTGGGGGGGGGCGGGGGAGGGGGCTGGTATGGCTGCTCCTCTGTCCAGGTGATAAGGATGGACTCTTCACATTGTCTGATGTTAGGAGAACGGTTCACATATCAGCGACTCCCTTGCCTCACAAGCAGCCAGGTGAGCAGCTGTTCTGCCCATGGGTTGCTCCTCCTCCTCGGCCTCCTCCTCCTCAATATGGGTGGCAGATGTGGATGGGGCCTCCTCCAGCGGCACCCCTCTCTGTTGTGCCATGTTGTGCAGGGCAACAACGATAAAGGCACCTGAAGCGCATCTTGAGCAGCCCTATATCCTGCTCAATTGTAGACCTGGTAGCGATGTGGCTGTCATTATATCGACGCTGTGGCACGGTGGTGGGGTTCCTCAGAGGGGTCGTAAGCCACGTGTGCAGGGGGTATCCCTCGTCCCCGAGGAGCCAGCCCTTGAGGGTGTTGGGTGCGTGGAAGAGGGGCGGGACATTGGACTCCCTGAGGATGAAGGAATCGTGGCAGCTGCCAGGGTATCTGGTGCACACATGAAGGAATCTCTTGTGGTGGTCACAGATGAGCTGAGTGTTCATGGAGCGATAGCCCTTCCTGTTGATGAACAGTCCTGGCTCGTGTGGAGGTGCTCGTATTGCTATATGGGTGCAACTGAATACACACTGCGCCCGTGGGAAGCCAGCCACAGCGTGGAATCCCACTGCTCTCTCCGTCTGGCTGAGGTCATCCACGGGGAAGTTGATATAGTGCGAGGTCCTGCAGAACAAGCCGTCGGTGACCTGCCTTATACACTTGTGTGCAAACGACTGAGAGACCCCAGTGATGCCCCAGTGGCACCCTGGAAAGATCCGGAGGTGAAGAAGTTGAGGACAGTGGTGACTTTGACAGCGACAGGTAAGAAGATGCTGCTCGGTCCATCCGGGAGCAGCTCATCATTAAGGAAGCTGCGGATGTCTGCGACTACCTGGCGACTGACTCTGAACCTCCGTATGCACTGCTCCTCACAGAGGTCCAAGAAGCTGAGCCTCGGTCTGTAGACCCTGTAGCGAGGGTAGTGCCTTCTGCAACGCATCTCTCTCTTCTGCTATGCAGGTTGCCCTCCCTCCTGCTATGCAGGTGGATGTGTCACAGCACTGTGTTGTGGAGCTCCATGTGTCAGAGGTGGACAGCGTGGCTGGCGAGACTGGTGATGCTGTTTGTCCTCCAAGGAGGTCATGACTGCAGCTATGGCGGCCCCCATCCGGAAGATGTACGTTTGAGGGTCCGCAAGGTAGGTAAATGTGTCTGCACACCGGGGTTGAGGTTCCAAGTTGGTGAATTTTAGTGTTAGGAGGAGGGTGGTGGAGGCCAAACTTTGTCCAAAGTGACAGAGTGGCCTCCTGCAATGAGTGAGAGTCTCCCCCCCCCCAACCTGTCAAATGGACCTTTGCAGCTCCCACAGGCTGGTGGCCGCAACACGTCTGTTTCAACCGGGAGTATTTCCCCCAGTACGGGAAGCACTCTCAGTTTAGATGAAAATCCCACCCCTCCTAAAATATCCTCCCAATCAGGTCTGCAAATGACCTGAACTATCAAATTAATTGCCTTAAGTGGGATCCCGCCGGCTTTAATTGCCGGTGGGAGTCCCGCATGCGGGGGCTGCGCGCGCATCGAAGCGCATCATTGGGGAACCCGGAAATGGGCGGGTTGGAGCCGGGCTCCGGACCCGCATCGGAATCCCAAATTTTCAGAGCCCCCCCCCCCCCCCCGCCCCCCCGCCATGAACGCACCCGCTCGGCCATCCTAAAATCGACCCCCAAGAGTTGAAGAAAAATGAATCAATTCCACAACACTTGATGTCCCTCATCTTGAGTGGCACAGACGTTCACTCAGGGAGATGGATTTTTTTTTTTAAAAAGCAGTCTTTTTTGTACCGCACCATGCCGCCATTCTGAATGTGCATGGGGTGTGCAGACTACATCTGTGCATTCTTTCCCACCTGCAGGTTGACCTCATTTCCTGAGCAGTGTGTGGTACAGGGATCAGTGGAACAGGTTGTCTGCCACATGGGCTGACACAGAAGTGACAATCGAGATTAAAGAATTTCACCATTATTTTAATAATTACTATTCCTTGAACTACCTCCATGTGGAATGAGGAATTTTTTTTATTAATAAAAGGATATTTAGTTTCTTTAAGAGATCTTCAGCAATTCTGATCTTATAAAAATTGAGTTTTTTTGGCATAATAAGTATTAAAAGATGCCAACAATTCCACACAGATGGCCAACTGATATATTCCAATTTAACAAATCTTTTAAACCTGGAGCATAAAGTGCTGCCTGACAGGACAAACAAATTATTGTGCAACTTTCTAAGCTCTCTTCAAATGCAACTCAGCACTGAATGGGAAAGTGTAACGAATGCAAAAAAAAAGTACAGGCAGGGAAGAGAAAATCAGTCACTCGGCACTTTCCAAAACTATTATGGGATTAATAATGTACATTTTTAAAAATCTCATTTCTCCAAAAATATTGAGCAAAAGATTATTTCAGCATTCAATGGTGTATATATACAAAAAAAAAAATCACTGGTCCTCAGGGCTGATAGTTGATATTTTAAAACTCTGATATAATCAATGGGGTCCTATGATTTTACCCACATAATGCTGCAACAGTAGGGGAGGGCTTCAAGGGGTTGTTTTCTGGGTCCCTTTCAGAGGCGTTGTTAATGGAGTCAGACATCTTAATACACAGCAGCTTCTGGGAAACAGCAAAGTGATATCCACCATGCTGGAAGTAAAGCCGGCCAATCAGAGGTCAGCTGTGATAATCACAGTTAAGCACCTTAACTGTAGCTTTAATGAGTTGCCAAGCTTTTATAAGAGATATAATCTGTCTGAATGGAAACCTTCAAACTGTGACTGCGAAAACAAGACAGGCGAGTTCTTCGCCGTCCAGGAGCTACTGTTCAAAAGATTGGCCAACTTCAGTCCAGGAATGAGCCTCCTCATCTGCCGCAAAGCACATCTGGGAAAAAGTAACCAGCTCGTTCAATGTCACTAGCACCAACCGAAGAACATGGATACTTATTCCCATCGTTGCTTCGATGCAAAACACCACTTAGATGCAGGAGAACAAACACAGAAAGATATTGCATACTCTACCTTCACCACACATTAGGATATAATCATTTTTTGACCTTGACGTCACTTTTAATACATCCATCTTTTCATCCTGCCCTTTATCTCATTAATGGTGCTCCACAACACAACCACTGGAGTCATGTCTAATGCCAGCAAGATGGCTGATGTCTCCTCTTCTTTGCTTAGAAGGCAACTACTCCATTTCCTGAGTTACAGCATCCCCACCTCGCAGTCTAGATGAAAATGAAAACCTCAGCACACAACAACTGGCAGCCTCAAATGCTAGGACTCAAAACTACAAACTCTCTCTCTTTGGTCAATGAGTAATTTGCCTTCTCTGAATTCTGTTCGGTTGTGACAAGCAGTGCAGAGGAATATTGTTAAATGAATAATGATTTCGTCAAGTAATTTTATTCACTTAACTGTTCTATTCTTTTATCCTTTTCAACTATTGTATCAGGTTTGGTAAGAAGCTAACAATGGAATGCAAATTGGATTGCAGTTACAGTACTGTAAAAACAGTCACATAGTTGTTATGGATAACAAAGTGCATTTATGTAATTTGCTTCATTACAATATACACGTTACAGTACAACATAACAAATCTTTTTAAAAAAGGCTATGATACACTAAATTGTTTAGTGATTTCACTCTGGGAATCTGGGAAACTTTTTAACATCGCAATTACTTTCACTTTATCAGTAAGAGAAAGAAGCTTCTTCTTTAGAGGTGGAGTTTCCATTATTCACAGAGACAGAGGGGGTGATTTTAACCCCCAACAACGGGTAGGTTGGGGGCGGGTCAGCAGTAAAATAGTTTGTTTTTGGAGCAGGACCGCATCCCGGCTCCAACGCACCCACTTCCGGGTTTAACCCAGGCGCGTTTGGATTTTCAACACCTCGATCAAAAATCTCCTCTTAACCTTCTCTGCTCTAAGGAGAACAACCCCAGCTTCTCCAGTCTCTCCACATAACTGAAGTCCCTCATCCCTGGTATCGTTCTAGTAAATCTCTTCTGCACCTTCTCTCAGGCCTTGGCATCCTTCCTAAAGTGTGGTGCCCAGAATTGAGTACAATATTCCAGCTGAGGCCTAACCAGTGATTTATAAAAGGTTTAGCACAACTTCCTTGCTTTTGTACTCTATGCCTCTTAAGCCCAGGATCCCATATACTTTTTTAAACAGTCTTCTCAACTTGTCCTGCCACCTTCAAAGATTTGTGTAATGTAAGAAAGGCACATTACAAGCTTTCTGTATAATATTGTAAACATTGTTAGGGAAAAGCATTATGTCAGCTTTGCTGTGAACAAAGGCTTTCTCTCTGTCCAAACAAGATTTTCATGACCTTGTGAAAGAGAAGGCCTCCTTTGGCATTTGGCGTTAGAAGGGGAGTCATCCCTAGCTTTGTTATGATTTCCTTGAAGATGGAGTTAGTGCCATCCTGAAGGCCACTAATCATTAGGGAGTTGTTAGTACCAAAATGTTGTGTTCGTAAGGGAGTAAGACTGATAGCAGTCTCAAGGGACAGAGAGGATGATTGATGGGAGACCCATTCAGAGCTAATTGTCTCAAATCTGTATAAAGTTGACTGCTTTTCCACACATTTCTCAGAGTACTGCCCAAGTAATCAAGACTTTCGAAAGTGCACTTTGAAGCCTTGTAAAGTGATCAACTTTGTGTCAAGTTGTATCAATGTGATCAGCATCTTTGATTGTACTCTTGTATTTTAACCTCTTTGTTACTTGTTATAACTTCTTAATAAACCCATTGTACTTTGGAACCAACCACCTTGCGACCTTTTGATTAAGGACTCGAACAGTAAAAGTATTTAACTTGCATGTACATACACCCCCAGGTCTTTCTTTTCCTGCACTCCCTTTAAAATTGTACTGTTTAGTTTATATTGTCTCTCCTCGTTCTTCCTACCAAAATGTATCACTTCACACTTCTTTCAGGACATGCCAATGAGACAAAATATCAAACTTACAAAACAGCAAAACCTGAGGTTTATAAATCCAGTTGTCAACCAGATTCTGCTCATGTTCAAATTGTTCAGCTCACTGGACCATTCAGATCTTCACATTCATTTTGTGCCCGACAACATTTACTGAGTGTGAATTAATACTGACAAATCATTGGATGTAATGATGAAATTCTGTATTTGCTTTAATGAACACTACGGCTGGATGCCTATTTTTTGTCCATACCAATATAGCGGGCAACGCAATTCCAGCTTCACAATGAGCATGTGCTTCCTGTCTGCCAAGTGGATGCTTAGAAGGCCGTTTAGCGCTCGAAAACCTGGGCACTGCACGATCGAATTTCTAAGCCAATGTGATGCATTCTGCATGGAGCCTACCACTTTCCAATTTGGGAGACAACTTGTGGGTTTCTTTTTCTTTAGGGTGTGCATCTGTGCCACAGGCTGTTAATAACTAGTTATCAATCTGACACAGCAAACAACATGTCCTGTACAAACTTCAATGATTATACTGCAAGTGACATTTACATCAGAGCTCAGCAATTAAAGATTCAGGATTCCCACTGTTAATCACTCGACAATTCAACATTTGTTCTGATTCATACCCAAAATGATAAGTTTAATATCCGTAACAACTCTGGCAACCACGCCATAGCGGACCCAGTGACAGGCATTACTTGTGCGTGGTAGGGAGTACGATTCTTAACAGGCCAGCACTGAAAAACAATCTCTTTGACAAGGATCTGCAATTTTGGTATCATCTGGTTGCACCGCTGCAAGATCTGTACTAGTTGGTATCGGGCAGGCACAACAGCCAGACACGCAATTATTTCTGAACTGGTCACCAGACACTCAGACCAGATGGACAATGTACAGTTGCAAATGTAGCGGCTGTGCATCGGAGTCCCTTTTTTTTCCCCAACTGATGTGTCCAGTTTAAATCTGAACAGGCCAGTTTCTTTAATAAAGCCTGATTCCATTCAGTAAAGTATTCTTACATAGAGTCTACAGCACAGTAACACGCCATTTGGCCCAACTGGTCTATGCCGAAGTTTATGCTCCACAAAAGCCTCCTCCCACCCCTCTTCATCTAACCCTATCGGCACATCCTTCTATTCCTTTCTCCCTCATGTGTTTATCTAGCTTCCTCTTAAATGCATCTATGTTAGTCGCCTCAACTACTCCTTCTGGTAGCGAGTTCCACATTCTAACCACTCTCTGGGTAAAGACGTTTCTCCTGAATTCCCTATTGGATTTATTAGCGATTATTTTATATTTGTGAGCTGTAGTTTTGGACTACCCAAGTGGAAACATTTACGCACACTCTAAAGAGAAAGAAACCCACCAGTTGTCTCCCAATTTGGAAAGTGGTAGCCTCCATGCAGAATGCAATACATAGGCCTAGAAATTTGATCGTGCAGTGCCCAGGTTTGAGTGCTAAACAGCCTTCTAAGCATCCACTTGGTGGGCAGGAAGCACATGCTCATTATGAAGCTATATTGGTATGGATAAAAAAAAAGGCGTCCAGCTATTGTGTTCATTGAAAGCAAATACAGAATTTCATTATGAAACCCAATGATTTGTCAGTATTAATTTCTCTACGTCTACCCTATCAAACCCCATCAGGTCACCCCTCAGCCTTCACTTCTCTAGAGAAAATAGCCCTAGACTGTTCAGCCTTTGCTGATAAGTAAACCCTCCCAGTTCTGGTATCGCCCCTGTAAATCTTTTTTGCACCTTCCCAAATGCCTCTATACCCTTTTTATAATATGGAGACCAGAACTGCACACAGTACTCCAAGTGTGGTCTAACCAAGGTTCTATACAAGTTTTATATAACTTCCCTGCTTTTCAGTTCTATCCCTCTAGAAATGAACCCCAGTGCTTAATTTGCATTTTTAAAATGGCCTTATTAGCCTGCATCGCTACTTTTAGTGATTTGTGTATCTATAACCTCTAGATCTCTTTGCTCCTCTTCCCCACTTAGACTCTTATTATCTAAGCAATATGTGGCCTCCTTATTCTTCCTACCAAAATGCATCACCTCACACTTAACTTAACTATATTGAAATTCATTTGCTATTTACACACCCATTCTGCAAGTTTATTAATGTCTTCCTGTATTTTGTTGCACTTTTCCTTTGTATTAACTACACCTCCCAATTTGGTGTCGTCTGCAAATTTTGAAATTCCCGAGTCCAAATCATTAATGAAAATTGTGAACAGTGGTCCAGCACCGATCCTTGTGAAACACCACTTCCCATCTTTTGCCAGTCTGAGTAGCTGCCCTTAACCCCTATCTCCGTTTTCTGTTTTGTAGCCAGCTTGCTATCCATTCTGCTACCTGTTCCCTGACTCCATATGCTCTGACCTTAGTCATGAGGTACCTTATTGAAGGCCTTTTGAAAATCCAAATATATTACATCTACTACATTACCCTAATCTATTCTTTCTGTTACTTCTTCAAAGAATTAAGAACATAAGAACATAAGAAATTGGAGCAGGAGTAGGCCAACCGGCCCCTCGAGCCTGCTCCGCCATTCAATAAGATCATGGCTGATCTGATCCCAACCACAAATCTAAAGAACACAAGAAGTAGGAGCAGGACCCGGCCACACAGCCCCTGGGCCCTCTCCGCCACCCACAGGGCATTGACCGATCCGAACTCAGCTTCATGTCCAATTTCCTGCCCGCTCCCCATAACCCCTAATTCCCTTTACTTCTAGGAAACTGTCTATTTCTGTTTTAAATTTATCTAATGATGTAGCTTCCACAGCTTCCTGGGGCAGCAAATTCCACAGAACTACCACCCTCTGAGTGAAGAAGTTTCTCCTCATCTCAGTTTTGAAAGAGCAGCCCCTTATTCTAAGATTATGCCCCCTAGTTCTAGTTTCACCCATCTTTGGGAACATCCTTACTGCATCCACCCGATCAAGCCCCTTCACAATCTTATATGTTTCAATAAGATCGCCTCTCATTCTTCTGAACTCCAATGAGTAGAGTCCCAATCTACTCAACCTCTCCTCATATGTCCGCCCCCTCATCCCCGGGATTAACCGAGTGAACCTTCTTTGTACTGCCTCGAGAGCAAGTATGTCTTTTCTTAAGTATGGAGACCAAAACTGTATGCAGTATTCCAGGTGCGGTCTCACCAATACCCTATATAACTGCAGCAATACCTCCCTGTTTTTATATTCTATCCCCCTAGCAATAAAAGCCAACATTCCGTTGGCTTTCTTGATCACCTGCTGCACCTGCATACCAACTTTTTGATTTTCTTGCACTAGGACCCCCAGATCCCTTTGTACTGCAGTACTTTCCAGTCTCTCGCCATTAAGAAAATAACTTGCTCTCTGATTTTTCCTGCCAAAGTGCATAACCTCACATTTTCCAATATTATATTGCATCTGCCAAATCTCCGCCCACTCACCCAGCCTGTCTATATCCCCCTGCAGGTTTTTTATGTCCTCCTCACTCTCTACTTTCCCTCCCATCTTTGTATCATCTGCAAATTTTGATATGTTGCACTCGGTCCCCTCCTCCAAATCGTTAATATAGATTGTAAAGAGTTGGGGACCCAGCACCGACCCCTGTGGAACACCACTGGTTACTTGTTGCCAGTCCGAAAATGAACCATTTATCCCAACTCTCTGCTTCCTGTTCGATAACCAATCCTCCACCCATGCCAGAATGTTACCCCCAATCCCGTGATTTTTTATCTTAAGTAATAATCTTTTATGTGGCACCTTGTCGAATGCCTTCTGGAAGTCTAAATACACTGGGCTCGATTTTAGGGTCGGGTTACCTGCGGGTTTCCAGCGGGGGGGCCCCGAAAATCCCGATCTCCGATCACGTGACCGGATTCAGACGAAATCCCGGCCACTTCCGGGTACCGCGCTGACGTGCGGGGCTGCGCGCGCAAGCCCCGCTGGTGGGAATCCCGCAGGCAATTAAAGCCAGCGGGGTTCCACTTGAGAGCACTTAACTTGCTCGTTGTGGTCAGTTAATGAGCTGAAGCAGCTGTCAAAAGAGGAAGTGTGGGATTTTACGGTCAAAGCAGTCAGTTTCCCACACTGGGGGAAACAGGACCCTTCAAACCAGGCGTGTTGCAGCCAGCAGCCTGTGCCAGGTGCCAAGGTGCGCTCCACGGGGGAGCGCCCTCACCCACGCAGGAGGCCACCGCGTCACATAGGGCAACCCCTGCCCTCCACCAACCCCCGCCAAGCCAGAGGACAGACCGACACGAAACCGCAGCCCCAGTCCGAGGACCCACCCACCTACCCTGCACAACCCCTCACACCAACACCTGCCAGATGGGTGGTGCGTTGACATCGTCGGAGGACGAACAGGATGACCAGCCCCAGCAGCCTCACAGTCCACGCCGTCCGCCTCGGAGAGGTGGGGCCCCCCAACACGGTGCTGCGGCACACCCACCTGCACAGCAGGAGGGAGGGCAACCGCAGAGAGAGATGCGTCGCAGGAGGCACTACCCTCCGCACAGGGTGTACAGAGCGAGGCTCAGCTTCATGGACCTCTCCGAGGAGCAGTGCATACGGAGGCTCAGAGTCAATCGCCAGGTAGTCGCCGACATCTGCAGCCTCCTTAACGACGAGCTGCTCCCTGATGGACCAAGCAGCATCTTCTTACCTGTCGCCGTCAAAGTCACCACTGCCCTCAACTTCTTCGCATCCGGTTCCTTCCAGGGTGCCACCGGGGACATCACCGGGGTCTGTCAGTCCTCTGCACACAAGTGCATAAGGCAGGTCACCGATGGGTTGTTCCGCAGGGCCTCCCACTACATCAACTTCGCCATGGACGAGCGCAGCCAGATGGAGAGGGCGGTTGGATTCCATGCCATGGCCGGCTTCCCACGGGTGCAGGGTGTAATCGACTGCACCCACATCGCAATACGGGCACCTCCGCATGAGCCAGGGCTGTTCATCAACAGGAAGGGGTATCACTCCATGAACGCCCAGCTCATCTGTGACCACCGCCAGAGATTCCTACACGTGTGCGCCAGATACCCCGGCAGCTGCCACGATGCCTTCGTCCTCAGGGAGTCCGCCGTCCCGCCCATCCTGCAGGCACCCAACGCCGGCAACGGCTGGCTCCTCGGCGACAAGGGGTATCCCCTCCACACGTGGCTCATGACACCTCTGAGGAACCCCATCACCGAGCCGGAGCGTCGGTACAATGACAGCCACACTGCTACCAGGTCTACAATTGAGCAGACCATAGGGCTTCTCAAGATGCGCTTCAGGTGCCTTGATCGTTCTGGGGGAGCGCTCCAATACACACCATTCAGAGTGGGACGAATCATAGTTGTCTGCTGTGCCCTGCACAACATGGCCCAACAGAGAGGGGTGCCGCTGGAGGAGGCCCCATCCACACCCGCCACCCACATTGAGGAAGGCGAGGGCGAGGAGGAGGAGGAGGAGGAGGAGGAGGAGGAGGAGGCGGAGGCGGAGGAGGAGGAGGAGGACGCGCCCGAGGATGTTGGACGACCCATGCGCCGAGCCGCGACTCACCGGGATGGTCGCCGGGCCAGGGACGCACTCATACGTCAACGGTTCTCCTAGAGTCAGACACTGCGAGGCGCTCGCATCTCCTCACCTGCACATGCGAGCGGCCATACCAGCCCCCTCCACTGAAGAGTGCTGCCAGTAATCCTGCACCCACAGCAGTGTGCCCAATGGGTGGCAGCAGGTGGTCGCCGTCATGATGGCCTCCACGGAACGCAACTACTGCACAAGCCGCGGAAGAATGGACGAGAGGTGGCAGGAGTGGTGAGAATAGACTATTTAATATGTGGAATGTGACATCATTTAAGAAACAAAGTACAAAATAATAAACACCCTGGTGTATTCCCTTTGTGATTATAAGGCCTTTGGAATTCTTCTCCGGGAACCCCTACGTGGTGCTACCCCTGTGGCTCCAGCAGAGGTAGTGGCAGGTTGCTCGTCTTCTTGCCTTGACCGGGTAGATGCTTTTGGCGGACGGCCCCTGGGTTTCGGTGCCCGTGAGGGCACCTCCACAGACTGCTCCTCCTGCACCGGGGCAGGGGCAGACTCGGCCACCTGGAGAGGAGGCACCATTGCGGGTGCTGGTTGAGAGGTGGGCGACGGGTGGGACGTGGGGACGCCTTGAGAGGCGTCCCCGCTTCCATGTCCCCGGTCACCATCATCCCTCTCTTGGCCTCGGCCCACATCACCCCTTCCACCCTGCTGGACGGCAGTTTGGATGGCATGTGTGAGGCCTTGCAAGGCCACCCCTAGTGTATCCCTCAGCCTGTTGGTGGCGTCGGAATGTTGCTCACCCTGAATCCGTACAGACGTTGTGAGGGCCTGCAAGGACTCGAAGTGGAGCTGTGCGTGACGCTCGAGGGAGGCCAGCCTGTCCTCCACCGCAGACAGTCCCGCACCTACCTGCGACACTGTGTCGTCGGTACCCTCCTGTGCCTGCGCCACCAATGCCCACATGCAGGAGGTGGACTCCTCCATCGCCTGCGCTATTGTGGACAATGCGCGCGGCACCTCTGCCAGCACCTCAGCAATTAGCTGGTGGCCCTCGACGACTCTCCTTTTCTCTGGTGGCCCCCTGGGTTCAGCATCTGGGTCCGGCTGAGCAGAGCCTGGAGATGAGTGCTCCCTCCGTCGCGGACCCTCCGCGGCTGCCCCTGCCACCAGGGTCTGCTCATGCTCACTCGTGCGCAGTGACTCACCAAGTGCTACCCCAACTAGTTGGCGAGGGGGACCCACCGAGGTGCGTGTCTCTGCGCTGGTGGATGGTTGGCTCTGATGTGACGATGCACCCTCAGAGACCGCCATGTCCTCTGAGGAATCGCCCTCCATGCTCGCTTGATCCAAAGACGCACCTGCAAGAGAACAGAGGGCACTTTGAGGCATGTGGACCAACTTGACAGTGCGCCTGATGGCAGGTGATGATACGGTCACTCGCGATCATGGGTGTTGAGTGTCAGCTTTCCCTTACCGCCCATTTCGGCAGCGACACACTCGCCATCGGCCACCGACAGGCAATGTCGCGTGCGGGCGAGGTCGAGCGCCTCCACCTCTGCGTCGGTGAGCTCCACCACTTGCGGCGGCCCACCTCCGGTGCGTGCCCTTTCGCGGTTGTTCTTGCTCCTCTTCTCCTGTGAAGGCAAAACACAGATGTGTGAGTGGGTGCGTCTTGCATCGTGAGACGCATCGAGCATCGGTGTGGTTGGGTTGAGCGTGGCGCGGAACGGATGGGAGGAAGTGTGGGCCACGTGCCCATCCCATTGCATGGGGATTGGGGTGTGTGGTAGTGTTCGGGTGGGGTCAGGGACGGTGGGTACTTGCGTGCACGGCGAGGATGGTGAATGAGTGGCTGTGAGGATTGCTGATGGAGCGCAGTGGTGGCTGTGCAGGAGGGGGTTGTGATCTGCTTGGCGTGATGGTGGGGACGGGATGTGGGAGGGTGCGTTGGTGTACTCACCTTGCCAGACCTAGTCAGGTCATTGAAGCGCTTGCGGCACTGCTCCCAAGTCCTTGGGGTGTTGCCCCTGCTGCTCACCTCCGCCGCCACCTCTGCCCATGCCTTCCTGGTTGCGGCGGCAGGGAACTTGCGCCCATCCTCAGGGAAGAGTGTTTCCCTCCTCCTCCTCACGCCCTCCAGCATCAGCTGCAGTGCCAGATCTGAAAAACGGGGCGCAGCCTTTCCCCTTGGTTGAGCCATTCTCCCAGACCTCTTGCTTGCAGCAGGAGGGGCTTTGGGAGACTGCCCCTTTAACTGGAGCTCCTACATCGCGTCGACGGTACTGCGCATGCGCAGCCGGCCGGCACGCAGCTGGGGAGCGCAGAACCCGGAAGCAGGCCTTAATGGGTCCAATTATCCCGCGATCGCGTGGGGGACGCGAACAATTACCCGTCCGCGTTTTCGACGCTCCCGGAGGACCACCCGCTGGGAACCCGCAGGCCTGCTAAATTCGAGCCCACTATGTCCACTGGTTCCCCTTTATCCACCCTGTACGTTATATTCAGTAAGGTTGGTCAAGCATGACTTTCCCTTTTGAAATCCATGCTGACTACTCTTACATTTTCAGTTTCTAGATTTTTTTCATTTTATACATCTTTGAGTAAAGATTCCATTATCTTTCCTATCACCGACGTTAAGCCAACAGGTCTATAGTTCCCTGGGCTTGTTCTATCTCCCTTTTTAAATATAGGAATAACATTATCTGTCCACCAGTCCTCTGGCACTATTCCCTGTTCTAGTGAATGTTTATATATATGTAATAGTGTCTCTGATATCTCTTCCCTAACTTCTTTTAATATGCCCAGATGCAATCCAACTGGACCAAGAGTTTAATCCTCTCTAAGTTTGATTAGTTTATCAATTATCTCCCCCTTTCCATCTTAACTGTCTTTATATCTTTTTTGATCTCTTCTTCTAATGTCAGACCCATCTTATTAGTTTCCCTGGTAAATACTGAAGCAAAGTAATTACTCAATATTTCTGCCATTTTGTTGTCATCACCTGTAAGTTTATCTTGTGCATCCCTTAGTGGCCCTATTCCTATCCTGTTTTTTCTTTTTGTTATTGATGTGTCTGTAGAATACTTTACAAGTTACTAGTTCTTCTTATATTTCTCGATAATTTAATTTCGTAGTTCCTCTTTGCTTTCCTAATTTTTTTTTTACTTCTTTCCTAACCTCTTCGTATTCCCTTTTGTCATCCTCATCTTTATTGTCTATGTACTTAGTTTATGCCTTTTTAAAAAAATAAGTTTCAATACCCTTATCTCAGTATTCTTAAACTAGGAATTTTATTTTCAGTGCTGATGCTTACATTGATCTCCTGAATCGGTTGGTATTTGGTATTAGTTCCTTCCCCCACACAGGCTGCACAGACCGTATCTAGCTTGGATTAAACTGGCTCATTTATGGAGCAAGGTTAGAATGAGTTCTGACGCGGGCTATAATTTATGACATTGAACAGTTTATTATGAAAATAAAAATTGTATTAGAGGACAAAGCTGCGTGGATCTGGAATTTTCCATGGATTACACTGTAAATTCATTGAAAACAAACAAATATTGGGACAATTCATCTGCACTCTAAGGAACAACAGAAATCTAAAAGTCACAATAAAAATAGACGAAGATTTCTGTCAGTGAAAATCCAATGATGAGTACTGTCACAGTGCTTTTATAAATTCCTTTTATAGTAACATTTTAATATACTGACCTGTTTTACGATCAAGTTCCTTTCATCCTCGATGAACATCCAGCCAGGAGAGGTTTGGGGAAATTTAGACTGCTCTACAGCTTCAATTTGTACTAGGCAGTTTCATGAATCAGCCAATGCATACCATGTGACTGTATGAAGGTTAACCGCTAAATGATAGTCTTCCCTGAACCAAATACAACCACAAAAAAAAACATATTCTTGTTTTCAAATCACTGACAATTTTCTTCCTGTTGCATGGGCATGGAGTAAATCTCTTGGAAGCCCAGCTGGGTGGGTGTGGTTCCAACAATGGTCTGCCAGTGGACAGCAAAAAAAAGTTCCCACTGTATTCCTGGCTAAAATGTAAGCTTTTCTTCCCAGAGAATCAACTCAATCCCACTGAAATTAAATGGGACAGATGAAAAAAAAAAATAGTTCAGAAATTTCTCTTGTGGCCTTCCACTTTCTCTCTCATGTATGGTGACTCCCATCGGCAGAAATAATGGAGCTAAGCAAAGAGCAAAAAGCTAAGCAATTACTACAATGGATCATGAAAGCCTAAAGAGCAGCACAATTTTTTTTAATGTGTAGATAAGAAAATGGCCTGAAAATGGCCTTAAGGCAGGTGACATAACCTTCTTGCTGTGCCCTTTAAATGAACTTCACCTTGCAGCTGATGCACTAGCAACCCTGGGTGCCCGTTATATAAGAGTATGATTTGTACATGGCACAAAGGTTGGGAAATAACATGACATTGTTTCAATCCTCATTTTAACGTTGCAGGTGAGTGATTCCTTGCACCCCACCCCCTGTCCCCACCCTTCAGAAATGCCAGCGGAAATGCAAACGTGGCAGAACCTCAGTATAATTGGTCTCCACCACTTCATCCAATTGCCTACGCCCCATGTGCACCAATTTATGGAGCACTGCAGCCATGAAACTCTGAGCCAAGGATATTAACTTTAATGTACGGCACATTTCAGCAAACAATTGATTTACAATACTTTGTTAAAAACTTATACATTGAATAATTTATGAAAAACAGTTGAAGAAAATAATCAAAATATGGGTTACTTTTAATTAAATAGATCTATAATCAATAGCCCACATAGTCTCTAGATAATGAGGATTAACAGCATGTTATGTGTATACACCTTTATTGGAAAAATGATGAGTACCAGACTCTGGGCATTAAGTTGTCTACCTTTTCTCGTTATAATCCATGAAACGCATGTAATGTAGCAATAGTAGCTCATATGTCAGTGCGAGGACCCAACTGCCTGGGATTCAGGGAATGATTGAATATAGAATGGAAATTAGGTTTGATACCAAACCACCTTCAAAACAGGGCTGAGAGCTTCCAAATTAAACGTACCTATGACACCTACAAAAGCTCAGAGAGTGAATCAGTTTGTGCTGTATGAGACTGGAACCTCAGAAATAATACTTGACATTCTATCATTATTCATTTAAAAAAAACACATTGATCCCGATTTTTAAAATCATAGATTGAGATTTTTCTTGCGGTTACATGCATTGTTGTCTTTGTGATTGCGTTTCTTTAGCACCCCCAATAGGTAGCGATAGGTTTCCAACTGGAGCTATCCACTACATTCCCCTGCCCTTTCCCAGAGGGTGGTGGGGGTCTGGAACTCACTGCCTGAGAGGGTGATAGAGGCAGAAACCCTCAACTCATTTAAAAAGTACTTGGACGTGCACTTGAAGTGCCGTAACCTACAGGGCTACGGATCAAGTGCTGGAAAGTGGGATTAAGGTGGATAGCTGTTTATCATCCGGCACAGACATGATGGGCCGAATGGCCTCCTTCTGTGCCGTAACTTTCTATGATTCTCTCTAATAGGAAATCGTGAACTGAGCTCAAGGCTCCCCATCCAAGTCACCGGAGCAGAACTTCAGGGTATCATGTTCAGGGGAATTATATACAAAGGGCAAGAGCTTCCACTCGTTTACACCAGTAATATCAGCACAATCCGAGCTGAAACAACGCAAAAGATCGGGGAACTTTAAACGTGAGTTTCGCCCAAAACCACTTCCATTCGTGGTTCCGTGATCTTTTACGTTAGTTTAAGATTCAATTTGCCCAATCGGGCCCCCGCCCACAAAACTGGCCACACCCCCAGGCCGACATTGCGAGTTTCCACCAATTGTGCTGATTCGGGAAGGCTCTTCAAATTCCGCTCATTTTCTTGGGCGCACAGCGCTATTCGGCAGGTTTATAAAAGTTTTTGCATATCAAGAAATATTGAATTTACGAAGAAACTGCCTAGTGTACATCAATGCAACTAGTAAATGGTTCAGTACAGATTTGAAATCAGGTTACTCACAGATGGAGGACTGGGCACTTAGTAAAAATGCTTATTTTTGGTGATAAACCCATTTTCAGCTATATTAATAAAACTGCACCGGGTTACCACTCTTAAATACATCGAGGAATGCTTTTTAAATGGAAAAAAAAATGATTACGTTCTATTACGCTGCCTCATGGAAGATTTTATGTTTGTGATTATGCAAATGTATTTTGTCTGAAACTTGGACCGTATTCCAACCAGCACAATTTCGAACGCATTTTGGCCGCAATTTCCCGATAGCGCCCAAAGTGGAAACTCTACCCCAAACTATCTGCCCCGACTGACTTAAATCAACAGTGGTAATGTTCACTTACTGAAAGCCACCAGTAAGTGGACAATCACCTCCCCTTATAACTTGAGGGATGACGGGGCAATTCAGCGCTTATAGGCTTCCCCTTTAAGACAGGCATCCCCAACGATTCTTGCCAATTGCTGTCGCATTACTTACTCACCACTTGTTATGGGCAAGGTGCCGGTCGAATCATAACATACGTTAGGCCGGAGGAGAAAAACATCCACCCGTCCTTTTCCTGTGTTTTGGGAGTGACGTACAAGAAACACTACTGTACGTCAGTTTGGAGTGGACTAAAAGGCAAGGTTAAAAAAAAGTCAGAGGAACATGGTCCTGTGAACTGTACCAGCATGGGATCTAACTTGCAAAGAATGGGGTGGGGTGGGGTGGGGTGGGGTGCAGGGGGGAGAAATTGGAAGAATCTAGAAGTTACCCAAACCTACCAATTAGTGCTTCATTTCAATATTAAGTCTGAAAAATTATACAGGGTTAGAGCTAGTTTGGAAACAGCTGGGGCACGATTTTAAAAGTGAAAAACGGGTGGGTTGGGGAGAGGGGGGCATTCAAAATCGCAACCATTTCAGACCTGCCCCCAACCCGCCCCTTTCCAGTTTTCACCGGGGCGGGAGTCCAACACGCTCCCAGGAGGGGGGTCGGGCCATAAAACCTTTCAAGGAGGCCTCCATTTTTCCACAGTTTCCGATTTCAACCCTGGGTGGCCAGGCCTTCTCTTTTACACCTCGTGAAAGGAGGCGAGAAGGTCCAAGACTAACAGGTAGGTGCCTTTCTGGCACAACAAGCCTAACTGCAGCGACCCCCCCAACGATCGCGGACCCCCGCCTCCGATCTCCACCCCCCCCCACAACGATCGTGGACCCCCGCCTCCGATCTCCGCCCCCCCCCAACGATCGTGGACCCCCGCCTCCGATCTCCACCCCCCCCCCACAACGATCGTGGACCCCCGCCTCCGATCTCCGCTCCCCCCCACAACGATTGTGGACCCCCCGCCTCCAATCTCCGCTCCCCCCCCAACGATTGCAGTCCCCCGACCCTGATCCCCCCCCCCCCAACGATCGCGGACCGCCGCCCCCGATCTCCGCCCCCCCACCCCAACGATCGTGGACCCCCGCCTCCGATCCCCCCCCCACAATGATTGAAGACCCCCGACCCCGAAGCCAACTCCCCCACAACGATCGCGGACCACCGCCCCCGATCTCCGCCCCCCCCCCCCCCAACGATTGTGGACACCCAACCCCCGATTCCCCCTAAAGGATCGCGGACCCCCGCGATGACCCCGATCCTTTCCCCCATGACACCCCGTGCCAGCCCATGCCCTCCCATCCATACAAACAAAGACTTACCTGAAGACGTCCTCTCCCTGGCTGCTCTCCCGTCTGACCGAGACCAGCCTGTCAATCAGGCCAGTCAGTCGGACGCAAACCCACAAAAAAAAGTAAAAGACGTCCGGAAAACCCGTACTTCCGGGTTTCCCACCCGCAATCTGACCCCGCCCCCTTCCCGGCTCAGAGTCGAAATCATGCCCCATGTGTGCCCCCAGGACAGGTGCAGTAATAGAAAGCAATCATTTGTCCCAATTAAATTGACTGGTTGGGGCACAAGTTAAATTGCGTCGGATGAAAACAGTCATAACAGAACATTTTCACAACAGACCAAACTGTTGCCGTTTTGAGAAATAGCCAAGCGAATCCTGACAACATTCAGCATGTTTATTTGTGATATCTGTATAAACAGTGATGAGGATAGTAGCAGACTTCAGGAGGACAGACAGACAGAGACTGGTGAAATGGGCAGACGTGTGGCAGGTAAAATTTAATGCAGAGAAGTTTGAAGTGATGCATTTTGGAAGGAAGAATGTGGAAAGGCAATATAAACTAAACGGCACAATTTTAAAGGAGGCCCAGGAGCAGAGAGACCTGGAGGTTTACCTACACAAATCTTTGAAGGTGGCAGGACAAGCTGTTAAAAAGGTGTTAGCTGTGGCTCAGTTGGTGGCGTGCTTATCTGAGTCAGAAGGTCATCGGTTCAGGTCCCACTCCAAAGACTGGAGGACAAAATCTAGGTTGACACTCCAGTGCAGTACTGAGGGAGTGCTGCATTGTTGGAGGTGCTGTCTTTCAGATGAGATATTAAACTAAGGCCCTATCTATCCCCTCAATTTGGACACAAAAGATCCCATGGCATTATTTCGAAGAAGAGCAGTGGAGTTAGACGATTAGACCATAAGAGATAGGAGCAGGAGTAGGCCATTCGGCCCCTCGAGCCTGCTCCGCCATTTAATGAGATCATGGCTGATTTGATTTTTACCTCAACTCCAATTTCCCCATATCCTTTGACTCCCTTGCTGATCAAAAATTTGTCTAATCTGCCTTGAATGTATTCAATGACTCAGCCTCCACAGCTGCTTGGGGTAAAGAGTTCCAAAGATTCACAACCCTCTAGGAGAAGAAATTCCTCCTCACTTCTGTCTTAAATGGGCGACCCCTTATCCTGAGACTATGCCCCCTAGTTTTAGATTACCCCGTGAGGGGTAACATCCTCTCAGCATCTACCCTATCGAGTCCCCTCAGAATCTTGTATGTTTCAATAAGATCTCCTCTCATTCTTCTAAACTCCAATGAGTATAGACCCAACCTGTTCAATCTTTCCTCATAAGACAACCCTTCCATACCCGGAATCAACCGAGTGAATCTTCTCTGAACTGCCTCCAATGCAAGTATGTCCTTCCTTAAATAAGGGAACCAGAACTGGATGCAGTACTCCAGGTGTGGTCTCACCAGCACCCTGTACAGTTGTAGCATGACTTCCCTGCTTTTATACTCCATCCCCCTAGAAATAAAGGCCAATATTCCGTTTGCCTTCCGGATTACCTGCTGCACCTGTATGTTGACTTTTTGTGTTTCATGTACGAGGACACCCAGATCCCTCTGTATCACAGCATTTTGTAGTATTTCTCCATTCAAATAATATTTTTATTTTTTATTTTTCCTCCCATAGTGGATGACTTCACATTTTCCCACATTATATTCCATCTGCCAAATTTTTGCCCATTCGCTTAACCTGTCAATATCCCTTTGCAGACACTTTGGGGTCAATTTTAGGATGGCCAAACTGGTGCGTTCGTGGCAGGGGGGGGGGGGGTTCCTAAAATTGGGGAATCCAGGAGCGGGTCGGGAGCCCGGCTCCAACCCGCCCACTTCCGGGTTCCCCAATGACGCGAATCGGTGCGCGCGCAGCCCCCGCATGCGGCACTCCCACCGGCAATCAAAGCCGGCGGGATCCCACTTAAGATCATTATCTGGGTACTTGAGGTCATTACTTGGAGATTTTAGGAGGATTCGGATTTTGGACTACCCAGAGCGTGTTTCCCATGCTGGGGGAACACTCCGTTTAAACAGACGTGTTGCAGCCAGCGGCAGCTGCAAAGGTCCATTTAACAGGTGCAGGGTAAACCCTCATTCATTGCAGCTGGGCACTCTGTCACCTCAGACAAAGTTTTGGCTGCCACACCGTTGTCTCCACACTCAAAATTATTACATCATACCCTAAACTCTGCTGTCCAAACACACTTACCTACTTTGCGGACCCCCTCACACTCTCACCGTCAGGATGTTGGGGGGGGGGCGGGGGGGGGTTCCATTGCTGCATTCATCACTCCATTGGAGGATGAGCAACATCACCAGCCTTGCCAGGCACGCTGTCCACCTCCGCCCCGTGGAGCTTCACAACACAGTGCTGCGCAACAGGCACCTGCACAAGATAGTCGTACAACTACACATACACCCACTGTAGGGTGACCCAATGGATGGCATCAAAGGTGTTCATGGAGAACCTCATGAAAGGGCCTTATTGCACAAGCCAGTCAAGAATGGCCAAGACGTGGCAGTAGTAGTGACGATATAATATGCAACGCGAGTTGATCAGAAATCAAATATAAGTAAAAACCATGACAAACCCTCAAACACCCTTGTGCATCCCCTTCATGCTCACGACACCTTTGCCTTACGCTTCCTACTACACATATGTGATGCATGCCCTGTGGCTGCAGCACAGGTAGTGGCAGGTGGGGTGAGGCTGACCGTGAAAGAGATGCACTAGATGGTGAATATGAGACAGAGCCATGATATTGGATGAGGATTGGGTTGAGTGGTGGTGGTGGGATGAGTCCTGGGGAGGTGAGGAAGTGCAGGTAAGATGAGGATGAGGGTTTAGTGGGTGTGAGGAGTGATGTGATAGAATAGTGTTGGCAGTGCAGAAGGAGATGTGGGGTGGGGGCGGTGATGTGGCAGACGGAATGTAGGGGAATGAGTAAGAGTATTCACTTCGGTTGACCTACTTAGGTCATTGAAGCGCCTCCTGCACTGTATGCAGGTGCGTGATATGTTGGTGGTGCTAGTGACCTCCTCTGCCACCTCGAGCCAGGCCACTTCCTCCCATCGCTGGGTGGAAGATCTCCCTTCTCCTCCTCCTCCTCCTCATCCCATCCAGTAAGATCTATAGTGAGGCATCATTAAACCTGGGAGCAGCCTTCCCCCTGGGCTGCTCCATGCTGTAATTTTGCCAATTTTCTGCAGCATCAGTGGAGGACTGCCCATTTAAACAGGGCTCCTCCAGCTGACACAGCCTATGATGGGGGTGCGCAGCCCGCCCGCTGCGCAGCTTTCCAGCGCGAAACCCGGAAGCCACATTAAGTGGCTTCAATTTACTTATGATCGCGTGCCAAACCCACCGATTTCACTGGGCGCATTACCCACGCGCACAGTCGACCCCCCGCTGCCAACCCGCTTCCCTCCTAATATCGGGCCCTTTGTGCCCTCATCGCAACTCGCTTTTCCACCTATCTTTGGATCATCAGCAAATTTGGCCACAAGACACTCTGTTCCTTCATCCAAGTCGTTGATATATATTGTAAATAGTTGAAGCCCAGCACTGATCCCTGCGGCACCCCACTAGTTACAGATTGCCATTTTGAAATTGATCCTTTTATCCCGACTCTTTGTTTTCTGTTAGTTAGCCAATCCTCTATCCATGCCAGTACATTACCCCCAACACCATGAGCTCTTATTTTGTGCAGTAATCTTTTATGTGGCACCTTATCGAATGCCTTTTGGAAATCCAAATACACTGCATCCATTGGTTCCCCTTTATCCACCCTGCCCGTCACTTCCTCAAAGAACTCTAATAAATTTGTCAGATATGATTTCCCCTTCATAAAACCATGTTGACTCTCCTTGATTGTATCATGAGTCTCCAAATGTCCTGCGACTGCTTCCTTAATAATGGATTCTAGCATTTTCCCAATGACAGATGTTAGGCTAACTGGTCTATAGTTTCCTGCTTTCTGTCTCACTCCCTTCTTGAATAGGGGTGTTTCATTTGCGGTTTTCAAATCCGCTGTGACCTTTCCAGAATCTAGTGAATTCTGGAAGATTACAACCATCTCTGTAGCCACTTCCTTTAAGACCCTCGGATGCAAGCCATCAGGTCCAGGGGACTTGTCAGCCTTTAGACCCATTAGTTCACCTAGTACTTTTTCTCTAGTGATAGTGATTGTTTTTAGTTCCTCCCTCCCCTTTGCCCCTTGATTTTCTACTATTATTGGTATATTATTAGTGTCTTCCACTGTGAGGACAGATACAAAATATCTGTTTAATTGCTCTGCCATTTCCTTGTTTTCCATTATTATTTCCCCAGTCTCATCCTCTAAGGGATCAATGTTTACTTTAGCTACCCTCTTCCTTTTTATATACTTGTAGAAGCTTTTACTGTCAGTTTTTATATTTCTTGCTAGTTTACTCTCATAATTTATTTTCTCCCTCTTTATTATTCTTTTAGTCATCCTTTGCTGGTTTTTAAAGTTTTCCCAATCTTCGGGCTAACCAGTAATCTTTGCCATGTTGCATGCTTTTTCTTTTAATCTAATACCATCCTTGACTTCCTTAGTTGGCCATGGTTGGTTCACCCTTTTTGTGGAGTCTTTCCTCTTCACAGGGATATATTTTTGTTGCGAGTCATAAAATATCTTTTTAAATGTTTGCCACTGCTTATCCACCATCATATCATCTAATCTGTTTACCCGGTCCACTTTAGCCAACTCCGCCCTCATTCCTTTATAATTGCCCTTATTTAAGTTTAATACAGTAGTTTCAGACCCAAGATCCTCGCTCTCAAACTGGATGTGAAATTCTATCATGTTATGATCACTGCTTCCAAGGGATCCTTTATCCCCGGTGTCCTGGCCAATATTTATCCCTCAACCAATATCACTACAACAGATTATCTGGTCATTATCACATTGCTGTTTGTGGGACCTTGCTGTGTGCAAATTGGCTGCCACGTTTCCTACTTTACAGCAGTGGCTACACTTCAAAAATACTTCATTGGCTGTAAAGTGCTTTGGGATGCCTTGAGGTCATGAAAAGTGCTATATAAATGCAATTATTTCTTTCTTTAAAAAGCATACAGGATCCTTGGCTTTATAAATGGAAACACAGTACAAAAGCAAGGAAGCTATGCTGAACCTTTAAAAATCATGTACAATGCAGCCCTCACATGCTGCTCACGGGCACAGGCATCAATCTGTATTTATCCTAATGTACGACAAGTCTGCCCTTGATGGATCGAGTGCTTATTTCGATCATTCTACTTGCCTCTGGCCTTTTTTTTTTAAAATTGGGGATTTCTCATACTGTATAACGTTATCAGCGTCTTTCCAATTAAGGCAGGAATAGCACTTTCAACATTCCCAGAGAGAATGCTATCGTCAATAAAATCTTCCCATATTATCCCACCACAGCCACAAGCACCTTTTCTCATACCTGAGTTTCTGTCAGCCTTTTGGTGATGAGTCTTCAGGCTCAGTGGGAAGTTATCCAGCACCATCCGCACCGGGCAGTCTATGCATCTTGTGAGCAGCCTGCCCCGTCCTCCTTCCGTTCAGTTCACCATCTTTGTAATCTAGCTGTCTACATAATACCAATTACCGAAGTTCAAAAAGTGAAGTGCTTTCGGATGCAGCAATTATTCTTACTATGTACACGACTGCAGGTGACCAAGCCACAGCTGTCCACAAACTATCACCGCCCCAAATCGTGACCTTATGCTTTCTCAAGATTGTGATTGTGACAAAAATAGGAGTATTTTTGTTTATGTTGAATTATTTATTTGGGTTACTACGCCTGGTCCTGGCACGAGGAATTAAAACCCAGGTTCACTTATGATGTCCAGCCGATACACAACAGCTCTGAACCTAGATTGATTGCCTGTATGGAAATCAATGAGAGATGCTTATGTGATCAGTAATTGTGTGGTTGATGGCCAAGGTCATTGTGTCCCAAAACGCTGCTGATGACAATTGGGTTGTTAAAGCACAAGTTCAGTCCAAGGGATAGTGACCCTTGTATCTTTATAAAGTATTGTTTGAATGATAACGAGAGCTACAATGTGTGAATGCCTTTTGTGTGGACAGGTTTTCACAGGTTTTTTTGAGCTGGCTGTTTAAGTTATCTGGCACAGATCAATGCATCAAACAGTCTTAAACAATTTTACAACACCAAGTTATAGTCCAGCAATTTTATTTTAAATTCACAAGCTTTCGGAGGCTTCCTCCTTCCTCAGGTGAACGATGTGAAAATGAAAACCTCGAGGTTTTTTTTTTCGAGGTTTTCATTTTCACATTGTTCACCTGAGGAAGGAGGAAGCCTCCGAAAGCTTGTGAATTTAAAATGAAATTGCTGGACTATAACTTGGTGTTGTAAAATTGTTTACAATTGTCAACCCCAGTCCATCACCAGCATCTCCACATCAAACAGTCTTGGGGTAGTGGCCTTGATTGACAGCTGTGTCTGGGGTGGAGATGCAGATCAGAGCTGTAAGGGCAGGATCAACGATTGGCTGCAGTACTTTTCACGGGCAATTCTGCAAACAGGGGATTCCAATTATGGGTTTATATTGGGCTGCCTGCACTTAACTCATCAGTAAGTTCATAGCCAGCAGAAAGACTAGGCTATTCTGACTCGATGGAAATGTTTTGCTATGAACAACCAGTTTCAACGACCAATATTATATTGAGATCTCTCAGGAGAAGCATCTGTTGTTTTTGATATACCAAAATACGTAATTACTGTACTATATACTGTTTGTAATGAATACTGGTTTATTTTTGGGTACGGTAGCATAGTGGTTATGTTATTGGACTAGTAATCCAGAGGCCTGGACTAATAATCCGGAGTCATGAGTTCAAATCCCACCACGGCAGCTGGGGAACTTAAACTCAATTAAATAAAATCTGGAATTTAAAAAAAAACTAATATCAGTAATGATGGCCATGAAACTACCGGATTGTCGTAAAAAACCCATCTGGTTCACTAATGTCCCTTAGGGACGGAAACCTGCCGTCCTTACCCGGTCTGGCCTATATGTGACTCCAGACCCACAGCAATGTGGTTGATTCTTAATTGCCCTCTGAAATGGCCGAGCAAGCCACTCAGTTGCACAATCTCGCTAAAAAAAGTCAAAATAAGAATAAAACCGGACGGACCACCCGGCATTGGACCACTAGGCACGGAAAACGACAAAGGCAAACCAAGCTCAGTCGACCCTGCAAAGTCCTCCTCACTTACATCTGGGGACTGGTGCCAAAATTGGGAGAGCTGTCCCATAGACTAGTCAAGCAACAGCCTGACATAGCCATATTCACAGAATCATACCTTTCAGCCAACGTCCCAGACTCTTCCATCACCATCCCTGGGTATGTCCTGTCCCACCGGCAGGACAGACCCACCAGAGGTGGCGGTACAGTGATATACAATCAGGAGGGAGTGGCCCTGGGAGTCCTCAACATTGACTCCGGACCCCATGAAATCTCATGGCATCAGGTCAAACATGGGCAAGGAAACCTCCTGCTGATTACCACCTACTGTCCTCCCTCAGCTGATGAATCAGTCCTCCTCCATGTTGAACACCACTTGGAGGAAGCACTGAGGGTAGCAAGGGCACAGAATGTACTCTGGATGGGGGACTTCAATGTCCGTCACCAAGAGTGGCTCGGTAGCACCACTACCCGACCGAACTGGCCGAGTCCTGAAGGACATAGCTGCCAGATTCGGCCTGCGGCAGGTGGTGAGCGAACCAAGACGAGGGAAAAACCTACTTGACCTTGTCCTCACCAATCTACCTGTCGCAGATGCATCTGTCCATGACAATATTGGTAGGAGTGACCACCGCACAGTCCTCGTGGAGGCGAAGTCTCGTCTTCGTACTGAGGACACCATCCAACGTATTGTGTGGCACTATCACCATGCAAAATGGGATAGATTCAGAACAGATCTAGCAGCTCAAAACTGGGCATCCACGAGGCGCTGTGGGCCATCAGCAGCAGCAGCAGAATTGTATTCCAGCACTATCTGTAATCTCATGGCCCGGCATATTCCTCACTCTACCATTACCAACAAGCCAGGGGATCAACCCTGGTTCAATGAAGAGTGTAGAAAAGCATGCCAGGAGCAGCACCAGGTGTACCTAAAAATGAGGTGCCAACCTGGTGAAGCTAAACAGCGGAAGCAACATGCTATAGACAGAGCTAAGCGATTCCATAACCAACAGTTCAGATCAAAGCTCTGCAGTTCTGCCATATCCAGTTGTGAATGGTGGTGGACAATTAAACATCTAACGGGAGGAGGAGGGTCTGTAAACATCCCCATCCTCAATGATAGCGGAGTCCAGCACATGAGTGCAAAAGACAAGGCTGAAGCGTTTGCCACCATCTTCAGCCAGAAGTGCTGAGTGGATGATCCATCTCAGCCTCCTCCCGATATCCCCACGTGATATCAAGAAACGGCTGAGTGCACTGGATACAGCAAAGACTATGGGCCCTGACAACATCCCGGCTGTAATGCTGAAGACTTGTGCTCCAGAACTAGCCGCGCTTCTAGCCAAGCTGTTCTAGTACAACTACAACACTGGCATCTACCCGACAATGTGGAAAATTGCCCAGGTATGTCCTGTCCACAAAAAGCAGGACAAATCCAATCTGGCCAAATACCGCCCCATCAGTCTCAATCATCAGCAAAGTGATGGAAGGTGTCGTCGACAGTGCTATCAAGCGGCACTTACTCACCAATAACCTGCTCACCAATGCTCAGTTTGGGTTCCGCCAGGACCACTCAGCTCCAGACCTCATTACAGCCTTGGCTCAAACATGGACAAAAGAGCTGAATTCCAGAGGTGAGGTGCCCTTGACATCAAGGCAGCATTTGAAAGAGTGTGGCACTAAGGAGCCCTAGTAAAATTGAAGTCAATGGGAATCAGGGGGAAAACTTTCCAGTGGCTGGAGTCATACCTAGCACAAAGGAAGATGGTAGTGATTGTTGGAGGCCAATCATCTCAGCTCCAGGACATTGCTGCAGGAGTTCCGCAGTGTCCAAGGTCCAACCATTTTCAGCTGCTTCATCAATGACCTTCCCCCCATCATAAGGTCAGAAATGGGGATGTTCGCTGATGATTGCACAGGGTTCAGTTCCATTCGCAACCCCTCAAATAATGAAGCAGTCCGAGCCCGCATGCAGCAAGACCTGGACAACCCATCCAGGCTTGGGCTGATAAGTGGCAAGTAACATTCGCGCCAGACAAGTGCCAGGCAATGACCATTACCAACAAGAGAGAGTCTAACCTCCTCCCCTTGACATTCACCGGCATTACCATCACCGAATTCCCCACCATCAACATCCTGGGGGTCACCATTGACCAGAAACTTAAATGGACCAGCCATATAAATACTGTGGCCACAAGAGCAGGTCAGAGGCTGGGTATTCTGCGGCGAGTGACTCACCTCCTCACTCCCCAAAGCCTTTCCACCATCTACAAGGCACAAGTCAGGAGTGTGATGGAATACTCTCCACTTGCTTGGATGAGTGCAGCTCCAACAACACTCAAGAAGCTCGACACCATCCAGGACAAAGCAGCCCACTTGATTGGCACCCTATCCAGCACCATAAACATTCACTCCCTTCACCACCGGCGCACCGTGGCTGCAGTGTGTACCATCCACAGGATGCACTGCAGCAACTCGCCAAGGCTTCTTCGACAGAACCTCCCAAACCCGCGACCTTTACCACCTACAAGGACAAGGGCAGCAGGCACATGGGAACAACACCACCTGCACGTTCCCCTCCAATTCACACACCATCCTGACTTGGAAATATATCGCTGTTTCTTCATTGTCGCTGGGTCAAAATCCTGGAACTCCCTACCTAACAGCACTGTGGGAGAACCTTCACCACATGGACTGCAGCAGTTCAAGGCGGCGGCTCACCACCACCTTCTCAAGGGCAATTAGTGATGGGCAATAAATGCTGGCCTCGCCAGTGACGCCCACATTCCATGAACGAATAAAAAATTTTTTTTACCTGTTCTATGTTCAATAAAATTGGTTGATGGTTAGCATCTGAACCTTGGTCTGATAAACTGTACATGGAGATGTGGAGAATTAGATAGCAGCACGTGATACAGTCAAGTGAACTGGAGTACAGCGGCAAAGGTTCTTTGTTCAACTCTAAGTCCCGCCATCATTTACCCAGATACTGGGTGAGTAAAGATAAAATCTGGTTTGTTGGGGACATAAGATTTGCATTGATATGGCGCCTTTCACGACCTCAGGTCATCCCAAAGCTCTTTACAGCCAATGAAGTACTTTTTGAAGTGTAGTCACTGTTGTAATGTAGGAAACGTAGCAGCCAATTTACGCAGAGCAAGGTCCCACAAATAGCAATGTGTTAATGACCAGATAATCTGTTGCAGCGATATTGGTTGAGGGATAAATATTGGCCAGGACACTGTGGAGAACTCCCTTGCTCTTCTTCGAAATACTGCCATGAGATCTTTTACATCTACCCGAGAGGGCAGATGAGGCCTGGGTTTAAAAAGTCATCCAAAAGACAGCACCTCCGACAGTGCAGCAATCACTTAGCACTGTACTGGAGTATCGACCTCAATACTGTCTCTGGGAGTAGGACTTAAACCCATGATCTTCATGAGTCAGGAGGTGGGAGTGCTACCCACTGAGCCACGGCTGATGGAACTGGTCAGTGATACCATATCCAAGTAACATAAAGCTTAAAAACATCATACCACTGATTAAAGTTAATGCGAAACTTTAATATCAAAAACATAGTTTTGTCCATTCTTTCTAAAAAAAATCATGGTAATTGAATTAACCATAAATAATCATTAACTGAAATAATGGCTACTTTTCTTGAGTTATTCCTGTGAATCTAAATAATTTGATTATCCAAGATTATCAAAAGCACATTTTGTTTTGGTATAAAGTAATCGAGTTTGATCTGTTAGGTAAGGCAGCAGCAATATCGGATAGGAGACAGGAGCAGTGGTGAGGGGTAAAGGGTGGAACAGGACCATATAGAGAGGGCAGGGTGGGATTTTCACACTAAAGAACTGAACCCCAGAGGCAACTGGGGTTACACCTCAGGACAGCACGAAACATTTAAATCCCAGCTATATTTTTTTTTAAATGAAAAGAATGCAGAGAACCAAAGGATGCCTGCCTAAAACATAGACGGTTGTTATCTATGCCTTGTAATAGTCCAGCCCCACTTATCTCGCGCTTGTACAATCTGCAGTCTCAGGTGTCTTCTATCCACTGTTTCTCGGATAGTACAAGCAGGAGGCTGCTTCAGTCTTCTGCAACTTCTCGTGCCACTGACATGAGCATTCACTGCCACACAAACAATCTACCTATGGTCATGAATTGAACATGCTCAAAGTATTGTAGCTGTCTTCTCTCAATTCTGTCAAGATCCATATTGATTTGTTATCTGATGTCCTCATTCTGTCATCATTCTGTATCCTTTGCAAACGGAACATTTCTGCTGTCACTTACCTCCTAATGGACAGTCCAAACTAACATTCGCAGAGGCCTACATGGATCTCCTGCTCCTTACGGTGTGTCAGCCTAGGCTCAGGTGCTGGTACTCTTTCATGAATTATGAGTGGTTGTGGGTTTAAGCCCCACTCTTGGACTTGAGCACGTAATCTAGGCTGACACTTTTGGTGCAGGACTGAGGGAGTACCGCACTGTCGGAGGCGCCGTCTTTCGGATGAGACGTTAAACCGAGGCGCTGCCTGCCCTCTCAGGTGGATACGAAAGATCCCGTGGTATCATTTGAAGAAGAGCGGGGGAATTCTCCCGGCCAACATGTATGCCTCAACCAACTTCACTAAAACAGATTATCTTGTCATTTAGCTCATCACTGTTTATGGGACGTTGCCATGAATAAATTGGCTGCCGTGCTTTCCTACATTGCAAATGTGACTACACTTCAAAAGCACTTAATTGGCTGCAAGTTTTTTTTGGGGGGGGGGGGTGGTGGTTGGGGAAAAGAAACATTCTAAAGGGCTGATATTAACTTTCGGCAATGATTGAAAACAAGTGGTAGCAGAATGGCCCCCCTTTGGACAACCCCCCCCCCCGATTTTCCTTTCTCTTGATTCAAATTTCAGGCAGGCCTTTAAATGGGTGCCCAGGACTCCCTCCCCAAACAGGCGGGAGACTCTTTAAATATGCTAACCAGGGTCCTGCGATGTTGGTAGGACCCCGATTGCATCTTTACGTACAAACGGGTGGAGCGTGCACCGTGCAAGCTAAGCCCAGCGGTACCAGGCCTCCAGCAGCCTAATCAGTCCTTAGGGGGGAGCGCCTGGGAAGTTTTCCTGCGGGAATTTTTTTACCAAACCGTTCACAATCCCGCCCGCCCCTCCCCCCAACAACAACAGGCCTGACCTGCTGGTCGTCTCCCCGCAGAAAACGGCCGGTTTCTTGGCCTTTCTAAACCAGCGAGCTGTAGCGGAGCCCAGCCCCCCCACCCCCCCCGTTCGGTGCCCGCCGCTCACCGGTTAAATTCTAAATGGGGCCTGAACCGGAAAACGATCCGGCCTTTCAGACGGTGGCGTTGGGGCAGGCAGCGTGGACGCACACCCATTTCGGGCCAAAGTTAAAATTGCCCTCCCATGCGTTTCCCCCGTGCTGGAGGGAAACACGGAGCAGTTATATATATATATATATATATTAAAAAATGTTTTAAAACGTGTTGGATTTTTAAAAAAAGAACTTTGAGTGATTTGCTGCTACATGATGAAATTACTGCCTGACTATGTTCACAAATCATTTTTCCACTCCTTCCGAATGAGCACAGAGCAAGTCAGTGGGAAGCATCCACAGTGCACTTGTCACTCAGCAGGAGCTGCCTAATTACTCACCAGATGTGAAGATTTTCTCTCTCTCTCTCTCTCTGCCGGGAAAAACAAGATTAAAAAAAAAGAACAAAAGAAAGCTACAAGGTGGACCTCGAAAAGACGGATTGAAAATCTTTTCAGTCCTTTACCGCAACGTAAGTCATGCACAAAACAAGCATAGAATAGTCTTTTTTTTTTAAATCTTAAAAAATTCAAACACAGGTCAACGCTGCTATTTTGATGAACATGTAATTGGATTATAAAAGAAAAATAAAGACGGGTGAAGCTTGTCTAAAAAGCGTTTCTTTGTTTTAGGTTCAAAGTAGCTTCAAAACTTTTCCTGGTACGTCAATAGATTCAGACAACAGAAGAAAAATTCTGAACCATTTTTAAGGCAAAATTTTTAAAGAATTAAGCATTAGTTGCAGGTTTTTATATAGCAGTTTAAGAACCAACTAATTTTTCTTTAAAAAGCATTCAGAATTGTATAGCCCTTAAGTGGTACAGTCCAAAGTACTGCAAACGCCTTTTTCTAACCACTTACAAAGGTTCTTTGTAAATAATTCCAATATTGGTTCATATTTCTAAGACATCAGCTTTTATTACAAACGCTACAAGGTCCTGTGAAAATGAAGTAAAAAAAAAAATCAAGATCATCTGGAGAGAGAGAGGAGAATGCACATCAACTCCTTCTGTCATTATATTCTGTGAAGAAAATTATAAGCATTTATTATTTACTTTACTTGTTCCCTCCAACACTTTTGCTGCTTAATCTCAGTTAAAACCTTAAGTTTTCTGATCATTTTATCTTTGACCCTGAAAAACATGCATTTGCTTACATCTGATTTCCCAATTTTTCCACCTGAATTCAGGAAAAATAAAACCCAAAAACCAGAAGGTCTAAATACGACTATAAATTAGGCACCATTTTAAAAAATGCCGACATGCAGATTATTCCGAGACCTAAACTGTCTATTAAAAAAGTGCTCTCCGTTAACCGGTTTCTACCCACAGTTTTAGTTTCCCTGTTTTTAATTGCGCTGTTTAATCACAGTGCATTCGTAAAATATGAAAACACTGCACTGGCAATAAAGCAACTTGGCAAACTGATGTACCAGCTCAACAAACAAGGCAGCGCAAGTTTACACTTCAATAGGTACAATCCGCAGCAAGAGACATGAACTGTCTCTTCCACTTACTATCACACACAGCTCTACTGTAATCAACAACAGGCCACTACTTACAGAACTCATAGAACATCGAAATGCTACCTCACGTAATCTCTCTATAGCTAAAAGCAACAGTCATTTTAAATCATCCGAGAGCCAAAGAAAAATAGATTGATTCAGCACTTATTTATCACTGCAAATGACTGTGGTAAATAGACGCTTCATACGACCTTAAAACAAAAATTTAATTTACAGAAAAACAGAATCTCATCATAAAATAACTCCTACAATCCATTAAGCTGGTGGCCATGTTTAGTGTGCGCACAAAAATTAATTACAATTTGTTATAGTTTTCCATCCAAGTTTAGGCATGAGAAATCTCTCACTGTACATAATTATAACTTCAAACTTAATACAAATTGACTATGAAAATTTTCATGGATTTTTCAGTTTTATTAATCAACTCTTAACAACATTTCTATACCTAATGAGATTATGAATAAATAATGAGGTTCTGAACCATATAAAAATTTACAATTTTTTTTTGTTTCTGTAATGTCTTTTACCACCTCCACCATTCTTCCCCATTACAAATCCCACCCCCACCATTCTACCCCGTCCCCACCATTTTGCCCCCACCATTCCACACTGCACCCACCCCACCATTCTATCCCATCCCTACCCCACCCCTACCATTCTATCCCATCCCTACCCCACCCCCACCATTCTACCCCGTCCCCACCATTTTGCCCCCACCATTCTACACTGCACCCACCCCACCATTCTATCCCATCCCTACCCCACCCCTACCATTCTATTGCATCCCTACCCCACCCTTACCATTCTACCCCACCCCTACCATTCTACCCCTTCCCCATCTCCACCAGTTTATGAATTGTAATCATGACTGTGACTAAGATAGGAAATTCACTCCTGGTTGATTTTAATGACTCCTTCTGCTTAAATTATGTGCTGCTTTGATTCCTGTTTGTCACCCTGACCATCAGTCTTGCTTGGATTCTGAACAATTTATTCATAGAACAGTGACTGGCAGATGTAGGGAGTTAGCAAAAACGTGCTGCCTATCTTTCCCCTCCACAGCTGCATCATCCTCATTCATAGCCTGGGACCTTGGTGTACTATAAATTACTCTACTGATAGATCCTACAAATACTTGGTGGCAATCCACTTAGATTTTGCAAATAATAGAAGCATTCTCTTGTTCTTGGTCTCCACAGTTCTCAAAATAAGAAGTTCTACTGACCTGAAACACTCCAAATATAGTAAAATTTCACATATCAAATCAGAGGCCCATGACAAAACCCACATCCCCAACAAAATTAGCTTACCATAACATTATATGGCACCTGTGCATTGTGTTGCTTAGTAACCCACGGTTGCCATTCAAGGATTTAACCCTTTAAAATGGTTGTTTATTTTGGGGAGGGGTGTTGTCAGGATGGTTTAATTTTTTAAAAAGTAAGTGAGCTGGGGAGGTGCAATGTAGATTTCTTTTTTTGAAGCTGAAACTTGTTAAAGGGTTTCCTGAAGAAGGGGTAACCAGATGGTACCGTGCGTTCGAGTACATATGTAGGTTTGAGTGCCGCTCCACTCTATTCCCAACCTGAACCGCAAGATAAGGTCGGAAGGTAACTTAGAAAAATAAGCCACATTTGGGCAGACCCCAGCACCCTCCTGGTGGCCGACTTCATGTGACACTGGCAGTTGTCTGGGACCAGGGCAACCAATCATCTCAACAGCATTGGCATCAAGGCGAGGGATTAACAAGGAGGAAAAATTAAATATATGGGAGGGGCGGGTGGTAATGACTTGAAGCATCTCTTGATTTTTGCGAGAGTGACTTGAGAGCACACTCTCTAAAAACAGAGAACTTGCTCAACAAACTTCATTGCAAAATGACATTCATTGTGTTTAACATACATGACTGACAACCATTTGCTCTCTTTGAACAATTGAGTACAGTTTAAAAACACTCACCACAGCACAACATTTGCAAATAATCAATTTTCAGTCCCAAATGAATTTAGCGAGAATCCGATCCAAATACTGACTTTGTTCTTTGTCTTTTCCCCACTAAAATCCTATTACTTTATGAGTTTTATGCTGATGCCAAGCGGTCGATGGTAGAGACCAGGCACTTCTGCTGCCGCCAGCACTCAATATAAACAACTCCGTCTCTGGAGGACCAACATTTGCGTGGGTCTCTCAAGCTGTAGGCAGGTCTCCAGTTATAAAGTAAAAGTACAGAGTCACAGTCCCTCTCTTTGAACTATGGGAATTGTGCGTCTCCAGCCCTCACTTGGGGTAGTGGTGGGAAGAAAGGTACAGAGTTGGGGGGGGGGGAAAGAGTAACATATGGTGGTTGGGGGTCTAAGCTTGAGCACAACTCCACCAAAACCAG
Source organism: Heptranchias perlo (assembly GCF_035084215.1). NCBI lineage: Eukaryota > Metazoa > Chordata > Chondrichthyes > Hexanchiformes > Hexanchidae > Heptranchias > Heptranchias perlo. Next base: position 9,445,083 of record NC_090347.1, on the reverse strand, counting down.
CTTTTAGAATGTAAAAGTGCCTACATACCACCCCCTACAGCACCAAAAGACACGTCCCTTCTTCTGCATTTTAACCTAACCCTCTCAGCACCACAATTGATAGACTGGATGAAGCTTTTGCAATTTCAGAATCTCTTGGCTACCCAAATGATTCCCAACTGTTGTCCTCTTGATGGCCCTTTGAATACCTGAGCCAGGATCTTACTCCACACTGCGCGTTCTGCGGTGTTTAAATGACAGGGCAGGATTTCCCCCCATCCCAGTGAATGCCCGAGGATCAGCCTCATTCAAATTTTTTTTAGGCAGGTCCCAGTGGGTTTTTTCCGTCTGCACTTGGGAACTCGCCAGGGACGGGGGCGTTGCTACTACTGCGGGATTCTGACACTTGCCAAAGGAGCCAGGCAACGTTGTCAGAGTTTTTTTAAAATCTGGCTGCCTCCACTGATGATGCAGAAATTGCACCAATAAAAGTAGTGGGCTCAATCAATTAAAACACCTGCTGAGGTTAAAAAACATTTTCTTCTGAATTTTTCATTGCCTTGCTAAGCTGGACTCCATTGTATACAACAACAACTACTTGCATTTATATAGCACCTTTAACATAGTAAAACATTCCGAGGTGGAGAGGGTTTCAGGGAGGGAGTTTCAGAACTTAGGGCCTAGGCAGCTGAAGGCACAGCTGCCGATGGTGGGGCAATGGAAATCGGTGCCAGAGGCCAGAATTGGAGGAGCGCAGAGATCTCGGAGGGTTGTAGGGCTGGAGGAGGTTACAGAGATAGGGAGGGGCGAGGCCCATGGAGGGATTTGAACACAAGGAAGAGAATTTGAAGTTCGAGGCGTTCCCAGACCGGGAGCCAATGTAGGTCAGAGAGCACAGGGGTGATGGGTGAACGGGACTTGGTGCGAGTTAGGATACGGGCAGCAGAGTTTTGGATGAGATGAGCACAAGTGTGAAAAGCATCCAGCATTACCGAGGCACTTGTGACATTACTATTATTACTGCCTCAGTTAATTCTAGAGGAAACTTTGCTGGACAACTAGAATGGACACAAAAATGAGCAGGGATCTGACATAAAGGGTCCCCGTCCCTGCCCTAATGATGCTAGAAACCCATTAAACACAGAGGAAAATCCTCTTCCTTGTCTATCACAACTCCAAAACAAGTTGTGAAACATATTACGGCCTCAGTCTAATTATTCAACAAAATGCAAATCACGAAAGTGCCTAGATCTGAATTTAACTCTCCCAGGTACGAAGATCCGTTTCAAATATGATCTTTCTGATCCGATTTACTACTTCTTGTACATACCATTGGCCACTCCCCCCTCCCCCCCACCCCCAAGATTGCAATCTACTGCAGTTTGATTCTTTCCAGGGATAACCTTTCCAGGTAGGGCCCCTTTAATTGCCCCACTTGATTAAGCAACTTTTCTCTGTGATTATTCTTTTCTACTAATCTGTTGGAATATTTCCCTTTAAAATAAGCTTTTTGCTGCTGTTAACTGTTGCTTCGTTTTTAGCCTTTGGCATTTCTGCCGTCCTGCCATCTGCACTCAGTGATTTACAGTCCAACTTCTTATTCCTTTATTGATCCCAATCGCTACAAAATTGTTTGGTATTGGTGTCTATTTCCACCACTCCTTCCTGTTCTCCCACAGGTCCTTCTCAAGCTCACTTCACAGAGTTGGTTGCAGATCTTTCAACATCTCATTGAAATGCTCAGTGCATCTCTCTTCACACTCTTCTTCCCACATCAGTACACTGCATCGTTTGTCTCTGATCAGCACTGCCTAATTGCTTCACACTCCAGTGGTATTCTAGGCTGAAGGATTAAGCCTTTTGATCCACCTTTTTTTAAATCTTCATCCTTCTGCAGTTGTTCCCAACTGTGTTCTGTCTTAACAGGATTTTCTTTGCATTTGATGAAGGGCTCCATCTAAAACATTAACCTCCCTTTTCTCTTTTCAGGTGTGTCTTTCCAACATTTTCCATTCCCATCTTCTGCTTTGGTTTCATATGATAGTTATTCTCCAACGTTCATATCTGTTCGCTTCTTCATTCTCTTCTTTTCATACTCCATCTTTCCACCAACTTTTGAACCATCTTACTTTCTGATTTAAAAAAAATGATCCCCACTGATTGCAAAACAAGCCATATTAGTCTGAATTACTGTGTCACGACTTGAGGGCTTGTGTGGTGAAGATGTCCACTTGGTTACCTTGAAGTATTGGATACAAGTCACATTGCATTGGGCCGCCAATGTCAGCTCAATGAGTTGGTCAGTTCTTGGCTTCTAGCTGCCAAGCATCATCTTTTGTGATAACAAAGTGGCTCTCATGTGAACATTAGAAAATATTGGGGGTAATTTTTCACTTCCCCGCTTGGGCAGTGATCTGTCGCACCGGACTATCCACTCATTGTAGAACCCACCCAATTTTCGTTCCACTGAAATCAATGGAATGAAAATCGGGCGCATTTCATAAAGTCCACTCTGCTAGCTTAATGGCCAAGTGTCAAGCTAGAAAATGACCCGCTTGTATCTAGCCCCTTAATAACCCCTGCTACTACATTGCCATTTCCTCCTTGAGCACAAAGTCTAGGCTGACACTCCAGTGCAGTACTGAGGGAGTGCTGCACTGTCAGAGGTGCTGTCTTTCGGATGAGATGTTAAACCGAGGCCCGGTCTGCCATCTCAGGTGGATGTAAAAGATCCCTCTTTCAAAGAAGAGCAGGGGAGTTCTCCCCGGTGTCCTGGCCAATATTTATCCCTCAACCAACATCACTAAAAAAGGTTGTCCGGTCATTATCACATTGCTGTTTGTGGGATCTTGCTGTGTGCACAATCGCTGCAACGTTTCCTACATTACAACAATGCCTACACTTCAAAAAGTACTTAACTGGCTGTAAAGCACTTTGGGACATCCTGAGGTCGTGAAAGGCACTATATAAATGCAAGTCTTTCTTTTCTTTCTTGCCCCTCCTCCGCACACATGAAACAGCACTGGTGATTCGGTCAAGTCTTTTGACAAGGTCCCAAATGGAAGACTGGTCAAAAAAGTAAAAGCCTATGGGGCCCAAGGGAAAGTGGCAAGTTGGATCCAAAATTGGCTCAGTGGCAGGAAGCAAATGGTAATGGTCGACAGGTGCTTTTGTTACTGCAAGGCTGTTTCCATTAGGGTTCCGCAGGGGTCAGTATTAGGTCCCTTGCTTTTTGTGGTATATATTAATGAATTGGACTTGAATGTGGGGGGCTTGATCAAGAAGTTTGCAGATGATACAAAAATTGGCTGTGTGGTTGATAGTGAGGAGCAAAGCTGTAGACTGCAGGAAGATATCAAAGGACTGGTCAGGTGGGCAGAAAAGTGGCAAATGGAATTCAATCCGGAGAAGTGTGAGGTAATGCATTTGGGGAGGGCAAACAAGGTAAGGGAATACACAATAAATGGGAGGATACGGAGAGGTGTAGAGGTACATAGGGACCTTGGAGTGCATATCCACAGATCCCTGAAGGTAGCAGGACAGGTAGATAAAGTGGTTAAGGCGGCATATGGGATACATTCCTTTATTAGCTGAGGCATAAAATATAAGAGCAGGGAGGTTATGCTAGAACTGTATAAAACACTAGTTTGGCCACAGCTTGAGTACTGCGTACAGTTCTGGTCACCACATTACAGGGAAGATGTGGTTGCACCAGAGAGGGTACAGAGGAGATTTACGAGGATGCTGCCAGGGCTGGAGAATTTTAGCTATGAGGAAAGATTGGATAGGCTGGGGTTGTTTTCTTTGGAACAGAGGCTGAGGGGAGATTGAATTGAGGTGTATAAAATAATGAAGGGCCCAGATAGAGTGGATAGGGAGGACCTATTTCCCTTAGCAGAGGGGTCAGTGACTAGGGGCCACAGATTTAAAGTAATTTTTTAAAAATTCGTTCATGGGATGTGGACGTCGCTGGCAAGGCCAGCATTTATTGCCCATCCCTAATTGCCCTCGAGAAGGTGGTGGTGAGCCGCCTTCTTGAAGGATTAGAGGGTAGCTGAAGGGAATTTTTTTTCACCCAGAGAGTGGTGGGGGTCGGAACTCTGAAAAGGCGGTAGAGGCAGAAACCCTCATCACATTTAAAAAGTACTTGGGTGTGCACTTGAAGTGCCGTAACCTACAGGGCTACGGACCAAGTGCTGGAAAGTGGGATTTAGCTGGAGAGCTCTTTTTCGGCCGGCACAGACACGATGGGCCGAATGGCCTCCTTCCGTGCCGTGACTTTCTATGATTCTATGAAGTCATGCATGGCACATGAGACCACCACTCCAGCTGAATCGCTAGGGGTAAGTGAGGACAGAGAAGAGGAACGGGAGTAAAGAACTCTGCTCTGTATGCATTGCCTCAACGTTTCCTCAGCACTGGGATAGAACGATCCCTGAAACAGACAGAAATCTCGATAATTACAAAAACCATTTGACATTGTTACCGTTTGATTAAATACATTACATGATCTCACATTACACAGAAAGAGCTGTAATCAGGAATTAAAAAGACAATTTAAGTTGAGTATGCACTGCAGTTAAACTATAGCAAATATTAGTACAGAGCACCCTATCAAGAGCTCAATTAAATGATATATTAGAGAGGCTGTGCAGAATGCACATGCTAAGAATTACTGTTCTGTCATTGAGCCACATTATATCAAAAGTATGTGATATGCATTTAGAAAGTAAATTTCTGCCTACAGTTGGAATAGAAATGTCAAAGGAAGATGTTTGGATGGCACTTCAACCAACAGACATGCGAATATGAATAATTCAGTGGACCAGGAAGTGCGCAGTAAGTTAACAATTGCAATGATACAATTCCAAACAAAAAGTAAGTTCAAGGAAAGGTAGCCTAACACTTAACTGAATAAAGATACTGTGTGAAAGAGGGTGATGGGCTGCAACATTGTTTATCTTGTAAACTAAAACACACACTTTGTGCTATTTACATCAGCCTTGTTGATATTTAATATACCCCAGACTGTTTATATGAACTGTGCCAGAACAAAACATTTTGTCAATAACAATCCTGTTTGCAGATCTTCTTGGGCTCCTCGTGGTATGTGCATTAAAAGCTGCCTGTGATGGAAAGGAGTCAGTGTTGTTTCTCCACACTTACAAATTATAGGACGAGGACATCGGAATTGAGCTGACTACGTGCAACATAATACTGCCATAGTTTTGTGACAGTTAACAAAATTACTTCTTCATTCTATTTAGCTTGTCTACCTCTTTGTTTTCTCTCTTTCTCTCTCTATTTTTACTTCTGTCAGTTTCCATATGCAGCTCTTTCTCCTTCCATTGTGGGCCTTTGTCGCTATTTTTTCACACTTCCATCCATTCTCTTCATTGCTCGCTCACATTTCTGCACGCACAACGAAGGAAGGCAAGAACTCAGGTCCAAGCAAAATGCACGTAGATTTTGGCCTGTCCTCCTTAACATGGAGGAAACTTCTCTCTGTGATTTATCAGGTGATTTCTTGCAGACCAAGGAGCACCAGTACTGATGACAATTGCCACCAGAATGGGCTTAAAGCTGGACAATGGCTGGCAAGAAAGAGAGAGAGAGAGAGAGAAAGAGAAAAAAAAAAGAGAGAGAGAAAGAGAAAAAGGATTGAAGTAAAACACACACATGTTATGTGACCCAATTCCCAAAATGGCTGTGATGATTTTTGATGTTGGGGCCAGGCAAAACAAGATGGGACGCCAGCCAACAATAAAAGAAGGAAATGAAGGGAGGCTGAGGAAGATGCCAGAGTCCAATTTGACTGGCATCAGTTTCTTTTTTTCTCTAGCGTTTCTATGTAAGGAGTCGTAAAACACCAGGTTATAGTCCAACAGCTTTATTTGAAACCACAAGCTTTCGGAGCTTTGCTCCTTCGTCAGGTGAGTGAAGGGTTCCATAAAGGCACCGCATATATAGTCAGAACAATGCCTGGTGATTACAGATAATCTTTCTAACTGCCCGTTATCACACCTCGGCAGAGAGATACTCACAGCAATCAAAGGAGTGAATGGTGTTCAGACAGGGAAACATTACATCCAAGAATACTGAATACACAAGCGGTCAGATCACAAAGACAGAGAGAGACAGATACAGAGACAGAGAGAGAGGCACCCGAAAGGCAGAGAGAGAGAGAGAGAATGACCCGTTGTATTAAAAACAGATAACATTTGTTCGCTGGTGGGGTAACGTGTAGCGTGACATGAACCCAAGATCCCGGTTGAGGCCGTCCTCATGGGTGCGGAACTTGGCTATCAATTTCTGCTCGACGATTTTGCGTTGTTGTGTGTCTTGAAGGCCGCCTTGGAGAACGCTTACCCGAAGATCAGAGGCTGAATGTCCTTGACTGCTGAAGTGTTCCCCGACTGGGGAGGGAACCCTCCTGCCTGGCAATTGTTGTGCGGTGTCCGTTCATCCGTTGTCGCAGTGTCTGCATGGTCTCGCCAATGTACCATGCTCCGGGGCATCCTTTCCTGCAACGTATGAGGTAGACAACATTGGCCGAGTCACAGGAGTATGAACCATGTACCTGGTGGGTGGTGTCCTCTCGTGTGATGGTGGTATCTGTGTCGATGATCTGGCATGTCTTGCAGAGGTTGCCGTGGCAGGGTTGCGTGGTGTCGTGGACGCTGTTCTCCTGAAAGCTGGGTAATTTGCTGCGAACGATGGTCTGTTTGAGGTTGAGTGGCTGTTTAAAGGCGAGTAGTGGAGGCGTGGGGATGGCCTTAGCGAGGTGTTCGTCGTCATCGATGGCATGTTGAAGGCTGCGGAGAACATGGCGTAGTTTCTCCGCTCCGGGGAAGTACTGGACGACAAAGGGTACTCTGTTGGTTGCGTCCCGTGTTTGTCTTCTGAGGAGGTCTATGCGATTTTTTGCTGTGGCCCGTCGGAACTGTCGATCGACGAGTCGAGCGTCATATCCCGTTCTTACTAGGGCGTCTTTCAGCGTCTGTCGGTGTCCGTCGCGTTCCTCCTCGTCAGAGCAGATCCTGCGTATTCGTAGGGCCTGTCCATAGGGGATGGCCTCTTTGATGTGGTTCGGATGGTAGCTGGAAGCTGGAAAAGCAGCGCATCGTGAGGTTGTCCGTGGGCTTGCGGTAGAGTGAGGTACTGAGGTGCCCGTCTTTGATGGAGATTCGTGTGTCCGAGAATGAAACCGATTCTGAGGAGTAGTCCACGGAGGGTTCCAAAGGAGCAAAGCTCCGAAAGCTTGTGATTTTCAAATAAAGCTGTTGGACTATAACCTGGTGTTGTACGACTCCTTACATTTGTCCACCCCAGTCCATCACCGGCATCTCCACATCATGTTTTGTTTCTGGTTTCCCTACATTTCTATCCATTTGCCCCTGTTTTTACACATCAGTACCCTGGCTTCTCATTCCCCTTTACCTCCCTTTGCGTTCCTTACCCAAGCGATATAGCATTGTGCCTCAGTAGTAATGAACACTTTACGCTGCAAACGCGTGCTGAATAATTTAAAAATGTGTAACAAAGTACTTTTCCCATTTTTAGGTTGACAGCAGTCCTTGCACCAGAGACAGGATCTCAGCCGTAATGGCAGCAGTTACCAGACGTCACCAGGCAAAAACCTACTGCAAGATTTCCAGCCATACTAAAAAAAACAAACACTCCAGTACACAGCAAAAGACCGGCGAGGCACCACTGGAGGTTTGTATATGTGATAAGTTTTGATATTCTTTAATCCAACTGCACATGCAGAGACCTACATTTCGTGGATCCATGATGCCATCCAGTTGCTGCTCGGGGGAACGTTTTACACAATAGACTGCAGCTGAAGGAAGAAGTAAGTTGGATGCCCCATCAGCTCCTGTAATATAAAAGGTGGCTCCAGGTTATGCTCTCGACTCTTGGTGTGGACGGTGCCGAAGTATCAGCCTAGGTGGTGTGTTGAAGTCCTCATATAGGGCTCCAGCCCACAACTTCTAACGCAAAACAAGAGTTCTGCCAAGCTGACACTAATTAACCTGGCAAAGCCCCAAGTAAAGTTAATGAAGTAAAAATTGGGTTCAGTGGTGCCCTGTGTTTTTATATGGTTTGGTTCAAATAAAGCTGGAGTCAGTGGAGCCCTGGCCTTTGGAGCAGTGCAATGAAAAGTATGATCCCACCCTTCCACAGGACTACTTCATGCTGTTTTAACATTGCTCTGGTGGCACGCCATTACTGTTATTTTTATATTGCTTGAGTGACATACAGTTGATGCTCACTGCCAAGTTTCATGCGCCAGCAGCAACACCAATGTAAACTTAAGAAAAATACTGTGGGTAACGTCTCGAACATCTTTTAGTTCTGATGAAAGGTCATCGACCTGAAACGTTAACTCTGTTTCTCTCTCCGCAGATGCTGCCTGACCTGCTTTTGTTACCTCTAGGCTCAACTATTCCAATGCTCTCCTGGCCGGCCTCCCATTTTCCACCCTCCATAAACTTGAGCTCATCCAAAACTCTGCTGTCCATTTACTGACTTGCACCAAGTCCCGTTCACCTGTCACTCCTGTGCTCACTGACCTACATTGGCTCCCAGTCCAGCAACTCCTCGATTTTAAAATTCTCATCCTCGTGTTCAAATCCTTCCGTAGCCTCGCCCCTCCCTATCTCTGTAACCTCCTCTGGACCTAAAACCCTCTGAGGACACTGCGTTCCTCCAATTCTGGTCTCTTGTACATCCCCGATTTCCTTCACCCCTGCATTGGCAGCCGTGCCTTCAGTTGTCTAGGCCCTAAGCTCTGGAATTCTCCGCCTCTAAATTTCTCCGCCTCTCTCGCCTCCTAGAAGACGCTCCTTAAAACCTACCTCTTTGACCAAGCTTTTGGTCACCCGTCCTAATATTACCTCGGCTCGGTGTCAAATTTTGTCTGATAATCGCTCCTGTGAAGCGCCGTGGGGTGTTTTACTATGTTAAAGGCGCTATATAAATGCAAAGTGTAGTTGCTGTGTGTTACCAGCATTTTCTGTTTTTATACCAAAGTAAACTTGCTGAATTTGCTGAGGCCGGCAGCTGGGAAAACCCATTCTTTACTCCTTCTTCCTGGCAATCAGCTTTGGCAATTCTGGCAAGTTTACTTTGGAGTTGCCGATGACTGCTTAAGACCCAGGTGTTGGAAGCTGGTGCCACTGTAATATAAAGAGAGACTTTAAACCATTAGAAGCAACTCTGACCACTGCTGGTATCACTCACCTTAACTGAAACTTTGGTTAAAAACGTAACAGGGAAAAAAAAAATCAACTAACCCCAAAAAAAACACAAACACATCAACCCAGAAATCTTCAATAACAGTAAACATGCGGAAGTTTTTTTAAAAAAAGTTTCAGAAATAATTCTGTTCCGCACCCATCGCAATGTCTACAAGGCACAGGGACACTAAAAAGCAGGCAAGTTTAAAATAATAAAACACAGACATGATCCTGTGATCCGTTTCCCAACATAAAAGCAGAAAAGATTGGAAATCCACAACAAGTCTGTCAGCATCTGTAAAAAGCGAAGATGGGTTGAAACTTTGGGTATAGATTCTTTGTTAAAACAAATCCACGCCTGAAACATTAACCTGTCTTTTCTCTTTTTGCAGATGATGACAGACCTGCTGGGAATTTCCAGCATTTTCTGGTTTTATTTCACATTTCCAGTATTTGCAGTTTTTTTTAAAGTTGATTTCTTCCCTCGTTGGTTGTGATGATTTTTGATGTTGGGGCCAAGCAGCACAAGTGGGGACACCAGCCAACAGTCAATGAAGGAACTGAAGGGAGGCAGAGGACATGCTAAGATATGGATCAAATCATGTACAACTTCGGTGTTCCCTGTTAATATTTTCTTCCTTGATAACTTAAAAAAAAATGTTTTTAGCAACCTATGATACTTTGCCATTGTATAAAGATAATACCACATGGGTCCAACATAACATGACTTGTTCAATAACTCGTGGACTTGATGGGACATAGCACCGATAACTCTATTGCTGCAATGCATGATTGCTGAAATGCATCACATCCTCTTGTACGATGTGGTTTTAAAATGTTTACACTTGGACACTCTTTTCAAGCAAATGTTTAATGGAAAAGTAGCTCCACTAAATAAAATGTGATGAGAATATCACCTTCATGAAGTATCCAATATTTATAATTCATCAAAATGACACTAAGATACATTCCAATAGCTGGTGCGGGATTGAATGAGTCGCTGCAATTATGCTGCAAGACGTTTTTAACACTGATTTCATTAGAGACCTTCCTGGTACTTTTATTTGTAAACAATTTTACAACACCAAGTTATAGTCCAGCAATTTTATTTTAAATTCACAAGCTTTCGGAGGCTACCTGGCAGGTAACACCTGTCTGTCTGCACACTGATTGCCTTGGCAACGGGCAGTTGAAAAAACTGTCTGTACTCACCAAGCATTGTTCTGTGAATTATAAATGCGACTTCATTTCGAGGATTTCAGTTCCACATCGTTCACCTGAGGAAGGAGGTAGCCTCCGAAAGCTTGTGAATTTAAAATAAAATTGCTGGACTATAACTTGGTGTTGTAAAATTGTTTACAATTGTCAACCCCAGTCCATCACCGGCATCGCCACATCATGTACTTTTATTTGTCATTTTATGGCTACAAATAGTTGTTTTATAAGAACAAAACCATAAATGAAGGATTTATATTTGTGCAAGTACATCTATATTCTGTAGAAAATGTAGATTTTTAAGTTGAAAAACAAACTACTGGTGGTTAAGAAAGGTTAATTTATTTGCAAGTCAATCACAGGTTAATTTCGCAGTAAATGTGGTGACAAATGTCATTGAGATCTAACCTTGGTAAGTCAGCCTAATGTATATTGTAATGAGGCTGGATTTGTACAATTTAGATCACTTTAATATATTCAATTATCAAGGTTTTAATCATTAATCATTTTGCTTCAGACAGCAAGGTGGCTGCAGATTGTTTCATGCTATTTGCCACACAGCAAGTTCTCAATCTCAACAATACTGACACGGGGTGGGGGGAGGGGGAAGGCTGGGGGAGGGGGTGATAGAGATAGCCAAGGTATTTCCTCAGTGAGTGAGATACTATCCTGCGGCAATGTTAAGGATCTAAGAGTGGACGATTTGTCATAGTCACCTGCACTGGTAATACCTCGCTGACATTGATAAGACCTGAACACCTGCCATTAAATTATTAAATGCCTGCCATTGTGCACGGTGCCATAAATCTCTCTTGTGGTGATACAGTTACATACATACCTTTTTACATTTCTGATTTGGTGCAGAAATGGTACTGTAGTCCTGAAAGGGTTAATTTACATGGATGGGATAATGTCACTCAGACAACCCATAAAGATAAATGATGCGGGAAGCTGCAGTCAAAACCTGACAGCACAAGGTGATTTTGAGGTTGGCATAGAGGCATTATGTTTTGGGCAGCACAAAGGCAGTTCAGCTACATACTATTTAACATCTGACAAGGGAATGCTTGATCACATCACTTAGATGCAAAAAGAAAAAACGTTTAATTCCCCAGATACTGTCATCTCACATCTTGTGAGCCGTAAGAGTCAGAAAGAATCGAACAGAATATTATAGTGACTAGCCTGCATGCATTTAAAATGCGAATGTTTTGTTCCTAATGAAGATCAGCTGCAGCATGTCTGCAACGCAACGACCCACCAACACTGCTGCAGCAATGCTAAGGTCATTCGGAGCAGACATCACAACAGTATTCAAACCCTGGTAGAGCCCTTTATTTAACAGTGCCTTTCTAACCCGTTAAGATTTGTCACTTTGCTGGTGCACTTTTCAACCTTGCCACCGCCAAGAATGACTTGATATTATTTAATGCTAGACTAACCATTGGGGCACATACCACATGCAGAAGCGCAAAAAGAAAAAAGTAAAATATATCAGGATCGTTAAACTCTGCCAGCAAGTACATGCCTTGAATTTGAAACATACAAGATACAGTTCACATGCTTCCTTTCTCTTACTGCCAAACCACTTACAGAAGAAGTATGATTGAAAAGATTAAAGATGCAGTGAGAAAAGTTACAATTTATTGTTTTTTCTCCCCTTTGAGAAAGCTAAGAATTGCGTTGCCTTCAGAATACTGGTCAAAAATACCAGCGGCTGCAACAAAAGAAATAATTATACTTCTTCCTCCCATGCTGACGTGCTATTTCTTGGCCAGGAGGGAGGAGAGGTAAATGTCCACAGGAACCTACTTATGGCATTTTATAATCAGCTGCTCAGTGGTGCGCAAGAGCAGCCCATGGTGAAAGTCCTCCTGATGTTCCCTTCTCCTCCTTGCCACCTGTTTGCAACAACTTAGCTCAGTCACTTTCTTTGAAGGGGAATTCAACTTTGATTCTGTTACAGATCCGAGCTGATATACCATGTTTCACAAGATCAAAAGATAAATATAAAACGAAGACGGTTATCATCTTAACTTATCCAAATAGAGGTTAAAAAAAAAATTGCATTACCCACAACATCATCTAACGGGAAGGTTTTTTTACCTCCACTACCCGACCCAGAAGACCAAGTGTTGATCATCTGGGTCAAGAAGTTCTTCCAGACATCAGTTCTAAATTGGCCTCTCGCCAGTTTGAGCCTACCCTATTGTTCTAGTGTCTTGCTTCACCCTGAGGTCATGCTGCAGATTAACCAGAACACTTCTGCAAGGTCTTCTCTCAGTCACCTGCTTCCAAGACTAAACAGTCCAGTTTCTCATCATGACCCAATCCTCTGATGCTAGGGGTTAACCTTATGGCTTTTCTCTGCACTGCCTCCTTGTTCCGAGTAGTGAGAAGGCTCGGGGAAAGGCCCGCACAAGGAAAAATAGCAACAAAAAAAAATCAAAGAAATGGAAGAAAGAAAAACTGAAGATCAAAAGGTCTGAAAGGAAAACAATAAATGCTAAAACTCATACTGTAGTAGGTCCATCAGTACCAGAAGAGAGAAAAGACCAGACAGAGATATCGTCCCTCGTGCCCCCGAGCAAGGAACTGGACTACCTGGAAATCCAGGCAGACCTAAAGTTAATTGATTAAATGATATTGGGATAGATTACCAATTTCAAAAAGGACTGCTACACTCCTCCATTAAAAACACCTGTGGATACAGTAATAAATTTAGAAAGAGGTATATTTTTGTAATGCACAGGCACAAACGTTTTTAGCTCTGATTTTGGTATGCAGAGAATATCATTTGGAATATGACTTGTTCCCACGAGTGAGTTTTTATGATCTTCCTAAAAGTAGGATAAATGCTCTATTCCAATGCTACCTCCCAGGTATTTCATCTGTAATCAGAATTCCATTTTAGCACAGAAGCCATTTTTTAAAAATTCGATCATGGGATGTGGGCGTCGCTGGCAAGGCCAGCATTTATTGCCCATCCCTAATTGCCCTTGAGAAGGTGGTGGTGAGCCGCCTTCTTGAACCGCTGCAGTCCGTGTGGTGAAGGTTCTCCCACGGTGCGGTGAGGAGGGGAGTTCCAGGATTTTGACCCAGCGACAATGAAGGAACGGCGATATATTTCCAAGTCGAGATGGTGTACGACTTGGAGGGGAACGTGCAGGTGGTGTTGTTCCCATGTGCCTGCTGCCCTTGTCCTTCTCGGTGGTAGAGGTCGCGGGTTTGGAAGGTGCTGTTGTTCAAGAACAAGTGAAAGGGAAAAGCGTAGAGCAGCGGAAAGAAAGTGTACTTTAGGCACGACAGATAAAATAAAAACTAGAAGGCGTAAGGCGATTAACCCAACATCAAAGCTGAAGGTCAGGCTAGGGTGTGTGGCCCAACTAAGAGTTCTATATACAAATGCACGGAGTATAAGGAATAAATTAAATGAACTACAGGTTCAAATTCAAATTGGAGGGTATGACATGATAGCTATTACTGAGACTTGGCTGCAGGATGGTCAGGATGGTCAGGATTGGGAACTAAATATAACGGGTTATAAGGTCTACAGGAGAGATAGGGAAAATGGAAGAGGGGGAGGAGTAGCCTTAATGATTAGAGATGAAATCACTTCAATGATAAAGGGGGATATAACGAGAGGTAAGCAGCCAACAGGGACCTTATGGGTTGAATTGAGAAATAGGAAAGGATCTAAGACTATAGTGGGAGTTGTATATAGGAGCCCTGGCAGCAGCTCTGAAGTGCTAGATTGTATAAATGCAGAGATTAGACAAGTGCGTAAGAAAGGCATAGTGGTCTTAATGGGGGACTTTAACCTTCACATAGATTGGGAAAAGCAGACGAGCAACTGTCAGAAAGGTAGTGAATTTCTTGAGTGTGTCCGGGATAGTTTTCTGCAGCAGTATGCCCTAGAGGCAACAAGGGGGCAAGCCATACTTGATTTAGTAATGAGTAATGAACCAGATTTAGTTAACGGCTTAACTGTGCGCGAACATCTATCCAATAGTGAACATAACATGATCGAGTTCAATGTAGTGTTTGAAAGGGAAAAAAGTGAATCAGCTGTTAAGATTCTAGACTTGGGCAAGGCCGACTTGAATGGGATGAGACAGAGACTGTCCACAGTAAACTGGGCAAATCTGTTAATGGGTAAAATCGACTGATGATCAGTGGGAAATGTTTAAAGAAACATTTAACGTGATACAGAATCGGTTTATACCCGAGGGGCAAGAACTCTACTTGCCAAAAGAAACAGCCATGGACAACTAAAAAGAGGTAAGGGACAGTATAAGACATAAGGAAAGGGCATACAAAAAGGCAAAAAATGGCACAGATCCTGATGAATGGGAAAGATACAAAGATCAACAAAGGGTCACAAAACAGATAGTAAGGGCTACAAAAAGAGAGTATGAAAAGAAACTCGCAAGGGATATCAAAACCAATACGAAGAACTTTTATAGTTATATTAGGAAAAAGAGGGTGGTCAGGAGCAGTGTTGGCCCCTTAAAAACTAAAAGTGGGGATATTGTCATTGACAATGGGGAAATGGCGGACATGTTGAACAATTACTTTGCGTCAGTATTTACAGTTGAAAAAGAGGATAGCATGCCGGAAATCCCAAGAAAACTTATATTGAATCGGGGACAGGGACTCGATAAAATTACGTAAGTAAAGCAACAGTAATGAAGAAAATAATAGCACTAAAGAGTGACAAATCCCCAGGACCAGATGGTTTCCATCCCAGGGTTTTAAAGGAAGTAGGTGAGCACGTTGCGGATGCCCTAACTATAATCTTTCAAAGTTCTCTAGATTCAGGAACTGTCCCTCTAGATTGGAAAATTGCACATGTCACTCCGCTTTTTAAGAAAGGAGAGAGAGGGAAACCAGGGAATTATAGACCAGTTAGCCTGACATCTGTTGTGGGGAAAATGCTGGAGTCTACAATTAAGGATAGGGTGACTGAACACCTCGAGAATTTTCAGTTAATCAGAGAGAGCCAGAATGGATTTGTGAAAGGTAGGTTGTGCCTGACAAACCTGATTGAATTTTTTGAAGAGGTGACTAAAGTAGTGGACAGGGGAATGTCAATGGATGTTATTTATATGGACTTCCAGAAGGCATCTGATAAGGTCCCACATAAGAGACTGTTAGCTAAGATAGAAGCCCATGGAATCGAGGAAAAAGTATGGACTTGGTTAGGAAGTTGGCTGAGTGAAAGGCGACAGAGAGTAGGAATAATGGGAAGGTACTCACATTGGCAGGATGTGACTAGTGGAGTCCCGCAGGGATCTTTCTTGGGGCCTCGATTATTCACAATATTTATTAACGACTTAGATGAAGGCATAGAAAGTCTCATATCTAAGTTTGCCGATGACACAAAGATTGGTGGCATTGTAAGCAGTGAAGATGAAAACATAAAATTACAAAGCGATATTGATGGATTAGGTGAATGGGCAAAACTGTGGCAAATGGAATTCAATGTAGACAAATGTGAGGTCATCCACTTTGGATCAAAAAAGGATAGAACAGGGTACTTTCTAAATGGTAAAAAGTTAAAAACAGTGGATGTCCAAAGGAACTTAGGGGTTCAGGTACATTGATCATTGAAGTGTCATGAACAGGTGCAGAAAATAAATCAATAAGGCAAATGGAATGTTGGCCTTTATATCTAGAGGACCAGAGTACAAGGGGGCAGATGTTATGCTGCAGCTATACAAAACCATGGTTAGACCGCAACTGGAGTACTGTGAGCAGTTCTGGGCATCGCACCTTCGGAAGGACAGATTGGCCTTGGAGGGAGTGCAGCGTAGGTTTACTAGAATGATACCCGGACTTCAAGGGTTAAGTTACGAGGAGAGATTACACAAATTGGGGTTGTATTCTCTAGAGTTTCGAAGGTTAAGGGGTGATCTGATCGAAGTTTATAAGATATTAAGGGGAACAGATAGGGTGGATAGAGAGAAACTATTTCCGCTGGTTGGGGATTCTAGGAGTAGGGGGCACAGTCTAAAAATTAGAGCCAGACCTTTCAGGAGCAAGATTAGAAAACATTTCTACACACAAAGGGTGGCAGAAGTTTGGAACTCTCTTCTGCAAACGGCAATTGATACTCGTTCAATTGCTAAATTTAAATGTGAGATAGATAGCTTTTTGGCAACCAAAGGTATTAAGGGATATGGGCCAAAGGCAGGTACATGGAGTTAGATCACAGATCAGCCATGATCTTATCAAATGGTGGAGCAGGCACGAGGGGCTGAATGGCCTACTCCTGTTCCTATGTTCCTATAAGTTGCTGCAGTGCATCCTGTGGATGGTACACACTGCAGCCACGGTGCACCAGTGGTGAAGGAAGTGAATGTTTAAGGTGGTGGATGGGGTGCCAATCAAGCAGGCTGCTTTGTCCTGGATGGTGTCGAGCTTCTTGAGTGTTGTTGGAGCTGCACTCATCCAGGCAAGTGGAGTGTATTCCATCACACTCCTGACTTGTGCCTTGTAGATGGTGGAAAGGCTTTGGGGAGCCAGGAGTTGAGTCACTTGCCACAGAATACCCAGCCTCTGACCTGTATTGAGGCCACAGTATTTATACGGCTGGTCCAGTTACGTTTCTGGTCAATGGTGACCCCCAGGATGTTGATGGTGAGGGACTCGGCGATGGTTATGCCATTGAATGTCATGGGGAGGTGGTTAGACTCTCTCTTGTTGGAGATGGTCATTGCCTGGCACTTGTCTGGCACCAATGTTACTTGCCACTTTTCAGCCCAAGCCTGGATGTTGTCCAGGTCTTGCTGCTTGCGGGCACAGACTGCTTCATTATCTGAGGGGTTGCGAATGGAACTGAACACTGTGCAATCATCAGTGAACATCCCCATTTCTGACTTATGATGGAGGGAAGGTCAATGATGAAGCAGCTGAAGATGGTTGGGCCTAGGACACTGCCCTGAGGAATTTCTGCAGCAATGTCCTGGGGCCTCCAACAGCCACTACCATCTTCCTTTGTGCTAGGTATGACTCCAGCCATTGGAGAATTTTCCCCCCGATTCCCATTGACTTCAATTTTACGAGGGGTCCTTGGTGCCACACTCGGTTAAATGCTGCCTTGATGTCAAGGGCAGTCACTCTCACCTCACCTCTAGAATTCAGCTCTTACGTCAATGTTTGGACCAAGGCTGTAATGAGGTCTGGAGCCGAGTGGTCCTGGCCGAACCTAAACTGAGCATCAGTGAGCAGGTTATTGGTGAGTAAGTGCCACTTGATAGCACTGTCGACGACACCTTCCATCACTTTGCTGATGATTGAGAGTAGACTGATTGGGTGGTAATTGGCTGGATTGGATTTGTCCTGCTTTTTGTGGACAAGACCTATCTGGGCAATTGTCGGATAGATGCCAATATTGTTGCTGTACTGGAACAGTTTGGCTCGAGGCGCGGCTAATTCTGGAGCACAAGTCTTCAGCACTACAGCCAGGATGTTGTCGGGGCCCATAGCCTTTGCTGTATCTAATGATATCAAGAAACGGCTGAGCGCACATGGAGTGAATCAAATTCGCTGAAGACTGGCTTCTGTGATGGTGGGGATATCGGGAGAAGGCCAAGATGGATCATCTACTCAGCACTTCTGGCTGAAGATGGTTGCAAACGCTTCAGCCTTGTCTTTTGCACTCACGTGCTGGACTCCGCCATCATTGAGGATGGGGATGTATACAGAGCCTCCTACTCCCATTAGTTGTTTAATTGTCCACCACCATTCACGACTGGATGTGGCAGGGCTGCAAAGCTTTGATCTGATCCGGTGGTTGTGGAATTGCTTAGCTCTGTCTATAGCATGTTGCCCTGAGTTGTAGCTTCACCAGGTTGGCACCTCATTTTTAGGTATGCCTAGTGCTGCTCCTGGCATGCTCTTCTACACTCCTCATTGAACCAGGGTTGATCCCCTGGATTGTTGGTAATGGTAGAGTGAGGAATATGCCAGGCCATGAGATTACAGATTGTGCTGGAATACAAATCTGCTGCTGCTGATGGCCCACAGCGCCTCATGGATGCCCAGTTTTGAGCTGCTAGATCTGTTCTGAATCTATCCCATTTAGCACAGTGATAGTGCCACACAACACGTTGGATGGTGTCCTCAGTGCGAAGACGGGACTTCGTCTCCACGAGGACTGTGCGGTGGTCACTCCTACCAATACTGTCATGGACAGATGTATCTGCGACAGGTAGATTGGTGAGGATGAGGTCAAGTAGGTTTTTCCCTCGTGTTGGTTCGCTCACCACCTGGCGCAGGCCCAGTCTGGCAGCTATGTCCTTCAGGACTTGGCGAGCTCGGTCAGTCGTGGTGCTACCAAGCCACTCTTGGTGATGGACATTGAAGTCCCCCACCCAGAGTACATTTTGTGCCCTTGCTACCCTCAGTGCTTCCTCCAAGTGGTGCTCAACATGGAGGAGGACGGTAGGTGGTAATCAGCAGGAGGTTTCCTTGCCCATGTTTGACCTGATGCCATGAGATTTCACGGGGTCCGGAGTCAATGTTGAGGACTCCCAGGGCCACCCCCTCCTGACTGTATATCACTGTACTGCCACCTCTGGTTGGTCTGTCCTGCCGGTGGGACAGGACATACCCAGGGATGGTGATGGAAGAGTCTGGGACGTTGGCTGAAAGGTATGATTCTGTGAGTACCTTTTAACGTACCTCACACTCACAAGAGCCAGATTCAACTTCCCTCCAGGAGATACTTGACCACAAACATCAAAATCCCTTCGATGGGTATTTGAAGGGCAGCTGCAGGAGCTGACAACAGATCTCGTGGTGAAATATTCAACAGCTAACCATTTTTCTTTTGAAGCCACATAAGTAGCACAATTTTTTTTATATTTCTAAATTATGCATTGAATTGTGCGCTTGTAATACACAAAGAATAAAAAATAACATTGGTGTATCAAATATACTGTATCCACTCCAGAGATTCTAAACAAATGGGATTTTGGAATTCACTTCCCCAGAGGGCTGTGGACACTCAGTCGTTGAGTATATTCAAGACTGAGATCGATAGATTTTTGGACATTAAGAGAATCAAGGGATATGGGGATCGGGCAGGAAAGTGGATTTGAGGTAGAAGAGCAGCCATGATATTATTGAATGGCGGAGCAGGCTCGAGGGGCCGTATGGCCTACTCCTGCTCCTATTTCTTATGTTCTTATGTTCATTACCAAAATATATTTTGTGTTGCTTGCTCCACTCCCATTTCAAAGCACATATGATGTACCTTATCATGGGCTCGACACAAGCCAGTTAATCTCCGGGGCGAAGGTTTTGCATAAATATTCCCTAATCCCAAAAGATAATATCAAAACTCCAGAATATTGATCTATCCTCACACTTCCACTATTGGCCCTGGCATACTGTCATTTATGGATAACAACCATTCCCAACCCCAGCAGCACAGGAGCCATCATTCCCAAAGGAATTTTTCATCCTCTCAGTCTAATCCGAATCTTTTAACTTTTTTCCGAACCAGAGCAGTTAACAAATTTCTTTTCAAAAGAATTGAAATCAACACAATATCAATTGCTTCCACTGTGAATCAGTTCCATACACCCACTATTCCTTGGGGAAAAGGTTTCTACTAATCTCAGGCCTCACTAAGACTTGCTCCTTTCGAACCTGCTAGTTCTGTGTTCATGGACCAAGTCAAATAGTTTCCTTATATCTACGTGACCTAGACTTCTCAGCATTTAAAGCTCTGGACTCTTGTTTTCTTTTCTCCAATACAAACAAAACTTTTATGTAAACCTGTATGGTCCAGGACAAGTACGCTCATCCTACAAAGTGTGAACAATCTCGTCATTCCTGCTTTGTAAAACCAACTTAACGACGACAACAATCACTTCACATCCTTTATCCCAAAAAAAACATTTGCTTCCTCTTTGTATTTCCTGGATCAGGAAGACAAATAATAATTGTAATTAAAACATACAGACAAGGCTCTCTAGAGAGGTATCCATAGAAATCTATACCTTTGAGTCTTGTTTCGCTATAGTTTGAAGGTAACTGATAGTAAACACCCATTGATTTATTTAATGGAAATGAAAAAAAAAAGGTGCACTATTAAAATGAGTGAAAGCAAATGGCCAACTAGGTTTCTAAAATGCCAGTTTAAAAATGTTCCTTGAATTATTTATAGACACTGGCAGTTAACCATTTTCTTTTAATGAGCTACTCACCATTGTCTACCCACATGTCAGTCTACCCATCAACAAGATGACTTTTTCCCCCTATAAATTTTGTTTCCCCCAACACGTTAACATGAGAACTAGGGCCGTTGTGCAGAAGGGCAAGCATGGCAGTGTATCTCACTGAAGCGTCAGGGTGTGAAGAATTTAGGAGAACACAAATTTGATTCCCTCGCTGCTGCATTGCAAATAAACAGGAGATCCATTCCTGGGCTGCCATCACCCAACTCCCAGCCCTGGTCTCCAAATGACATTGGCAGGGGCTTGGGAAGATACCACCCATCCATCCTCATATCCTTTGGTTCTGCATAGCCCAGGGAGCCTCGAGTGCTGAGGATATTAGCAGGAACGATATCCCCAGAAACAAAAACGTTACAACATAAAAGACTAGCAGAAAAGTATTAGGAACTAATGGATTTCCATTATGAAACTTTGCAGCAAAAAAAACAACTTTTGCATAAATATGTACAACATTCACCTACTGATCACAAGAATTTGTGAAGATTATGGATCATTTAAGTAAAACTGGCAGAAATGAATTTTCAGTATTCATAATCTTCAAGGCAAATACTGACATTATTTATGACTTCGGTTTATGGTATTCCAAAAAAAGAACCATTGCCATTCATTGTGAAATATTGTTTCCTTAAGTGCTTTAAGAATACAAAGTCCCTAAATGACAATTGTCAGCATAATGATGAGATAAATGGAGTAGTGTACCATCACAGTTGGGTGTAATTAAGACTGGAAGCTTTGAGATTTCACACTGTGTATTCCACCAGTGTCCAACAATGAAATTATATCTATTCCACCCACATCCTCTTCCAAAACTAACTACAATTGTGCTTCCTCCTATTGCAATTCCAATATCCTCTGGCTGCCATCTTAATCCAAAATTCCAGCAAAAGCCTCAACATTTAATTGTGCTTAAAGTTAAAACTCCTAACCCCTAATACACTACGCTATTAATATCTCGTGTTATGTGACAAATTTAAGATCTTATCGGCCCTAATTCTATAAGGCCCCACCTTGCTGAAGATTGGAAAACAAAACAAAAAAAAAAAAAATCGGTGCACAATTGATTCATGAGACACCGGATATTCTGAAGGGCGATTTGGGGGCAAAAGCTGAGAGAAGCATGCACTGGCTTATTTCAATATTTAAATCACCTGTAAAAAGATACCACTTTAAACTTCACATTGTCTGGCGAGGCATCGTCTACAGCACAACCTCATCCATATAAAAAGTGGGCACAGGATGAGCCCCAGGATCTAGCCTGTTCAAGTAGGTTTCATAAAGGCAAAGGGGCATAACCTTAAAATTAGTGCTAGGCCATTCAGGGGCGATGCCAGAAAGCAATTCTTCACACCAAAGGTAGTGGCAATGTGGAACTCTTTCCTCCCTCCACCCCCGACCGAAAGAAAACTGCTAAGGCTAGTTAAATTGAAAATTTTAAAATTGAGATTGATAGATTTTTGTTGGGCAAGAATATTAAGGGTTACTGAACCAAAGCAGGTAGATGGAGTTAAGATAGAGATCGGCCATGATCTAATTGAATGGCAGAACAGGCCCGAGGGGCTGAATGGCCTACTCCTGTCTCTAGTTTCTATTACAAGTAAAAAAAAAACACTGATTCACACATTGGTCGCTTAAAGCATAACAGTATGGAGATTCAGTGAAATAACACTGATGGTAAAGGAATGTTGAGGAATGGAACTGTAGGGCAAAAGGTTCAGATCTGTTAATGGGTTTCTAATTTCTGCTGTGCCAGCAGGCGAATGATCAGGTGAAGAAATTAGTCTAGGAGCAAGCTGCCTGGCTTCAGTTGAGTAGACAATGGTAGATGTAACAAAGAGACTGCACAGGAGGGAGATGAAGATAAAAGCTTACTTCTCGAAAAAAAAAGTTAAAAGGTCGCAAAAAAAACATAAGTTGTGCACAATCGATGGGTGCCTTTAAGACTACCAACAAGCAACTTTCTTTAGCTCGGAGCACAGTAAACCTGATTGGCAGTTTGTATCATGGCCATCAAGTACATGACTCAGGTAGGGTCAAGTTAGGTTTCAGCAAACAGTCATCGTCCATCCCCCCACCCTGGCCTGACCGCACGAACAACAAAACAAAAAGGTTTTCATCTCAATGTAAGGAATCTTACAACACCAGGTTATAGTCCAACAATTTTATTTTAAAATCACAAACTTTCGGAGATTATCTCCTTCGTCAGGTGAGTGAGTGAGTGAAAGGTTCTCAAATCGCATATCTTATATTAGGCTGGGACACGCTCACACCAATCAAAGGTGTCGTTGGTGTTCAGACAGGTTAGCCATGGACAACAGTTCTGAATACACAATGGGTCAGATTACAAAGCCAGAGAGAGAAAGAGACCCGAAAGGCAGAGAGAGAGAGAGAGAGAGAATGTCCAGTTGTATTAAAAACAGATAACTTTTCTTTTCCTGCTGATGGGGTTACGTGTAGCGTGACATGAACCCAAGATCCCAGTTGAGGCCGTCCTCATGGGTGCGGAACTTGGCTATCAATTTCTGTTCGACGATTTTGCGTTGTTGTGTGTCTCGAAGGCCGCCTTGGAGAACGCTTACCCGAAGATCGGTGGCTGAATGTCCTTGACTGCTGAAGTGTTCCCCGACTGGGAGGGAACCCTCCTGTCTGGCGATTGTTGCACGGTGTCCGTTCATCCGTTGTCGCAGTGTCTGTATGGTCTCGCCAATGTACCATGCTCCGGGGCATCCTTTCCTGCAACGTATGAGGTAGACAACGTTGGCCGAGTCACAGGAGTATGACCCATGTACCTGGTGGGTGGTGTCCTCTCGTGTGATGGTGGTATCTGTGTCGATGATCTAGCATGTCTTGCAGAGGTTGCCGTGGCAGGGTTGTGTGGTGTCGTGGATGCTGTTCTTCTGAAAGCTGGGTAATTTGCTGCGAACGATGGTCTGTTTGAGGTTGGGTGGCTGTTTAAAGGCGAGTAGTGGAGGCGTGGGGATGGCCATAGCGAGGTGTTCGTCGTCATCGATGACATGTTGAAGGCTGCGGAGCATAGTTTCTCCGCTCCGGGGAAGTACTGGACGACGAAGGGTACTCTGTTGGTTGCGTCCCATGTTTGTCTTCTGAGGAGGTCTATGCGATTCTTCGCTGTGGCCCGTCGGAACTGTCGATCGAGCGTCATATCCCGTTCTTACGAGGGCGTCTTTCAGCGTCTGTCGGTGTCCATCGCGTTCCTCCTCGTCTGAGCAGATCCTATGTATTCGTAGGGCCTGTCCATAGGGGATGGCCTCTTTGACGTGGTTAGGGTGGAAGCTGGAAAAGTGGAGCATTGTGAGGTTGTCCGTGGGCTTGCGGTAGAGTGAGGTGCTGAGGTGCCCGTCTTTGATGGAGATTTGTGTGTCCAAGAAAGAAACCGATTCTGAGGAGTAGTCCATGGTGAGTTTGATGGTGGGATGGAACTTGTTGATGTTATCGTGTAGTCTCTTCAATGATTCTTCGCCGTGGGACCATAGGAAGAAAATGTCGTCGATGTATCTGATGTATAGTGTTGGTTGGAGGTCCTGTGCAGTGAAGAAGTCATGCTCGAACTTGTGCATGAAAATGTTGGCGTATTGGGGTGCGAATTTGGTCCCCATGGCTGTTCCGTGTGTTTGGGTAAAGAACTGGTTATCGAAGGTGAAGACATTGTGATCCAGGATGAAGCGGATGAGTTGTAGGATGGCGTCTGGAGATTGGCTGTTGTTGGTGTTGAGTATTGATGCTGTCGCAGCGATGCCGTCATCGTGGGGGATACTGGTGTAGAGTGCCGAAACGTCCATCGTGGTGAGAAGTGTTCCTGGTTCAACTGGTCCGTGGGTGCTGAGTTTTTGTAGGAAGTCTGTAGTGTCGCGACAGAAGCTGGGGGTTCCCTGTACGATGGGTTTCAGGATGCCCTCGACGTATCTGCCTTTCGGGTCTCTTTCTCTCTCTGGCTTCATAATCTGACCCATTGTGTATTCAGAACTGTTTTCCATGGCTAACCTGTCTGAACACCAACGACACCTTTGATTGGTGTGAGCGTGTCCCAGCCTAATATAAGATATGCGATTTGAGAACCTTTCACTCACTCACTCACCTGACGAAGGAGATAATCTCCGAAAGCTTGTGATTTTAAAATAAAATTGTTGGACTATAACCTGGTGTTGTAAGATTCCTTACATTTGTCCACCACAGTCCATCACCGGCATCTCCACTTCATCTCAATGGACAGCATTGACTGCTGCAGTACTCGTGGGCCTTTTATAAACTAAACGTTGACTCTCAATGCCAGATAAAGCAAGGGATTGAAATTTCCTCTCAGCTGCTCTTATACGTTATGGAAAGGTGTGACATCAAGTTCACTTAACAATAAAGGATAATACCTGTACTTGGTTTTTTGCACGGATCCCATCTGTTATTTCACAACCAAATTTACAGTATGGATTCCACGAGCCAATCACGCTGCATCAGATCCCTCATCCACTATTTGTGGATTGAAGTGGAAATCTGCCTCTTTTATTTAGGATTACTTTGTCGCAGAGAGAGACAATTCGGAGATTAATTCCACTTCATTATCCCTCAAAGTCATGGAAAACGAAGAGAAACACTCCAGTCTCATTATATGCATATAACCCAATGTTCTTCATCAGTTGTCCACACCTTCAATTTCACTGCTTATTGAACTTGTGGAGATTTGACAGGTTTCCCACCTCCGCTCCGGAGGTGGGAAACCTGTCAAATCTCCACAAGGTAAAGCAGTCAGTCATAATCTAAAATTTACTTGTACCTCACGGCAGTCTTCCGGGTACAAACCCGTACTTAGGTATGAACAAGCAAAATTTACCCAGACCTTATTGTGTAACCGTGCAGTGGTTTGTGGTTTAAATGACGACAACTCAATAAGTATTTTAGTAAAATGAAAAATTAGCACCAGTAATACTTAGGGATAACTTAACGAGTGGAAGGTTTGCTAGATTGGATGGAAAGGACAAAAATACTGTAATGATTAGCTTTTTAAATTCCCTCCGTTTTCCCAAAGTTTTACTCTTTCTCCATTTCAGAATCATTCAGCCTCCACGGGCCGATAATATGATGATGAACACGGAGGACCTCTGGCCTGCAATGTGCTGGAGGCACGGAGCCGGGGCAAAAAAAAAAATCTGGAAATAAAAAACTGGTATCAGTAAAAGTGACCATGAAGCTGTCAGATTGCTGCAGAAACCCAATTGTCCTTTAGGGAAGGAAACCTGCCATCCTTACCTGATCTGGCCTGTGTGTGATTCATCCCACACTACCGTAGTTGACTCTTAATTGCCCTCTGAAGTGGGCAACCCACAGTTACATCAGAGCAACTAGGGATGGGCAATAAACGTTAGCCTTCCGGAATGAATTAAAAAAAAACTAGTCAACAAACTCGTCTGACTGCTCCGCAACTTCACCATCAGCAACAAATGTGTTTATGTGTACAGAATCAGAGATGGCATTTGCTGGCTAAGTCTGACCTAGTGCTAGCAAATACCAGATAAAATTCAATGACAACCACTTTAAATAAACTTTTTCCAACCAATGGGTTACAGTGGAATTAACCCAATTCGCCACACAGGCCGCACTCTGAAAAATCTTAACAGCTCACTTCAAAAACATGGTGGACCATTATCACAAACCTCAGGACACAGATACTTGCAGACTAGAAATTCATCAAAGGTTCAGTATACAATCAATGTCCTGCCAGTTACTCCATAGACCTTCTACTTAATGAAGGTGGAGAATTGCATGAAACTCATTCACCTCTGGCAAATTAGAGATAAGCCTGGGTTTTTATTAAACGTCTGTGTTCAACGTTACAACTAATTCAAACCATTTTCTGCAAAGATATTAGTAGAGAATTTTCCACCGGGTACATAGATTTATGGACGTTTTCAACACTGTTCAGGCCGTAGTTTGCCTTGCATCATTTTCCTTTCAGTATGTCGTTGCCACAATTCATGCAGCAAATCCTGTTTTATTATGAAATACATTTTGTACTCACCTCCTCGCTGTCCTGAGGTCCAGTGGCCTGTTCCAGTCACAAATGCAAAAGACAAAACAAAAAAAAAAATTAGTATTTTTCTTCTTGGTGAGTTTTGACCTATGTGGAGTTAATGAAAATTATGTGCATTTGGCTCATTTTAATCATCGTGACTTTATTTAAAAAGAATAATCCCACAAGAACGCAAGGATTTAAGGAGCGCTTAAAGCAGCAGATTTTTCTGCAAAACTGTAATTTAGCAAGGCTTTCTTTAAAATATTTTAAATTTATTCACTCCCTCCTCCATTTCATTAACTGCCAAGCAATAAAAGCACATCTCCCTTTAAAATGGCATACAGAAGAGGAACTGCTGGCAGTGCAGAGGGTACACCTGCTGATATTGATGCACTATAGCACAATGGGAAGTAGGTTTGTGCCTGCAATTCTCTGCATGAGTCCCTCGTCCCAATCAAATAGTAAGGAACATAGGAACAGGAGTTGGCCATTCGGCCCCTCGTGCCTGCTCCGCCATTTGATAAGCTCATGGCTGATCTGTGATCTAACTCCACAGGAGGAAGTCATTCTTGCACACCTCATGGCAATGGGTTACAAAAGTGCCCAGCTCACTGGCAAGTGTTTATGGGCAACTCACTTGCCAGGAAATGATGTGTGGGACTCAAACAGGAGGAAATTATACCAATAATAGGTGAAGTGGAGAAATAAGTTTTAATATGTAGCAAATAAAATTTGTAAAATAAACCTGTTACCGAAAACTGTGTTTGAAGAGTGATTAGCCTTTTAGATATTCGATGAACAGTATTTACATACACTGGAAGGTTGGCCTTAAAAGTTACAGTGACCTCAATCTCACCTATGTTTTCCCAGTCTTAGAAATTAGACTGAGTGACCACTATAGCGATTTGCAATTCGTCCCCTATTATTTTATACCATATAGTGAAATCTCTTTATAGTACTCCTCATTGAAAGACACCCATCCTGTAAATTACTGCAAGGAACCTCCTGGGATTTTACAGAATGGTGGTATGCAGACATTCTTAGATGGCTCCTTTCCTCCTCTCCAACTCAGCGCTGTCATCAGCCCCACTATTCTCACAGAATTCTCTGGAAGCGACTGCTCAAATCTATTTCGCACAGCGAGTTGTGAATATATCGAACTGACTGCCCGGGGGGAAAGCAGTGTAAGTGGGTGGTGCTGGTAAATTCAAAAAGGAGCTGGAGAGATACTTGGCAGGAAACGTGATTGAGGGGCAGGAGAAATAAAGTAACGAATGGTATTTTACAAAGTTTAGGTCTGGTCAGCCACACTGGAAAGGGTCTCTTCTGGTTCTGTCCATTTCTATGTTCCAATCAGCATTCTATTGTTGCTGTCAGGCTAAAACAAAGACATCTGACAGTACAGTGTGCTGCACAAATCGTCTTTTTTCTCCCCCCGGTTGATTTCCCAGGTCCACAATGTCCTAAACATTAATCTCTCAGTTCTCCTAATTTTGCTGCAACCTCTGTGAAATTGATCTAAAAATGCCTTCACAAAATGTTTCACAACTCCTGTGTAACAACTCACAATATTTCTCCCGATCACACTTTTCCACTTGGCACAGCACCGCTTCACTGCAGTGTTAAATTTAATATCAAATGCTTTTTTTTTTGAAGAACTCTCAAATATTTTGCAAAACTTCAAGAAAACGCCTTCGCAATGAACATCTGTCAAGTTCAGTGGAAAGTGCTCTATGCATTTTGAACAATCATTACCCGAAATCGCTGGCCGCGTCAAGACTAATGCTTGTAGTATTTGAGCGTTAGCGAATAGTCATTCAGTGAACACTGGCTAGCCTTCACTTAACACGCGTTTCCAGAACACTCCGAAACTGCTATCGAACAAAGTTGGGTCTAAGAACATCTCTATTATAGACAATAACCTTGCCATTCCTGCCATGGCAGCTTATTAAGATCACAGCACAACATATTCTAACGCTAACAAATTCCACGTACGATGCCTTATGAACCCTCATATTGAACTGGTGTTGCTACAGACTGCAGTCAGTGACCTGCAGTCTTTTGATTAAAGTGACTAGCTGTACACTTTAGTAGAAAATTCATTTCTTTCCCCCCCACACGAGTGGGGATTGCATTCCGTATTCCACTGGCACTGGACATGGCAGAGGAGGATCTGTAAGTGCAGGAATGGGTTGCCCTTGATATCAGGTGGCACACAAGGCGTAGCATCAGGCCTCACTTCTATGCAACAAAGTTAGCCCACCATACCAGGCACAGCTACCTGGAACTTACAGGAGAGATGTGCCTAAGGAGGCTGAGATATGGCATGGAGTTTTATAGTTACAGAGTTTTGATATTTCCTTAAGGAAGACTCCAGAGAAGAACTAACGTCCTTATGGGACAATCAGCGGCCAAGGTCACCTCGGCATTCAATTTTTGTGTGTCAGATCCTTCCAGGCCCACAGATCTATCAAGGAGATCACAGAATCATTATTCAACGAGGTCAATGACTTCAATATTTTCTGCATTGAACAATAGCATCAACATGAGAGGTCAAGACAATTATACAGAACATTGCCCAGGGTTCAGGAGGTCATCATTTGCACTCATGTTGCTATCTCAGGCCCCTGTTGACCATGCTGCGCTGTAACTGAAACAAAAGGGGATTTTATTCTCTCAATGTCAAACCAGTGTGCGACCGCCAACGCACAATCATGCAGATCAATGCCTGCTTCTCTGGAAGCTCTCACAATGCCTTCATTTTAAGGCATTCACCTGTTCCTTCCATACTTGAAGGAGAAGGAAAAGTGGGAGAATGGTTCCCGAGAGACCAAGGCTACCCTCTGCGGCTGTGGTTGAGGAAACCTTTGCGACAACCATAACAGAGGAAAAAGAGCAGATACTACAACGTTCCTGTTAAAGAATTATTAATCTTACCAGCGGCATTTTGAAGCAGCCCTTCAGACTGATCCAGGTGATGGGGAGGGGGTGCCTTACACTACAACTCCCTCCACCCTAACCATGCCTTCAAGAATATTTGTAGTCTGTTGCTTGAATCTTAACCACAGCATGCACATCGCTGAAGCCATGGAAAACCAAGAGGGTGAAAATGAAAATGAGAAATTAGCAACGCAGCAAGAAAAACTGGTGCACCAGGCACTAATTCAAGATACATTCCAAGGAATGCATAGCTACACCATTTCTTAAAGCTGGAAACCCCATCTTCAAAAGCAACTGCACAAAACACCTTCGCGCTCAGTTCTTCAAACACCATTTATTGCCACCTTCTGTTGAGCTCCTGCTGTATCGGAAACGATGACGACTAAATACTAAACACAATCTTCGACTCAAGTGCAGTGCAATTATTTCACCCGTTGTGGGTTGTTTGAATGGTGTCAGCCGCCCCTTTGTGCTTTGTTTCAGATGTGCAACATCTCAGTACCGCTCCTTCTAAGCGATTCCCTTGTGCGAGCAGTAAGTGTGCTGGTTGGCTGCAGTGCTTCATTTGACAGCCTGCCGAGTCTCTGGTGGTCCCAGACCTCCTCGGAGGGGAGGGGCAGTGTGAGGGCTGTGCATCGGAATCATTAACACCCAGTGCTGCCCTGGCTGCCTATTTTCTGCCACGCCCTCCTCGCTCCTTTCCTTCCTGACACCCTGCACTGGGACTTCCAACATGTGCACAGTAAACCTGACTTTCCTCACTCTGTAACGCCCCATTCTTCAGACCATTTTACTCAGTTAGCAGTTGCCCTGAGCTCTCCAGAGCTATTTTGGTTGTTTGAATGGCTTCTGGTTGCAACTTGCAGCTAACTGAGGATTATTTCATCTCTCATTCATTGGGTGGCCCACTGTACAGGAGTTAAACCCATTTTTTTTAGCCCACACAACAACAAAAGAAGAAATCTGTGTGTTAAGCAGCTTTTGCTTTTCTAACCTTCAAAAACCAGTAAAGAATCCTCAGTTAACCCCTTAAGAACTCTCATGTAAAATGCTTTATTTTAAAAACATCTTTGATCTGGCTAGATTTCTCCTCCCCCCAAAGCTTAGACTCCTTAGCTCCACAGGTACTAGTCACCATCTGGTACCTCAGTCATGTGAGCACCTTGGCAGTAAGTATCAGCAAGCTACTGGTCTGTGGGAGAAGCCAGACTCAATCATGTCCCCGTGCCACATCCACACCTGCAAAATTCCAACAGGGATCACTGAATAAAGACTATAAATTTGCAGGGCTATGGGGAAAGAGCAGGACAGTGGGACTAATTGGATAGCTCTTTCAAAGAGCCAGCGCAGGCACGATGGGCCGAATGCTGCATCAGTCCATGATTCTAGGAATGGAAATTCTAGCCACTGATCAGATAGTATGTTGCTGCTTTTTGGACAATGGAGATACTTTTGCTTAAGAATCAGAATGGCATTCCAGGGTCTGGTGAGAAGGGAAGATCAACTCTCCCAAGTATCGTGTGCATCTTGTTCTACCTTGTGACTTTAATGTAACATATGAAGAGTGGGGTTAATCACATGGGTGGAGGGGGGGGGAAGGGGTCTATTTAATAGGAAGTCTTGCTCTACTTCGTTCCAGTGTCTGATCAGGCCCTACTTCGTTCCAGTTTCTCAGCGTCAGTATGAAGCAAAATTGCTTTGCACCCACACCATAGCTATACTGTAAATGCAACATAAGGCAGATACAAGAGCAGAGAGGTGGGCCAGTATTGACTTGGACATTTATAAAGAACAGGTTTACAATTCCATTATACCGAGTGCAAAGAAATCCTCCCTCGTTACAATTTAGAGACTGAGAAAAAGAACAACCCAGCACATGGTCTATTGATAAGCAAAGAGTTGTAATCAGAGCCAACCAGCACTGTGCTAAAGCTTCCACGTGTTACCCATGCCAGGTCTGTGTTTTACAAATGCAAACTTTCTTATAAATTCATCGGTCTTCAGTATGTAACAGCAAACTGGATTATTGTAGCAATTTATACAAATTACATAATTATCTCCAACAGCAGGATCAAAATCTGGACGCATGAAACCCACTATTATCACAATTACTGTGGTTTAAAGCTATCTTGTTATACTGTAACAGAAAGTGAGCTAGAAACACTTCAATAAAAAGAAAAACACTGCAAATGCTGAAAATCAAAAAGAAAGAAAGAAAGAAAAAATGAAAGAAAGAAAGAAAGAAAGACAGAAAGAAAGAACCTTCAGATGCAAATCTGAAATGTAAAGCATGCAAGGAACACACATTAGGTCAGCCCCGAAAAGAGATAATAAACAGGCCAATACCCAGGCAAAGACTTCCCCCTTTCCTCCCCCTGCACACCAGAACTATAATCTGACAAAGCATCCATACTCAAAAATTTCAACCTATCTCCCATCTCCCGAAATGCTGAAAGACCCGACCCACATCAAGACCACCCTCTGCTGTAAAGAAAGTTAGGGATGTGTCTACGGTCTGAAGTTACTGAAATCACTGTTCAGACCAGACATTTGCAGAGTGCACATGGAAAAGTGGAAACACTTGGAGTAACCGTACAACTTTGGCAAGGAGCTCTGCCCACTGGGAATCCATCAGAAATCCAGGGGCAGCTCCACACTATTTTGCAGCCACTTACATGGTCAGTTATGTGCTCCCCCAAGGTGGCACAGCTCCCCGCCGCAAGCAAAAAGTCGGAAAATGATAGCTACTATTCTTGAAGCTTGCATTGAGTCTGATTGGAATAGTGCAGGATTACTAAGATGGAGAGGTCCCGGTGAGAATGGGAAGGGGGTTCGAAGTGGTTAGCCTCAGGGAGGTCAAGACCACGTTAGCATAAAAAGACCATGAACAAGCAACCTTCTACGAGTCACACTGCAGCATGACTTTCGGAATAAATCTGCAATCGTAAAGATTTCTCCATTTGTAAACACAGGGATAATTTGACACGTCCATGCTGCCAATGGGGAATTCAGGCAGGCGCGCCCCACAATTTTCCAACCGTTGATGGGCGCAGAACTGACAGCACCTGTGAGGAAGTCTATGGAGTATATATCTCCTGGATCAAGAGCAACAGGGTTATTGAGGGCTAAGCCAAGGGCGGGTGGATCAATCAAAATATCTATAAGATTTCTGATTCATTAATAGGCAGAAAAGTATGCGGAATGTGCAGCTAAATTTCCAGTACAAGTTGCCAGATGGCAGCAAGAACTTGTGAAGTTGCTCCTTGTATTCAATGCTTCCCTGCACCCAGCTGTCTGTACAACTAACGTAGTCACTGAAGATACATTTACGAGTTACATAGACGCCTAGCTGTCTACAGAAAAGAACAATCTGCAGTATGTTCTTTGGAAATGTAGAATGTTGCAGAATTATTGCATCAGACATTACTGGAGCATTGGACTCCGAACTCGGAAATTGAAGGGGAAATACCAGTTTCAACATTCATGCACTAACTCCCAATAAGAGATGAGTTTGTCAGTTTCAGTTGGGTTGAATAAGGAGCAGGGGATCCCCAGACAGGGAAATTACCTTTCCATAATATTTAAACACACCTCTTGGTGAATGCAGAAAGAAGTTGAGCTATCAGCAGCAGGGGAGAAGTCTATGGAGTATGTATCCTGTGTTTTGAAAACAGTGGGGATGCTGAGGGCTAACTATGCTGCGGAGCAAACAAAATATTTAAATGATTTGTGATCTTTGCCTTGGCTATTGAATATTGTGCCATAACAATAAAGGCACTGTTAAAACAAGAGCAAGATTGAAGGAGTTTGCACAGTTTTTTTTTTTATTCGTTCATGGGATGTGAGCGTCGCTGGTAAGGCCAGCATTTATTGCCCATCCCTAATTGCCCTCGAGAAGGTGGTGGTGAGCCTCCTTCTTGAACCGCTGCAGTCCGTGTGGTGAAGGTTCTCCCACAGTGCTGTTAGGTAGGGAGTTCCAGGATTTTGACCCAGCGATGAAGAAGAAACGGCGATATATTTCCAAGTTGGGATGGTGTGTGACTTGGAGGGGAACGTGCAGGTGGTGTTGTTCCCATGCGCCTGCTGCCCTTGTCCTTCTAGGTGGTAGAGGTCGCGGCTTTGGGAGGTTCTGTCGAAGAAGCCTTGGCGAATTGCTGCAATGCATCCTGTGGACGGTAGAAACTGCAGCCACAGTGCGCCGGTGGTGAAGGGAGTGAATGTTTAGGGTGGTGGATGGGGTGCCAATCAAGTGGGCTGCTTTGTCCTGGATGGTGTCGAGCTTCTTGAGTGTTCTTGGAGCTGCACTCATCCAGACAAGTGGAGAGTATTCCATCACACTTCTGACATGTGCCTTGTCGATGGTGGAAAGGCTTTGGGGAGTCAGGAGGTGAGTCACTCGCCGCAGAATAACCAGCCTCTGACCTGCTCTTGTAGCCACAGTATTTATGTGGCTGGTCCAGTTAAATTTCTGGTCAATGGTGACCCCCAGGATGTTGATGGTGGGGAATTCGGCGATGGTAATGCCGTTGAATGTCATGGGGAGGTGGTTAGGCTCTCTCTTGTTGGGGATGGTCATTGCCTGGCACTTGTCTGGCGCGAATGTTACTTGCCACTTATCAGCCCAAGCCTGGATGTTGTCCAGGTCTTGCTGCATTCGGGCTCAGACTGCTTCATTATCTGAGGGGTTGCGAATGGAACTGAACACTGTGCAGTCATCAGCGAACATCCCCATTTCTGACCTTATGGTGGAGGGAAAAGACTTGTGCTCCAGAACTAGCCACGCCTCTAGCCAAACTGTTCCAGTACAGCTACAACACTGGCATCTACCCGACAATGTGGAAAATTGCCCAAGTATGTCCTGTCCAGAGCTGAAGATGGTTGGGCCTAGGACACTGCCCAGAGGAACTCCTGCAACAATGTCCTGGGGCTGAGATGATTGGCCTCCAACAACCACTACCATCTTCCTTTGTGCTAGGTATGACTCCAGCCACTGGAGAGTTCTCCCCCCCCCGATTCCCATTGACTTCAATTTTACTAGGGCTCCTTGATGCCACACCCGGTCAAATGCTGTCTTGATGTCAAGGGCAGTCACTCTCACCTCACCTCTGGAATTCAGCTCTTTTGTCCGTGTTTGGACCAAGGCTGTAATGAGGTCTGGAGCCGAGTGGTCCTGGCGAAACCCAAACTGAGCATCGGTGAGCAGGTTATTGGTGAGTAAGTGCCGCTTGATAGCACTGTCGACGACACCTTCCATCACTTTGCTGATGATTGAGAGTAGACTGATGGGGCAGTAAATGGCCGGATTGGATTTGTCCTGCTTTTTGTGGACAGAACATACCTGGGCAATTTTCCACATTGTCGGGTAGACGCATGTGCTGTAGCTGTACTGGAACAGTTTGGCTAGAGGCGTGGAGCACAAGTCTTTAGCGCTACAGCCGGGATGATATCCGGGCCCATAGCCTTTGTTGTATCCAGTGCACTCAGCCGTATCTTGATATCACGTGGAGTGAATTGAATTTGCTGAAGACTGGCTTCTGTGATGGTGGAGATATCGGGAGGAGGCCGAGATGGATCATCTACTCAGCACTTCTGGCTGAAGATGGTTGCAAACGCTTCAGCCTTGTCTTTTGCACTCAAGTGCTGGACTCCGCCATCATTGAGGATGGGGATGTTTACAGAGCCTCCTCCTCCCGTTAGTTGTTTAATTGTCCACCATCATTCACGACTGGATGTGGCAGGACTGCAGAGCTTTGATCTGATCCGTTGGTTGTGGAATTGCTTAGCTCTGTCTATAGCATGTTGCTTCCGCTGTTTAGCATGCATGTAGTCCTGAGTTGTAGTTTCACCAGGTTGGCACCTCATTTTTAGGTGCACCTGGTGCTGCTCCTGGCATGCTCTTCTACACTCTTCATTGAACCAGGGTTGATCCCCTGTCTTGTTGGTAATGGTAGAGTGAGGAATATGCCGGGCGATGAGTTTACAGATTGTGATAGAATACAAATCTGCTGCTAACAGTTATATAACATCTTTAACATAGAAATATATCCCAATGTGCTTTAGAGGCGAAAGGGTAAAAAAATGGATACTGAGCAAAAGAAAGAGATTTTAGGAGAAGTGACCAATAGTATGATCAGCGGTGGGTTTTAAAGAGGGAGGTGGAGAGGTAGAGGGATTTAGGGAGAGAATTCCAGAGTGTGGGACCTCGGCAGCTAAAGGCATAGCTGCCAATGGTAGGGCAAAGGGAGAGGGGACGCAGAAGGCTCCAGTGTTAGGAGTGGAGAGCTTGAAGGGAATTGGAAGTGCGGGCTAGGATACAGGCAGCATTATTTTGGATAAGTTGAAGTTTACTGAGGGTGGAGGATGGGAGGCTGGCCAAGGAGAGCATTGGAATAGTCAAGTTTGGAGGTGAAAGGCATGGAAGAGGGTTCAGGAGCATATAGGCTAAAAGTAGACACGAAGACGGGCAATATTAGCTAATGAATTGCTAGGTTAACTCAATTCCTAGTACAGCTCTGGAAGTTCACTTTGGATAGAGTCTACTCCCATTAGAGACCTTATTTTGAAACATGTAGCACCAAAAAAGGAGTAAAAATACTAGGTGCCTAGATCAAGGACACAGGCATAAACAATAGTCAGGCTGGAAGAGGTAAACGGTTATGACAAATAGGAGCTTTTGAACTTATTATAAAGGCACAGAGTTAATACTATTGGTCTTGCCTGTGAAAATGGATTGTGTTGTGAAAATAACCGTGAGGCTAACAGCGTTCACCGTTATTTATGCGCAAATCCGACAGCAACTTCCGGCGAGCAGAGATGCGCAGTTAAACGTGAAAATCCCGAAGTTGCTGTCTGAGGTGCGCTGCCCCTCCGTGAGCTGCACAAAAACGGCATCTCGCCGTCTGACTCCCCGTTCAAATGTATTGAACGGCGGGAAGTTCCTGTACTGACGTTGCAGATACGGACTAAACTCGCCACAGAATGTTAGGGCTACTCCATTCCAATCTGAGTACCCTTTTAATGGCGTGGTAAGTCTTAATTACTGGCGAACAACCTCTCTGTCACTGAAAATTAACTTTTACAAGTGTGGAGTCTCATTCCTTCAGCTTTTAATTATTGTTTGAGATTTTCAAAAAAATTAAATACATTTTTTTTAACTTTTTCTTTCTGTCTCTTTCATCTCTCTCACTCAATTCAATCTTTCTTTCCCTCTCTTTATTTCATTTTCTGTACCTGATTTGACATTGAATACACTATTCTAATTTACACTTCCTGGTTCAGACGCTGCACTGCTCATTAACGATCCTTCAATCTGATTGGTCATGGAGATAGAGCGTTGCTTGCCCTGTTCACACAGGTTCCAGATGCCCTGTCGAGGGAGCCACTCGGTTTGGATGTTTTTTTTCTGACTGCAACTTGCTGCTGTAAAACCCCACACAAAGTCCAT
This sequence comes from Heptranchias perlo, assembly GCF_035084215.1. Taxonomy (NCBI): domain Eukaryota; kingdom Metazoa; phylum Chordata; class Chondrichthyes; order Hexanchiformes; family Hexanchidae; genus Heptranchias; species Heptranchias perlo. The sequence continues at coordinate 9,407,994 of NC_090347.1, read as the reverse complement.
GGGAAGAGCAAGTCGAACAAACGTTGCTTCGTCACTCAGCAAACTCCGGCCCAATGAATTCTGAACACTGATGAAACATTACAGAATTTTTTTTTTAAGTGATGATGCAGACTGCAAAGTGTACCAAATGTAAACAAAATTGCTTTACAATGTACAGGCCGCAAGTATTTACTTTAGGTTTAAAACCCAATGAACAAAATGAAATTCTGAACTTTTCAGAACAACTCGGACAGGCCACAGTGAAATGTACAAAGTTAACAATGAAACCACACAAACAGATGAAGAAATAATGAGCAAGTACTGAATGGTGAACGAACAAGTTACATAATATTTTATGTACACCCACAAAACTCAGACATTAAAAACAGAATAATGGATCCGTGGGAATGATTCCAAGGCGGACTTCATATCATATCACAGACTATGGGAAGAAAACCTCAAGTGGTTAATCCCTGTTGTCTGAAACCAACCATTTTACCATGGGTTTTGAAATCACTCTGTTTTGATTAGGAACAGTACATACTGAGCATTTTTATTCAAAAGCATTTTTTTAAACAAACTGATCACAAAGACAAATACAGATGAGGGAAACGACTCTAGAAGCCCACCCTTCTGCAGAAACCTACAATTCCACCCCTCCCAGCACGGTATCTAATGCCCTCCTAGATAACCCGAGATTTTGCCACCACGTTTGAGGTACCAACCATTCTTTATGTGATATGATAGCAGTCCTGAACTCGTCTGAGATTATTTTGTAACAATGTTCCCTTGTCCCTGCAGTGATGATTGAAGCAGTGCTCAGGTATTACGATCTTTATTGATTTTCCACTGCACAATTACTGTGCTGCAAAATACTCCAGGGGAGGAGCAGAGCATCTGTGGCACACGGAAATCAAAACAGAGAAAGCAAATGGCAATCTGCACCTCACATGCCCAAGGCCTTAGTGGCTCGGTCTCAAAATGTGTCCGATAACATTCCTGTGAAGCGCCTTGAGACGTTAAAGGCGCTACATAAATACAAGTTGTTAGTGCCTTGTAACTGATTCCAGGTTGAGAACTGCCCGCATGTCTGGTATGTACCATGTGAAGATAGCTCCATTAGCAAATTCAAGTAAAATCTCACGAGAAAACCGCAGAAATGGATAGCGATGGCCTCATTTATTGCCTCCGTGAGGCGAGAGAGAGAGAGAGAGAGAAAAGCTCATTGGTACTTGCAAATTTCAGCTCCGAGAAGATAACAATTAGATTTCAGTGAAAGTAATCCGGGCTAACTTCCGCAAAACACACAAAATGCGCCCCAGCCCCAGTGTTATTTTTGGCATCGCGATGCTTTTTTTTTTAAACTCAATCTTTTTGCTTTCCGTGGCTAACCCTTACTTCTGAAGCCAGTCATTACAATCTCCACATGGTTGACAATATGACTCATCTCAGCACAATTCTGTTGAAAACAAGTAAATTGGATCAGGCACTTGTTCTAACTGTGACAGATCTCCATGTGGTAAATTCCAGTGTACTTGGCTTCTAGGATTTGAAATGTACTGTTTAAGATATTGTGAACAATTCATATCTTAATGCAAGTTTTTATTAACTGCGAACCTTGAGTTCAAATGATCTTTTGTGATTTGGCTAATTGCCACAATAATTATAGGTGGGAGTTTTACTTTTAAAAATAACAGTAGTTCTGATAGCTACAGAACACAACTTAGGAGAGGAATATTGTAGAATCTCAGCTTTATTGTTCCAATATAACTGTCAAATATTCTAGGTGTGCATGTTTTACTTGGTGTATGCAAAATAAAAAGTTTCCCTTTCCAACTTTCTTCCATCCTATATAAACGATGGAGGCCATTTGGTCCATTTTCTGCTGACTCATGCTGGGCTCATTACCATGGATGACAGCAAACTCGTCCAACCTCACATGAAGGCCGTTCTTCGTATGTGAGCCCATCCAAAGAGTGTCAGCAAGCTATTCATCCGATGGGGGTGAGCATCACCCACAAGCCAGGTCCTGTCCCAAGTGTAGATGCTTTCCACATGGGTCATCTGACACCAACCAGGAAAAGGAACCTTAGTTGATTTTTCTCTCCCTAGCCCGCATATACCAACATCAACTGTGTTCTACTACTGTCCCAGTTGATACAAGCTAACTGGAGCGTTGGCCAGTGTTTGAACTTGGGATCTTTCTCTTGTGAACAGCTCAAAACACAATGAGCCATCTAGGAATAAAAAAAAATCATGCTCCACTTTACAGTGCAAAATGTCAGAAAATAATGCATAAATCCTCACCAGAGCTATATTTACAAATAATCTGGATTATATTAATGACTATGTTCATAGCTTTGAAGCAATTGATAAAATTTACTGAAGAAGCATCTGACTCATGTTTGTCAAAAGAAAGATATATTGTCCACTGTTATTATAAAACGGGTGGAAGATCCAAAACAGGATTTAAGAGGAAGCTTGCTCATTTCTACTACTGTATAAACATTAGAGGGAGATATCCTTAAACATTCTTGGTCGTTTCTTGAGCCCATGCTTTAAAATTGCTTGGTAAAGGCAGCACAGACAGACAATTTCTGCGTAACTTTCCCTGCAGCGGCATCATAATTGTGAGGGTAGGCTGCATCCAAATATTGATTGCTGACGGCTGCATTCTTCGGCATCACGTCAGAAAGCTTCGGGGAGATACCATTTATACATGCAGATAACAGGGTAACAAACTTGAATGGTTTCTAAGCTCCAAGATAAGCGGAAACCAAAACCCTCCTGCAAATTAACTCAGCTCACCATCTTGCTGATTACATAACTGCACTCAAACCCATCTGGTTCACTAATGTCCTTTAAGGAAGGAAACCTGCCATCCTTACCCAGTCTGGCCTATATGTGACTCCAGACCCACAGCAATGTGGTTGATTCTTAATTGCCCTCTGAAATGGCCTAACAAGCCACTCAGTTGTACAATCTCGCTAAACAAAGTCAAAATAAGAATAAAACCGGACGGACCACCTGGCATCGGACCACTAGGCACCGGACGCGACAAAGGCAAACCAAGCCCAGTCGACCCTGCAAAGTCCTCCTCACCAACATCTGGGGACTTGTGTCAAAATTGGGAGAGCTGTCCCACAGACCAGTCAAGCAACAGCCTGACATAGCCATACTCACACAATCATACCTTTCAGCCAACTTCCCAGACTCTTCCATCACCATCCCTGAGTATGTCCTGTCCCACCGGCAGGACAGACTGACCAGAGGTGGCGGTACAGTGATATACAGTCAGGAGGGAATGGCCCTGGGAGTCCTCAACATTGACTCTGGACCCCATGAAATCTCATGGCATCAGGTCAAACATGGGCAAGGCAACCTCCTGCTGATTACCACCGACCGTCCTCCCTCAACTGATGACTCAGTCCTCCTCCATATTGAACACCACTTGGAGGAAGCACTGAGGGTAGCAAGGGCACAGAATGTACTCTGGGTGGGGGACTTCAATGTCCATCACCAAGAGTGGCTCGGTAGCACCACGACTGACCGAGCTGGCCGAGTCCTGAAGGACATAGCAGACAGACTGGGCCTGCAGCAGGTGGTGAGCGAACCAACATGAGGGAAAAACCTACTTGACCTCGTCCTCACCAATCTACCTGTTGCAAATGCTTCTGTCCATGACAGTATTGGTAGGAGTGACCACCGCACAGTCCTCGTGGAGATGAAGTCCCGTCTTCGCACTGAGGACACCATCCAACGTGTTGTGTGGCACTACCACCCCGTGCTAAATGGGATAGATTCAGAACAGATCTAGCAGCTCAAAACTGGGCATCCATGAGGCACTGTGGGCCATCAGCAGCAGCAGAATTGTATTACAGCACAATCTGTAACCTCATGGCCCGGCATATTCCTCACTCTACCATTACCAACAAGCCAGGGGATCAACCCTGGTTTATTGAGGAGTGTAGAAGAGCATGCCAGGAGCAGCACCAGGCGTACCTAAAAATGAGGTGCCAACCTGGTGAAACTACAACTCAGGACTACATGCATGCTAAACAGCGGAAGCAACATGCTATAGCCAAGCGATTCCACAACCAACGGATCAGATCAAAGCTCTGCAGTCCTGCCACATCCAGTCGTGAATGGTGGTGGACAATTAAACAACTAACGGGAGGAGGAGGCTCCGTAAACATCCCCATCCTCAATGATGGCGGAGTCCAGCACAGGAGTGCAAAAGACAAGGCTGAAGCGTTTGCAACCATCTTCAGCCAGAAGTGCCGAGTGGATGATCCATCTCGGCCTCCTCCATCCCCACCATCACAGAAGCCAGTCTTCAGCCAATTCGATTCACTCCACGTGATATCAAGAAACGGCTGAGTGCACTGGATACAGCAAAGGCTAAAGGCCCCGACAACATCCCGGCTGTAGTACTGAAGACTTGTGCTCCAGAACTAGCCACGCCTCTAGCCAAGCTGTACCAGTACAGCTGCAACACTGGCATCCAGGCGACAATGTGGAAAATTGCCCAGGTATGTCCTGTCCACAAAAAGTAGGACAAATCCAATCCGGCCAATTACTACCCCATCAGTCTACTCTCAATCATCAGCAAAGTGATGGAAGGTGTCGTCGACAGTGCTATCAAGCGGCACTTACTCACCAATAACCTGCTCACCGATGCTCAGTTTGGGTTTCGCCAGGACCACTCGGCTCCAGACCTCATTACAGCCTTGGTCCAAACATGGACAAAAGAGCTGAATTCCAGAGGTGAGGTGAGTGTGACTGCCCTTGACATCAAGGCAGCATTTGACCGAGTGTGGCACCAAGGAGCCCTAGTAAAATTGAAATCAATGGGAATCAGGGGGATAAGTCTTCAGTGGCTGGAATCATACCTAGCACAAAGGAAGATGGTAGTGGTCATTGGAGGCCAATCATATCAGCCCCAGGACATTGCTGCAGGAGTTCCTCAGGGCAGTGTCCTTGGCCCAATCATCTTCAGCTGCTTCATCAATGACCTTCCCTCCATCATAAGGTCAGAAATGGGGATGTTCGCTGATGATTGCACAGTGTTCAGTTCCATTCGCAACCCCTCAAATAATGAAGCAGTCCGTGCCCGCATGCAGCAAGACCTGGACATCATCCAGGCTTGGGCTCAAAAGTGGCAAGTAACATTCGCGCCAGACAAGTGCCAGGCAATGACCATCTCCAACAAGAGAGAGTCTAACCAACTCCCCTTGACATTCAATGGCATTACCATCGCCGAATCCCCCACCATCAACATCCTGGGGGACACCATTGACCAGAAACTTAACTGGACCAGCCACATAAATACTGTGGCTACAAGAGCAGGTCAGAGGCTGGGTTTTCTGCGGCGAGTGACTCACCTCCTGACTCCCCAAAGTCTTTCCACCATCTACAAGGCACAAGTCAGGAGTGTGATGGAATACTCTCCACTTGCCTGGATGAGTGCAGCTCCAACAACACTCAAGAAGCTCGACACCATCCAGGACAAAGCAGCCCGCTTGATTGGCACCCCATCCGCCACCCTAAACATTCACTCCCTTCACCACCGGCGCACTGTGGCTGCAGTGTGTACCATCCACAGGATGCACTGCAGCCACCTTCTTCGACAGCACCTCCCAAACCCGCGACCTCTACCACCTAGAAGGACAAGAGCAGCAGGTACATGGGAACAACAACACCTGCACGTTCCCCTCCAAGTCACACACCATCCCGACTTGGAAATATATCTGCATTCCTTCATCGTCAAAATCCTGGAACTCCCTTCCTAACAGCACTTTGGGAGAACCTTCACCACAAGGACTGCAGCGGTTCAAGAAGGCGGCTCACCACCACCTTCTCAAGGGCAATTAGGGATGGGCAATAAATGCCGGCCTCGCCAGCGACGCCCACATCCCATGAACGAATCAAAAAAAAAAATTGTACGTAACACCATCAACTATCTTGGACTATACAAGTCGATGGCCACAGACTGCCATCTCCATTCATGTCATCACTGGAGCACAACATGGTGTTACCATAGGGGATATTCTACACAAAATGGCTGGGTCCCGGATTGGCTTCAATCAGTGGTTTTATAGCGTCAAAACAAAACACGGGCATGGATGTTGACTGAGGGACACCAGTTTGTGCAGACGTCTCCCTTTATAATATTAACATCTGAAGAATACAGCCCTCTTTTAACAATAATAATCACAAGTTTGGTTCCAGTTGTACTCATTAAAAATGACTCATATCTGTACCATATTTTTTTTCCAAGAAGCAAATACTCAATTTATGGAACTAAGGGAACCCAAGTAAATATGCAGTCAATTAAACAAGAAAAAATATACATTAAAGAGCAGACTTTAAAATTACACCTTGGAACTTAAGAGGTAATTGTGCGAGGCTCTGCTGCAAGTGTGAACCCTTACTATGTACAAACTCGGGCGAGGCGTAGGGCTAACACAACAGCCCTGATTCTGCACTCTGCACTCACTCCCAGCAAGGCTTCAACAGGGCAATTCAACCCCACCAAATTAACGCTACATAGTACGAACACTTAACGTTCATCTGGAATTCCCCTCTCTACTAATTTAGTGAAGTTGTTAAATGTGTTAACACCGTTCCTAAAATATCGTGCCGTGGGACGCAAGCTATCAGGACCATTGACTTTGCCCAAATGTGCTTAATATCCAGTGACCAGAAAATGAAGGTGCAATAGACATTTAATTTTGAAGCATTAGTATCCAGTAAATTACAAAAAATTAGGCTGCAAAAATCCTTTTCTTAAAGAAGACGCCTCTACCTCACTCTCCTTACTGACACAATTCCTCCTTAAATAGGCACCGACTTTATTGTTATGTATCTGACAAACCATTGCCAGACACTGTAACAAAACTCTTATCAAACCGCCATTATAAACATCATGGCATCAACTGACATGGCAGCACCAAGATAAAAATGATATAGCTATTCTGGCTGCCCCCGCCCAAGCAATTAAAAGCAGCAATTTTAAGCCAAGGTGGCAGCACTGTCATCCATCTGTTCTACAGTGCGATCTGCCCATAGATTTACACTTTCTTTCATTTTGTCCAATTTCCTTGGAGGAATGCAGACTTGTCCAAGAGAGTTCTTTAGCCTGTCCTGAAAGGCAATGAACCATGAGATCTTCCAAAATGCACCATATTTCTATTCTACACTCTCTCCATCTACATGCTTCTAATATTCTACAACACTTCTAAAATCTCAATCAAAACTTCCTGCCTGCAAGAGAGAACCCACTTCATATTGCTGATGCCCACCTCGTCTTGGGTTAGCTAAAAAGTGCGAGTGAAAGCACCTTTGAATTGGAACATATGCCAACTGTTTAAGCTCCAAGAAGCAGCACATTTGCATTATGCATTAACTTCATCAATTGAACCTAACTGATATGGTTTTCTGCACATTTCTTTACAGGCGCCTTTACAGTACACATAAAGGAACCTGACACTAAGAGCGCCAATGATATGATGGCTGTAGATTATGGCCATCACAGCCGATGCAGCCAGCTTCAGTTCCTTTCAGTTTCAACATAATATATGCAACGTTGGCTTCAAAAGATTCTTTCATGGAAGATTAACTTCTGCCAGATTTCCCTGGGTTTGTCAACGGTTAGAAGTTTCGAGAAGACATGGCCTGAATAAGACTCAAGTAGCCTGATTTTTTAATTTAGACAGTTTAAAAAAAGCCAGTATTTCTCCTTAAATTCTCCAGGTGGTTTAAAAATTTAAGCCCACACAAATTACAGAAGCCTCATCACACTACAGCAGTAGAAACACGCTCTTCACAATTTGTAGCTCATGTGGCTTCATCCCACGGATGCACAAATACCCGCCTCTGTCAGCCTCCATCAGACTAAGTGTCACCAGACTTGACTGTATTGCTTGATGCAGCACTTGGCAAAAGTGTAGCATTTACCTCCAACTTAAGAGGAGCACAAAAAAACCTGACAACCCTCCTCCTGCTTCCCTGAGGGAAAATGGATTGAGACTTAAATTAGTGTCTAGGATTTTAATGGGATACTCAATTTAGCCATTGAGGCATCCTACATAAACCCAACTTAATTTAAAAGATCCAGGCACAGTTCTGTCATTAGTAGGTATGAAGCACAACACAGGTTGGATATCATGGGTTGAATAGAGTGCATCACTTAATGAAGTAATTTCTACTTCATTTCTACTAATGAAGTAGAAATTACTTCATTATTTCCACATAGACAAGAATAGTGGAATGGTCAACGTAACCAACACAAAGTGTACAGTAAGAAACATAAGAAATAAGAGCAGGAGTAGGCCACACGGCCCTTTAAGCCTGCTCCGCCATTCAGTAAGATCATGGGTAACTTGATGTCAGATTGTAACAGCAGAGCATTAGCAGAGCTCAAATTATCAGCATAATGCAGTTCAGGATTACTGTATCACAGCCTTAGCTAGGTTCAACTTAACATAGCGCAAGAGTAACATTCTGTTTCGAGGACTACAGGAAGTGTTTGGCATAGTTAACCGTTTGCAGTTTAGATAGCTTCCTGTTTAAGTCCACTGGATAACATTAGCATAAAGACATTGGGAAGGAGTTTAGCATCTAAAAACAGTTCAGTCTTCTTCTGCAGTGCACTGGTCCCACCTCTGCGGTACGTCTTCAGTGAGTCATCTGTAACTTTTCATAGTTCATCCATGAGATGTACTGCATAAAGTGCTAACAGAGATTTGGGAATGATAGTGGACTCAATATTTACCGTGTCCAGTCACTGCAGAGCAGCAATTAACAAGGCAAAGAGAATGCAGACTTATATTGCCAAGTCATTACAGCATAAGTTTGAAAGCATCATGCTGATGCTGTATAGTTCTCTGGTCAGGCCACATCTTGAGTACTGCATTCAGTTCTTGTCACTGAGTTACAAAACAATATCCACGTCCTGAAATCGCAGCAAAGAAGGGTCATGGGGCTGATCCCTCGTGTCAGAAGACTGAACTTTTGAGGAAACATTAGAATAACTTGGACCCTAGCCTTGAAAAGAGAAAAATGAATGGAGGCCTTGTAGATGTATATATAATACTAACTGGAATAGAAGAGGTTAATGCTGAGCACTATTTCAAGTTAAACCATGGTTGTAGGATAAGGGGACATAGGTACAAGCTGGTAAAAGGCAAGTTGAGGTCTAATGTCAGGAAGCACTTTTTTACAGCGATGAGTAACTGGAATGGTCTTCTGGATAGGGTAGTGGAGGCAAAAATTCTGGAGCCATTGAAGAGGAATGATCTTCTGTATAGGGTATAGGAGAATGAGTTAAATGAACTCTCATCTGCACTTATCTTTGTAACCAACAACTTGTTTTTCTGACTTCTAGCTAACGCTTTGCATTTGTACAGGGCAAGCCATCGATAACAGGCTTGTTTGCACATGGGCAATCTGTCCGTTATAAGTGGTTATCCAATACATCCCTCGGAGGTTTTAAGGTTTGAAATTAGAGGCAGGATTCATGCTGACAACTTAGAAAGCAGGTTAACGTTGTGCAGAAGCTACCTTACATTATGCCCGATTTGAAAAAGCATTACAAAGACTACAGGACCTCTCTGTATAAATGCGATCCTATATTGCTGAACAGATTGTGCAAAGATGAGCCAGGAATTTCCTCAGCTCAATATCAGCAAGACTGAAGTCATCCTTTTGGCTCCTGCCTCAAACTTTGGGCTTCTGATCCATTCAAAGACTGCCTACTTTGATCTCAGGAACATCGCTTACCTACACCCTAGGAACATAGGAACAGGAGTAGGCCATTTAGCCCCTCGAGCCTGTTCCACCATTCAATGAGATCATGGCTGATCTGTAACCTAATTCCATATACCTGCCTTAGCCCCATATCCCTTAATACCTTTGGTTAACAAAAATCTATCGATCTCAGATGCAAAATTAACAATTGAGCTAGCATCAACTGCAGTTTGCGGAGGAGTGAGCCAAACTTCTACTATCCTTTGTGTGTAGAAGTGTTTCCTAACTTCACTCCTGAAAATCCTGACTCTAATTTTTAGGCTATGTCCCCTAGTCCTAGACTCCCCAACCAGTGGAAATAGTTTCTCTCTACCTGCCCTATCAGTTCCCCCTAATATCTTGAAAACATCAATATCAATTCACCCCTTAATCGTCTAAATTCCGGGGAATACAACCCTAGTTTGTGTAATCTCTCATTGTAATTTAACCCTTGGTGTCCAGGTATCATTGTAGTAAATCTACACTGCACTCCCTCCAAGACCAATATATCCTTCCTAAGATGCGGTGTCCAGAACTGAACACAGTACTCCAGGTGTGGTGTAACCAGGGCTTTGTATAGCTGTAGCATAACTTCTACCCTACTTCACCCTCACCACTGCTGAAACCCTCACCTATCTGGTCACCTCAAGACTCAATTTATCTAATTGCTTTCCTTGCCAGCCTCCTAGCTTCACCCCACAAAAACTTCTGTTCATCCAGGTCTCTTTGGCCTGCATCTTATTCTGCCTACACTAGCTCCCTTTCCAAAATATTTCAAAATTTTAAGATCCTCATCTTTGTGCTTAAAGTCATCCAAGGCCTCCATTCACACGACGAATGTAATCTTCTCCTCTCTCACATCCCTGCGAGCCCCAGCTCTGGTCTGGAGATTCTAGTCGATTGTTCATCCCTTCGCCCCAACATCAGTCGTACAACTTTCAATCAACACGTTCCTGAACTCCAGAATTCTCTTCCTCAATCGCTTTTCATCACCATCTCCAGGCTTTCAAAAGTCATCTCAAAACTTGCTTCCTTGATTGTGCCTTTGATAATCTCCCCTAATCCCTCCTACTTCCTTGGTGACCATGGCTCCTCTTGTAAAGAGGCTTGGGGCATTCTGTTATGTGAAAGACACCATACATGAAAGTTGTTGTGTTGCAGCGTTACAAGTGTAAAGTTAATTCTAAAATCTAAAGCAAAGACCTCCAATTCAACTATCTTCACTTATTTGAATTAAAGTATCATTTCAGGCAGTCTGACCAATCAGTTAATTTCACCAAGGCTAGATTTTCAATGACTTGTATAAATGCATCTGCAAATTTTTTAGTTGTCTGACTTATTTTAAGGACTTGCTCCTTACCGAAAGTAGGAACAGAAGAGGCTTTTGTTATGCTGAATCTTTTGCTCAACTCTCTCTCTCTCTCTCTGTCTCTGTCTCTGAGGTTAACAGGTCAATGATTAGGTTCCACTTAAAACACCCAAACATAGCAGAATCTTTTGGGATGTCCGACCAGTGTCACTTCTACAAAAAGACAGGTATGTCTTTTAATGTCAAATGCTGTGTATAAATTTGCTTGCAATAGTTTCCAATTTAACTTGGACTGTGAGCATAGACTCAAAGACATGAATACAAAATTAACAAGCCTCATGAAAGACTTAAAATTAAGCAGATTTTATCCCCTCAGAATAGCAGATATGAGGAACAAACCCCCAGCAACAGTTGAGCTGACCCAACAAAAAAAAATGACTGATTTGGATCAGCATTGAGATTTTTATATGATTACATATGGATGACAATAATCAAATGCTGTGTCACTAATGATAGCACCTGAGCTACTGTGCCCATGAGAAATGTCACGCCAAACAGAGGAACCAAACAAACATTTAAAACGTGGCTTGTAAGGTTTGAGAAGTACTCTCGGGTTTTGTTTGATCTACCTGATTTTTATTTGGAAGAGGACAGTGAAGACCTTTCCTTAAGAGATTAAATAGGCTGGATAAATCCCTCAATAGAGCAGGTTGTGCATGGTTTATGTAAGGGAATGCTTGATTAACCAAATGGCCATTTCCCATTCACAGCTTTCACAGTTTTGTTAATTACAACTCAAGCTGCTGGCTGTGAAACAGGAATATAGCCTTCGGAAAGTAATTGTTCAATAAAGGAAACATAACTGTGCAGCAATTTAGAAATCAATCCTCAAAACACCTAGTCCCCAACGTCAAGGCCATGAGAGATTTAGCAAGTAGAAAAAGTGAAATGTAAGAGGATCACTTAGAGCTTCCAAAATAACTAAATGATGGACTCAAAGTAAACCCCACACCACTTACTAATTTTGGCCTTTTTATGTGTTTTGTTTGCAGTGGGGAAGAACCTCTCAGCAGGGTTTACAGTTAAGCCTGAAGTGCTCCCTTGATAACATTCTCAATTAAATAAGATCTAAGCAGTTTGTGGGCAATATAATGGCATGCATTTCCGTTTCACAGTAATAACAAAGATCACTCTTCTATAACATCAATCTAACATGATCCAATTACTTTTTGTAAGGTGAGCAGTACGAATTATTTGTGTTCACAATAAAAACTGATGAGAGGTGATTACACCGGGAATCCAATCAAAAAATGATGTTGAACACTTTCTTTTCCATCATCATCATCAGCATCACTTCGCTTGGAGACCCGAATTTGAAAATCCACTGGGGCAAATAAATGAGTCAGATCATGGCCTGGATCTCAAGTCTGATTCAATATTATTTTTACTCCCATGTATGGATATGCAACCACAAGATTTTCTTGAAGTGTTTCTAAACATAAACACCTCTTAAGGCACATGCCACTCCTCCTGTACAGAACAAATAGCCATCTTACTAGATCACTGCAAAAGCTCTTTCATCTTCAAGTGCACAGAGTTCCTGAAGCAAACATCCCAACCACACGTACAAATAAAACTCAAAAAAGCTTAATCAGTGTCGTCGCAAATTTGTAACTGTCACTCACAGGTTATTTGTCAAGTCGGCTTACTGAGCAACTAATGCGCACAGAACTCTGACATGCAAAACCATTCATGGTGGGTGCTTTGATTGGGCAAAGCTCTTATTTAATAGATGCCCGACAAGCACTTGCTATTACTCCAGCATGTGTACCATTGGCACATGTGGGTCTAAATCTAGACTCCTGAGCATTTCTTATCCATCAGGAAAGCTTGTGAAGTGTTTCTAAAAATGTAACTCTGAATATCTAAACTTAGAATTACCTGCCTCTTTAAACACACTGGTAATTAAATATGCACGCGCTCCTTCAAAAAATGGACCGGTCCCCAACACTAATATCCCTCAGCTTGGTGGCCACAAAATTCACCAAAAACTTGGAACTTACTGTCGACGTAGACAAAACTTTTGAGTTCAAAGTGGGGTGTTGAATTTTATTACAGATTTCAGCACAGAGGGATACTTCAACTTTAAAGGACTTGACCAGAGAGCAACACTAAATCAATCACTATTTCTGTTCAGTATCCCATAGATCCCATGTACTGAAGACATACGGTAGGGAAGGTGTACAAAACTGCTGTTAAATTTTCTGCACCAGTGTAGACAGTTTTTGCGTCTGAAAAATAAACTCTATAAGCAAAGGCTTAGCTGCAAAAGGCTAGCAACTCATGTTAGCCGTGGCTCAGTGATAGCACTAATCGCCTCGGAGTCAGAAGGGTGTGGGTTCAAGTCCCACTCCAGAGACTTAAGCATATAATGTAGGCTGACACTAGTGCAGTACTGAGGGAGTGCTGCACTGTCGGCAGTGCCGTCTTTCAGATAAGATTTTAAACCAAGCCCCTGTCTGTCCTCTCAGGTGGACATAAAAGATCCCATGGTACTATTTTGAAGAAGAATAGCAGAGTTGTCCCTGATGTCCTGGGCCAATATTTATCCCTCAATCAACATCACAAACAGATTATCTGGTTATTATCACAATACTGTTTCTGGGACCTTGCTGTCTGCAAATTGGCTGCTGTGTTTCCTACATTATAACAGGGACTACACTGCAAAAGTATTTCATTGGCTGTAAAGCGTTTTGGGATGTCCTGAGGTCATGAAAGGCACTATACAAATGCAAGTCTTTCTTTCTATGTTTGTACTTGGGACATATTTTCAGGGCTGAGGTACAGAATTTTCCAAACTAGGTGATAAAAGGTACAACCCTATCTTCAAACTCCTGGAGACTTTTTCTGTATCAATCTGGTAACTGACCACTTTCAAATGTTGTGTGCAAAATAATTGCATCCTAAGTTATGAGATGATCAGTGCTCTGATGTTTACTGCATTAGAAATGAAGAATTAAACTCCAAGGAATTTCAACATTCCCAGCTCATGGCAGTCACCTGAATTGAGACGTGCCTTTGCAATGTTACTATATGGTCTGGTAACATCAGCCAGTAAATGATCCAGTATCATGACTTGTCTAATCACATGATTACAATCTTATTCAAGCCTTAAAACCAAACTTAATTGCAGAAGCTGGCTGCCATCAATGTCTACCAAGGTACCCCGCCAGCAAAAGGAAAGGAAAACTTTAGCAAGTTACTGCAGGCCAGAATTGCTGCCTTCGTTAATTTTAGTAGAAAAAGTAGATTTGAGTAAAATGTAACCTTCACTCTCCTAGGAGATTGCTGATCCCGAACATCACTTCCTTACCAGTGATACCTAAAGGTAATTGTGGATTAACATATTCGAGATTAACAATTTTATTGTGCTTTGTACTGACATTTACTTTTTCACTAAAATTAGCAAAGGTAGGAATTTTGGCTGCATCTTGCCATATATTAAACAGGACATCACACTCTGGATTTGCATAGTTGGTCTAATTTAAATTCTGCTGCTTCCTTTTCATTTCGCACCAAATGATTGACTCACCGCTTTCTATTTTTTTTTGTCTTTGAGATTCAATATGCAGACCTTGGAAAACCAATCTGAGATGATGTTTATAGCGTACACCTTTATACCTCCCTCCAGCACTCTAAAATCTCTGAATACATTACCAGACATAGCATCTGGCTCTTGGGAAAATAATCAGCAGATCTGAACTCTTGACCTGAACCTGTTTGGGTAAATTCACCAATCCCTCGATCTTGAAGCTAGCATGGGTCAGAGATATGACTCCAACATCGTAGCACCGATTCTCTGATCCATGCGACCTTCGACCGTGGTGACCGATGAATTTACCGTTTGCCCATCCCCTTCTCGCCTCGTTTTCTTGGCCATGCCCTGATCTGTCCTTTTCAGTCCTATACAAGGGCTTCTCCAATCTGAACGTCAGTTCTGATGGTGGATCCCGTCTTATCCTTCCATTTCAGATGCTGATGCAACACCTCGGTTTTTAATTTGAGACGTGAATATATTTCAGGGCTATAACACATCTCAAGAGCTGAGATGAAGATAATGGGCCAGAATTTGCTGTCAAAGTAACAGCAAGGCTAATGGCACTCGCTGTTATTTATGGGTAAAAGATGCAGCAACTTCAGGCAAGGTGCAGATGCGGGGTTAAATGTGAACATCCAAAAGTTGCGTCGCTCCTACTGTGGTTGTTTTTTTTTTAAGAACTTATTATATTTGCCCATTAATCTCGCCACTGAAAGTTAAATCTTGTCATTACAAGCTTAAGTACCCTTTTAATGACGTGATAAGTGTTAATGACTGCCAATCATCCCCCCCCCTCCCCCGGAACCAAAAATTAACTATTAGAAGTGTGGAGTCTCATTCCTTCAGGTTTGAATTTTTCGGGGAGATTTTAAAAATATCAAATTTTAAATTTATTTTTTTTTCTTACTTTTCCTTTCTCCCTCTCTCTTAATCCAATCTTTCTTTCCCTCTCTATATCTTTATGTATCTGATTTGACATTAAATTCACCCCCTTTAATTCATCCTCCTTCTCAGTCCTTCCTGCGTTTATTTCCCAATCCTTAAATCTCATTAGTTAAGGAGATAGATACCCTGTTCACTCAGGTCCTAGATGCCGTGTACCCCTCGCGGTACCATTATCAGCTGGCACTTTTCAGCAACTTTGTGAGCAAACATTTTTTGAGCTGAGAGGCGCAGGGGTAAGATTAACTAAAGGCAGACGCCGTTAGATGCCCTGCTACAGCAAATTCTGGCCCAAGAGTTGAAATCACAGTATGAGAGACGAGCAACAGACACATTTACTACATATATCACACAGCTGCATTCAACCAGCTTGAGTTTCACTCTTGTGGTTTATGATACAAACTCAACTCCTCATAGGAATGTACAGAATCAGAAGACTATCACAGTCCATCTGGCCGATCCCACTGGATTGGTTACAACCTTGTAACATTTAAATTAACATAGTCAATTATTACTAGAGAGGAAATTTGCAGCCAACTGCATGGTTATTAGAGAATCTTGGTTTCAAATCACTAATTCTTAATCCACTTGTGTGAACATCACATATCAAGGACCTCGACACATTGACGGGCAGCATCCACACTGCCAGCTCAAGAACAGAATCAAACTTTGCTGCATAAAATTGAAATGAGACACGCATCAGGGAGTGATACTGACGCTGCAACATCCTCACTTTGTCTGTATGACTATTATACACCATTAAAGCATTGCTCTTGTAGTTGATATCATCTGAACTCTTCTCTTCAATTACATTTCAGCCTTATTAATCAGTCAAATGTGTTTTATACTTACAAGTGTTGAAAAATGTTGATAATTTCTCCTAAGTGTTCCTAGGACCAGAGTCAATAATGATGGTAAAGCTGCTTTTATGTTGATTCTGTGCCATGCTAGTGCCTCGACTACTGACTTGTGAACCCCACACAGCCAGTGGAAGCACCAAAATAGACTAAGGCTGGCCAGCAGAAAACCCCATAAAAACAGAATTTTCTCAGGGGCCAGCCTCTGCAAATGGAGCTCTCAGGTTGTACGTTAAGCACACGTCAGGTGCCAGCAGCATTAGCATGGCCAAAAACAGTATAAAAGCAAGAGAAAGAAAAGACTTTCATATAGCGCCTTTGACGACCTCAGGACGTCCCCAAACGCTTTGCAGCCAATGAAGTACTTTTGAAGTTGTAGTTACAGTTGTAATGTAGGAAACATAGTATCCAATTAGCGCACAGCAAGGTCCCACAAACAGCAATTAAATAAATCACCAGATCATCTGTTTTAGGTGATGACTGAGGGATAAATGCTGGCCAGGACACCAGGGAGAACTACTCTGCTTTTCTTCGAAATAGTACCATGGGACCTTTTATGTCCACCCGAGAGGGCAGATGGGGTCTCGGTTTAACGTCTCATCCGAAAGACGGCACCTCTGACGGTTCAGCACTCCCTCAGTACTGCACTGGAGGTTAAGCGGCTTAAACTTGCTCCGTTATTGCTGCTTATCCCTCCAATGATTGTATGGGCCATGGCCACTGCAAGTAACATGGAGTCTCTTCAGTGATGATACTGAACCTGACCAGAATTGCTGCTAGCTTCTACTGATATGGGTTTTTTTTTTGGGGGGCAGGGAGGGTAAAACAGTAGTACATACATTACACAGCAAGAGGTCGAACAGCTTTCTAAAATCACACCTATAGTAAAATTTAAACACACCCATGGCGGCTGTTATATTATATATCTAACTGCTCAGCTGTCTTGATCATTGTCACTATTTATGCTGATAATTTTCCTCCTGCTCAAAGCATACAATGTCCTTTATTTCCCATCCTTGTACCAATTTGGTTACTGGTTCCACATTATTTTGGCACATTGACAAAAACAGCAGCAAGCATCATTAGCATCTTTTATCCACATTAAGGATAATTTGGGATCAGGATCCCAAATTTTTTTGTGTATCATTATAAATTTTGTAAATTCATTGCATCTTCTCCAAAAACATAGAAAATGCGAAGAGAAAGCGCCTATTTTCCACACTGCATCTCAAGAAACAGCACAACTGCTGTGAACAAAAATGGTTGTTTTCTTTTTGAAAATCTGCCCTTAAGCTAGTAAAGAAAGAGCTTACATTTATATAGAAATTTGTCACATCTCTCAGAAATGTCCCAAAGCTTCATGTACTTCATGTACAATGAATTAGGTTTGAAGTACAGTTACTATAGTATCTGGGTAATCAGAGCTGCTATTTTGCACACAACACGGTCCCACAACAGCAATGAGGCGAACGACTGATTAATCTGTTTGTGGTGGCATTCAATGTTGACCTGGACATTGGGAGAATCCTCTACTCTTTGAACAGTGCCATGGGATCGTCAACCTCCATCTGAACTAACAGAACAGGCTGACGGGGCCTCAGATTAACGTCTCCAACTTTTCCACAGTGGGGAGATCCTTGCAAATTTTCACCAAGAGTGACCTCCTGCAAATACCGACTCTGCTCCTGGGGGCTCCCTATCCTATGTTCTGAAATACAGTATTACCTACTCAAAAATAAGTAGTATGCTAATTGTATAAGACATTTATTAGTACACACCAACAGAAATTACACCCAAGGAAGTTGACAAATACAGAAATATGCAGAGATTTGATTATCTTGCAGATCTCATGTTATTCCCCCTCAACGAGTTTCAAAACCTATGTAGCATACTATTTGACAGCACAGCATCAACTCTGGATTAATACAAAGTACTGCAGTATCTGTGCACTTTCATAAAATGTCATATTGAAGAATCTCAGGGGGGAAGAAATGGAAGAAGAATCAAAGCGTTCCATCAACTACCTCCATTACCAAGGAATTCAGTGATGTACTGATCTGAGGAGCTGTGCAGAACTTTTAACAGAGTCAACAGGCACGACCCCATCTACTAACAAAAATCTGATGACACTGACTTCCTCATCACAACAGGAATCAGAAGATCTGTTTAGGTTCTGTAAGAAAGGCAGCGTGCACACCCGTCAACAAAACAGTAGGAATTTATTTTTTTGGTACCCAATTAATGGAGGCATCCATTAAAAAAAAAGGTATTTAATCATCCTTTTAGCCATTTTTGCACAAAGCAATTAAAACAAATCAAGACTATAATTTTCCAGTGTTATAATGTGGATCAGTGGAATACAACATTCAAAATTTTAAGGAAAAACATAATTTACTTTTGTTACAGCCAATAAAATGTATTTCAAAAGAAAAAAGATCCTCTCTCAAAGGATTAATAAGCACATCTTGACAGGGCTGCCAGCACTTGATGGCAGATGGAAAGACTCCTGTAATATAGTTGCTACACACTGTGATATCATCATAACAGCATGCGACAATTAATAATGCTGGAGTCCACACAGCAAAAATCAACCGACAAAAAATATGTGCAAGTAAAACTTTCACAGCAATTCACTTTTTTCCTGAAATTAATACAAAGTGCAGATTTGACTGTTTATGGCAGTCTGGTATTACAATGAAAGTACGAGTGCATGGGTGCAGTTCTCTCCGAAAATGGATCTAATTTACAAACCATATTTGCCCACTTGGTATCTCACTGGTTTGTCGTAATCACGAGACTTAATGTGGAATCTGTCATGTGGTTACCAACGATCAACATATGCACTTCCATCCCACCTCTGACCGCAACAACAACTTTCATTTATATAGCGCCTTTAATGTAGTAAAACGTCCCCAGGCACTTCACAGGAGCGACTATCAGACAAAGTTTGACACCAAGCCACATAAAGAGATACTAGGACAGGTGACCAAAAGCTTGGTCAAAGAGGTAGGTTTTAAGGAGCGTCTTAAAAGGAGAGAGAGAGAGATTGAGAGGCAGAGAGGTTTAGGAAGGGAATTCCAGAGCTTGGTGCCAAGGCAGCTGAAGGCATAGCCGCCAATGGTGGGGCAAAGGAAATACAGCCAACTTCATCCCAGCACAAGCTCGGACTTCACCTCAGCCGGACCCTGACCCCAGACTCCACCATCACCTCTTCTAAACCTGGACTTCACCGCAATCACTGTCTCCTCCCAGCCAGGAGGCATCATTCAAGGCAGCCAGTGATAAACCGCACCCCTACCCTTCCCAATATGAACATAGAGGGAAATCCCAATATTGGTATCACCAGAAAATGTCAGGATTATTTTTATAACATTTACTGAGCCTGGAGATAATGTCAATAATAAAAGACAAACTATTACTACTCTATTGAGATGATACAAGTGTTAAGCTTCACTTCATCTTCATTTTGGGGAATCTAAACTTTGCTTCCCGCTTCCGCACTTTACCAATGCTTCCTGGTCTCTGGCCTTCCATACTATCCCTCCAGGTCCCGGTCTCCCCACTCGGCTCCTCGTGTGTGACAGTGAGTTGAGAAAGTAGTCTGGAGCTTGGCTGGCATGGAGTAGGAGGCTGGATTGAAGGGGCTATAGCGCGGGTCCAGAACATACACACAAAAATAAATCAATCTACCTTTTCCTGCTCCCGAGGAGAAACATGATCATATCTGCTATTTTCAGAGAGCCAGTGCACTCACTCTAGCTCCAGATGTGCACCGAGAGGAAAAGTAGTGCAAGTGAGTAACATAAAGGGAGAGAGAGAAAAAGTGTGTGAGAGGCATGCAGAGAGGGAGAACCAGCGAGGGTAGTGAGACAAAGCAATGGAAAGATTTATGGAACAAGGGAGTGAAAGAATGAAAATAAGAGTCAGAGACAAACAGAAATACAGAGATGACAATGAAAGTGTAAGAAAGTTGGAAGGAAAGAGGGGAGAGAGACAGTCAGTCAAAGTGGAAGACAGACAAAAGATTAGAGTGGGAAACAAGCAGTTACAGGGAGAGGGAGAGAACTTTTTGTTTTATTTTCATGGGAGACTCGACCACATAATCTAGGCTGACACTTCAGTGCTGTACTGATGGAATGCTGCACTGACGAAGGTGTCTTCGTTTGGATGAAATATTAAACCGAGGCCCCATCCGCCAGCTCAGGCGGAAATAAAAGGTTCCATGGAACTATTCAAAGGGGAATTCTTCAGGTGTCCTGGAAAACTTTCCCTCTACCAACATTACCCAAAAAACAAATTATTTGGTAATTTGTCACATTTGCTGTGCATATAACCTCACTGTGCACAACTGGCTGCTGCATTTGCCAACATAAAACAGAGGCTACACTTAAAAAAATGAATTGGTTATGAAGTACTTTGAGATGTGATAAGCCACTATATAATTGCAAGTTATTTTTTCTTCTTTCACACACCATAACCAATATCAAAATACCAGAGGGTATTAAATAATATAATTGGACTTGCATTCTCACTGCTATCATTTCGAAGTTGGCCTAAGAATACAGAGAAGGTAGTAAAATTTGTCACTCATCCTTTGAAAAGACCTGTTTTCTCTCCCAACTCAACATTACAGGCCAATTAAACCCCTAAGGTATCCAGAACTCTTTCAAAGACCAGATAATTATGGATTTTAAATGCGTTAACCTCCAATAAAACAGCAGACAGACGAATGTCACTTTAAGTGCCCATTTGCTATTAGCGCCGTAAGTAATTTCTAACCCCATCTTTGCCGAGAAATTGATTTCTAAAATACGAAACAAGTTGTGATAAAAGGGAACTTTTCTCTGGTAATTCCTAAATCTGTATTTCTTGGTGGTATTATCCATAACTGTACAATGTTATGGGCAATTTCCAAAATGGCTGACATCACCAATTGATAGCGATACAGTACCTCCACAAAAGGACAAAAATCCAGAATGTACCAAAACATATGAGGGGCACAGATAGGATGGATACTAAGGAGCTTTTTCCCTTCGTTGAGGGTTCTATAACAAGGGGACATAGATTCAAGGTAAAAGGCGGGAGGTTTAGAGGGGATTTGAGAAAGAACTTTTTCACCCAGAGGGTGGTTGGAGTCTGGAACTCACTGCCTGAAAGGGTTGTGGAGGCAGGAACCCTCACAACATTCAAGAAGCATTTGGATGAGCACTTGAAATGCCATAGCATACAAGGCTACGGACCAAATGCTGGAATATGGGATTAGAGTAGACAGGGCTGATGGCCGGCGCGGACACGATGGGCCGAAGGGCCTCTATCCGTGCTGTATAACTCTATGACTCTATACCATTTTTTTACACTGCCTAATATCTTAAAGTGGAAATGTGCATCTATTTATATTATTAACATAAAATAAGAACAGAAAATGCTGGACAACACTCAGCAGGTCAGGCAGCATCTGTGGAAAGAGATACAAGAGTTAACGTTTCAGGTCGATGACCCATCATCAAAACACTCTCCCTATGCGCGTTCTAATGACAGGTCATCGACCTGAAACATTAACACTGTTTCTCTCCCCACAGATGCTGTCTGACCTGTTGAGTGTTTTCCAGCATTTTTTGTTTTTATTTCAGATTTCCAACATTCACAGTATTTTGCTTTCATATTACTAACATGTTTGTCTGTGCCTGAAATGTTATATAGTTATAATATTTATTAGCGTCCAATGTTCTGATTTGTCTGTGGTGTTACATGGAACAAGCAAATTCCAATGTTAGCCCAAGCAAATTCCAATGTTAGCCCACGCTAACCATGTGACACCGTGAGCCAAAGAGAACATTGGGGGAAAAATTATATCAAATCTGTTTTCAGCCACCAAAATACTCCCAGCTCTCCCCCGCCCCCAATTTAAAACTTCACCCCAGGCATTTCAGTCAGTCAGCCCACCCGCTGCTCCCTCCACTCTCCCTACACTAGTGTTCCACTGCATCCCACTGAGGCACTCCCAGAGTGCTCAAGTTCCCACTCTTTCCCACCTTCTGCCAGAGAGCAATGGTAGCATGGACCTGCAATTCCATGTCTTGGGCTTTTTATTAGACATTTTCCAGCAGCAGCTCATTCTGAGACTGAAGAGAATTACAAGATTCCAGGATGATCGAACACGGTGAAGTCCATTTGGAAGGGGGACCTGAAGCAGGTCAAGACAGACCTGACACTAACAAACAATATTGTCTATGGGAAGATTCCCCTTGGGGATAAAGGTTCACAATTTATCAAATCCTAACACAACAACTAGCAACACAGCACAGTATAGTCTCTGTGAGAGTGAGTGAAATATTTAATAATGAATTGTTAAATATTGCAGAACAATTCTGAGAGAACACTGGGAGGGACAACATTACCAAGTTTGTGTGACTTTCATACAAGTAAAAAAACCATCAACGCATTTATGCAACTGTGACACATAAGGGACACACATTTACTTGTGTAACTATCGCATGTTACCAGCACAGATTTGTTTATGCAACTACAGTACATGGGCAGTACAAATTTCTTCATTTATCTACCTGTGGACGGAGGATGAGCACTATTTATTTATTTGATTTTTAATTTATATGTGAGCAATACCACAGGAGAGCCGGTAGAACATAATTAAATTTTTAAATAGGTGCTCTCAATAATGAATCCTGAAATTAAACTACATTTACCATAAATTAATTTGGATTTGGCTTGCATTGTTTATATATGCCTTGCTGTTGCTTCCAGGAGAGAAAAAAAATGTTATTTGCAGCATTAGGTAGTTTTTTTTTTAAACCAAGCATCGGGTCAGGAAAGCATAAAGATAAAATCGCTCCCTCCCCCCCCTGTAAACTATACCAGTTTATGTATTATAACTATAGGGATCCAGCTGAAATCCTTATCCACGATAAAGTGTAATCTGATGTGCTGCTGTTGGGCTGGGGGATGATGTCATCGCTGTATCGTGGTACCTGACTGCTTTCCACCAACTGATGAGGTGCAGTGCTACTGGGACCACTTCACCTCACACCGACATCTCTCTCCCGAATAACAGCGAGCTTAACACTACCGAATCCGTGCTATTGCAAGAAAATAATGCAACAGAATTTAAGAAACGGTGCAAAGTTTATTGTGGTGGAGGGAGGGAGAGGGGGGGGGATCTTTTTTTTAAAAAAAAAATACATCGATACTGGGTGGGAATTAAATTAGAAAATATTCGCTTTCAATGCAAAAAAAAAAGATGAAACGGAGGTGGCTTGCAAATCAATGAAAGCCCGGCCGATGCTCAACAAACTTGCATTGCCTTCAAAACAACAGATGATTTTATTTCTTCCCCCCCCCGAACCCCCCAGTGATAAATGCAGCTTCCAGCTGCTGCTTAACACATGCGCACTCACAGACACTGAGGCTCCCACTTATTTTTCGTGTGGTTTTAAAAAAAGCTCGGGGGGGGGTGGGGGGGGATAAGAAGGTCTCTTATTTCATGCGGTTTGATACAGTCAATCACTTGGGAAAAGCCGTCCGTTAAGGTGCTTTGACAGTGTGTCCAGGAGTGGGTTTACCGACACATTTTCTCCCATCCACACTAAATCACAGCGGGATTTTGCCTTTTTAAAAAAAAAATCAACCGATTCGGTTTTTTTTTTGCAGAGGCGCGGAAAATGCGAGGATCCAACGCGTTTATATCTGCATCACAATGCCGCACAATTCATTCCCATCACAAAACACAGTGCTGCTATAAATAGAGATAGAGAAGGGGAGAAAGGGAGAGAGCGAAGGGGAGGAGAGAGAAGGGAGGCAGGGAGAGAGGAAAGGGGAGGAGAGAGAGAGAAGGGGGGAGCAGAGAAGGGGGAGAGAAGGGGAGAGAGGAAAGGAGAGAAGGGGAGAGCAGAGAAGGGAGAGGGGAAGGGGGGAGCAGAGAAGGGAGAGGGGAAGGGAGGAGCAGAGAAGGGAGAGGGGAAGGGGGGAGCAGAGAAGGGAGAGGGGAAGGGGGGAGCAGAGAAGGGAGAGGGGAAGGGGGGAGCAGAGAAGGGAGAGGGGAAGGGGGGAGCAGAGAAGGGAGAGGGGAAGGGGGGAGCAGAGAAGGGAGAGGGGAAGGGGGGAGCAGAGAAGGGAGAGGGGAAGGGGGGAGCAGAGAAGGGAGAGGGGAAGGAAAGAAGGGGAGAGAGGAAAGGGGAGAGCAGAGAAGGGAGGCAGGGAGATAAGGGAGGCAGGGAGAGAGGGAAGAAGCGAGGGAAGAGGGAAGAAGCGAGGGAAGGGGAGAGAGGAAAGGGATGCAGGAAGGGAGAGAGGGAAAGAGCGAGGGAAGGGAGAGAAGGAAAGAGCGAGGGAAGGGAGAGAAGGAAAGAGCGAGGGAAGGGAGAGAAGGAAAGAGCGAGGGAAGGGAGAGAAGGAAAGAGCGAGGGAAGGGAAAGAGGGAGAGAGGAAAAGGAAAGAGGGAGAGGGGAAAAGGAAGAGAGGAGAGAAGGGAGACAGGAGGAAGAGAGGGAAGGGAGAGAGGAAGGAAGGGGAGAGAGGAAGAAGGGAGAGGGGCGAAGAGGAGGAGAGGGGGAGGGAGAAAGGGAGAGGTGAATAACACTCAGCACCGACAGGGTTAAGCAGCTGCAAGCGGCGACAGGTACTCTTGTTTAGCTGGACGGGAAGAGCAGGAGGAGGAGCAGAGACACTCGTTTTAAGGCAGCTCGGATCTTACATATTTTTTTCCAATATCGCAAATATAAAAGATGTTCTTAAAATATTCTTGAGAGAGAAAATAAAATCACATCAGTCCTTGTTTTCTTTCTTTTATTACTCACCCGGGTCGAAATGAGAACTGAAAGCCAGGCTGGGATTGCAGAGTCCTGAGGACAGGACCAGCCAGAGGAGCCTCGGATGCACGCACGTCCTCATCGTTATTAGTAAAAGGAAAAGTCTTCTCAAGAGGAAGGGGGCGGAAATAACAATAATAATAAAAAAAAAAAAAATTCTGACAGCAATTATTAATATGATTTAAATAAAATAAACTCTATGCACCAGTCCTGTAATTCTGCAGAGAGAGAGAGAGAGAGATGCCCACTGAGTGGGGCTTAAGCCTTTTTCCTCCTCCGGTTGGCAAATGCTGATGTCCTCATCCAGGAGCAACCGAGCCTCCAACTTCATCGTCCCTTATTCATTTGCTGAGGTTGGGGCGCCTTGCGGGTACCGGCGCCGGGGGTTTTAGCGGTGCAGAGGAGGAGGAGGAGGAGGGCGGGGGGGAGACCGGGGTCGGTGCGGGTGCGGGTGCGGTGCGCGCTGTGCACGGCGCCGGGTGCGGCGCGATGCTCGGGCTCCGCTCTGGTTGCAAGTGGCTGAGCTCGGCGAGCCCGCGGACACACAGCGCCATCTTCCCAATGGCGGCGATCTGGGTTGTGTTTTTGGAGTTGGGAGGGGGGGGTGGGGGTGGTGGTGGTGGGGGGGGGGGGGTTGGGTACGTGTGCACGGGAGCGCGCATCCATCCCTCTCACCCATCCAAAATCCAACCCACCACCCCCTCAAACACCTCTTCTCAAATGCACTTGCTCAAGACACCCCCCCCCCCCAAAAAAAAAAGAGCAGCATATACTTGGCCGAATGGTGCGATGATTTTTGCAAGAAAAAAAAATTAACATTCAAACATTTTTTTTTTGAAAATCTGCTGTAGATATATCTATAATGTGTATGTGTGTGTGTGTGTGTCAGCTGCGGATTAGTTGGTAGCCCTCTCCTGCCTCTGAGTCAGATGGTCCTGGGTTCAAAGTCCGACTGCCCCAGCACATTAATCCTGCGTCCGGCTCCCAGCGCCGGTTCCGAGGGAGTGCTGCGCTGTCGGAGGTGCCGTCTTTCGGATGAGATGTTGAATCGAGGCCCCTTCCGCCCTCTCAAGTGGGTGTAAAAGATCCCACGGCACCCCTATTTCGAAGAATCGCAGGGGGAGTTCTCACCGGTGTCTTGGTCAATTTTTAATCCCTCGAGTTATCTCGTTGCTGTTTGTGGGATCTTGCTGTGCGCAAATTGGCGGCCACGTTTCCTACATTGCAACAGTGACTAAACTTCCAAAGTACTTAATTGGCTGTAAAGCACTTTGGGGTGTCCTGAGGTTGTGAAAGGCGCTATATAAATGCAAGTCTTTCGTCATAAGTTAGGCTCTCCTTATTTGGGTATCACCATACTGTGGGTTCTCCATAGGATTTTCCCATTATAAAGTGACCTGTCACGCAGTCACGCCTGGAGCTACGCATTCCTACCATTGGATGAAACTTCGTAAGCTGCAGATCCCCACACCTATACCTTTAGCCTCAACAACGTCCTCTGAGGGAGATTTGCTTTGTCCTCACTGTCCATGTGCAAAGCTGTAGGAAATCCACAAGTAAAATAATATTTTTTTCTAACAATTGCCTCACTCCCTCCATCTTTTTTTTTGCCTTTCCTTCACTATGGATGACCCAATCAAGCCAATCATCACAGCAGATGAAACCCATTTCCGACAATGATATAATGGTCCTTAATTGTCAATAAGCACTGCGCCGAACAGGCTAGCTGAATGGGTGTTTCAGAGATCCCAAGGCACACTTGTTCAAGTCAGTGTTTGAACTGTACCCAATCTCTTTTGGGTTTTTGCAAAGAGGGCCATTGCTCAGTTTGATCAAAAAGAAAGACTTGTGATCAATTCTCAAGTCTTTCAGAGCGACATTCCACAGGTCTGAGATACGATTTTTATAAATTAACTGCCAGGCTCATCTATTTTGGTTTAAAATTCTAAGCTGTTTGGACACTGGGGAGTGGGACTAATTGGATAGCACAACCAAAGACCCGGCACAGGAACGATGGGCTGAATGGCCTCCTTCTGTGCTGTATCATAATATGATACCATGACACATCTCACTCCTAAAAATAAACACAATTCTTTGCATTTGTGACATGCATCACATTTTTTCATGAAAAATCTTACTTCCCACATTCCCCAGATATTTGCACCTCTGCCTTTTTATAGACGTTTCACCGCTTGGTTGGTAGACCGATGGAGCAAATCGCCAGCCTGTTATAGAACCCGCCCTGATTTTCATATCCATTCCTTTCAATGGTTTATAACCAAGTGATGAAGGTAAAAAATATCCCCCTTCAAGCCTCATATATTTTCGGTGACCACCTCAAGTTTGGGAAAAATGTAGCCTCTTGGGTAGGGTAGGGGGAGATAATCTCCACTCTGTTCATTCCAATGGGTTTGTAATCAATGTCCTCTCAACATGGCCCACTTGGAATGGGACTGACCAAACTCATTATACTACTGGGAGATGAATGAGATTTCCATTCATTACTCTGGCTAGATTTGAATCCAGGTTGCAGAGAGTGCTGCTCCATCCAGTTCTAAGGTCCAAAATGTTTCTTTCAATAATAAAAGTCACCATCCTGCCGTACCTTGTAAATTTTGCTGGGCTCAGTCAGACTGCAGTGCATTTAGTGAGGCTGCGGTCCTTGACTATTAATGAAACAGCTCTCTTCCCTCTCCATGTTTAAAAAAAGTAACCACAGGAATGATAAAGCTAAACACTACATCACATCACTTCAATTTGCAGATAATCTCTAAACTCTTTCAGGTGGCAGAGTCCAGATATTCCTCTTTCCCCATCCCAGAAAAAAATACAAATGTAGCTCTCTAACTCAGACTAATATCTATCACAAAATAAAGTCTTGCATTTATATAGCAGCTCATCAACAGCTCTCAGAAACATTTCAGAGCTTTGCGTACAACAAATCTCTTTGAAGTGCAATGATCTGTTATGTGTGCAAATGCAGCAATTATTTTGCACACAACAAGATCTGACAAACAGCAGAGATAAGTGATCAGATAACCTGTTTTTAGTGGTGTTGCTTTTGAGAGAACTGTTGGCCAAGATACCAGGTGTATGCTCTGCTCTCCCTTGTTTAGGGGTATGGGATCTTTAAGATCCATCTGAACCACTAGCACGGGTAGGTGGGACATCTGTCTAATGTCTCATCTGCAGGGTGCACCTCCAATAATGCAGCATTCATTCAGCACTGCACTGCACTGTTAGCCTAGATTATTTGCTCAAATCCTAGAGTGGGGCATGATACTTCTAATTCAGAGGCTGTCACCTGACTCAAACAAACACCTAAGGTAGTCAGAAAAGCAGTATATGCATTACTCATTCTGTCCAATCCTCACTTCCTCCATATTCACTCTGCATCTCCTATCTCCTGTGCCTTCGCAGTATTTTTACCTCATTCTTCCTTCTTCTATTCAATCTCTGCAATTTATTCTTTTTATCAGCCGAGGCATAAATAATGTTAATTGTAATCTAACGCTGAACTAGCATAACATCACAAAACAATTCCTCTACATTAATTTGAGTCATGTACATATTGTAAGCTTAACCATCCAGCCTTATAAATTAGGTCAGCCATCAGCTCTACAGCTTGTGTAAAATAAGTATATTAGACTTTCATTTCCACCCCTCACAAAAGCAAATTCAGGGAGGAAACTCAGAGGGTAATTTTACAAGACTGGACCAGTGGTGGGGAACCTCACGTACGGACGTACCAAACCTCACTTATTTCCAAAAGGTTGGAAGATCACGGGTGCTAGAACTGAATTTCTGATTCGCCCTGCCATTGGATGAGGCTTCCCCTCTGCAGTAAGGGCTTGTAAAATTATCCCTAAATGCCTTACTTCATCAACAGTGGAAGAAACCAATTCTTTTTTGGGAGGGAGGGAAGTATGTGAACAGAGAATAAAATCACACTTATCTCCAGATTGTATGTATGTATGTTACTGCGACGCAGAATCAAAAATGATCATTCAAGGAAGGATGTTACTTCAATCACACTGTTATAGGATAACCCCTATGCTGCAGAAATTTAAATTGGGCTTTTAATGTACAGTGAAATACATATTTATAAATAAATATTTATTTATTATTTATAAATCCAGTAATTTCCTAGTGAATCAAAGTCAGTTCTTAGATTGAGGGTGTTATACAGAGACATTAATTATGTTCTTTTTGAATTCATATGCCCCACAGAGAATACATACACAAAATCGGTGCTAAGCTGTCCATCGTAGAAGAAACCTTGAAGACCCATTTGAGCATCCACGAACAATTTAAATTTATTTCCCATTGTGTGAAAAGAACATGGAATAGATGTCTTTTGTCCCCGTAGCTACTTTCCTACGCAGCTGAGAATTAGGCAGATGTCATTAGTTACAATCAAGACATTAATGCAGATCGATCTCAAGAATATGATCTTAAGTATAGCATTTTGTTGTACATAAATAATACAGCCCATCAAGCCTCACTCATTTGGAGTCAGACTCATTAACTTTCATTTAGTTTAAAAATATAATGGTGTCAGCCTTGGCTCAGTGGTAGCACTCTTGCCTGAGTCAGAAGGTTGTAGGTTCAAGCCCCACTCCTGAGATTTAAAGATGTAATCTACACTTATATTCCAGTGCAGTAGTGAAGGAATGCTATACTGTTGGATGAGATGCTAAACTAAGGCTCTGCCTGCCCTCTAAAGGGAGGTAAAAGATCCCATGGAAACATTTGAAGAAGAGCAGGGGAGTTGTTCTGTCCAACATTTATCACTCAACCAACATCACTCAAACAGACGATCTGGTGATTATCTCATTGCTGTTTGTGGGACTTTGCTGTGTGCAAAATTGGCTGCCCTGTTTTTCCACATTACATTGGCGGCAACACTACAAAACTACTTCATTGGCTGCGAAGCCCTTTACGACGTCCAAAGATCACAAAAGGTGATACATAAATGCAAGTTCTTCCTAATTTGATATACAACACTTTGAACAATATACATAGCTCCACATATTTAAATTGATTGGTATTCTTTCTCAGTATATTAGTTCACAAATCTCAATCGACAATTGCTACATGTTGACAGCTTTCATGATATACGACTAAATGTGCCCACTCAGAAATATTTTTGCACATTCCTTGCAAAATTCCTGTAGCATTGAAGGAGCCTATAAAAAAAGCAATTGATGATCAGAGGTGCTCAATCTTCTGACTGACAGGCTTACATAGAATTACATAGAATGTACAACGCAGAAACAGGCCATTCGGCCCAACAGGTCCATGCCGGTGTTTATTCTCCACACGAGCCTCCTCCCTCTCTTCATCTAACCCTATCAACATATCCTTCTATTCCTTTCTCCCTCATGTGTTTATCTAGCTTCCCCTTAAATGCATCTATGCTAGTCGTCTCAACTACTCCTTGTGGTAGTGAGTTCCACATTCTAACCACTCTCTGGGTAAAGAGATTTCTCCTGAATTCCCTATTGGATTTATTAGTGACTATCTTATATTTATGGCCCCTAATTCTGGTCTCCCCTGCAAGTGGAAACATCTTCTCTACATCTACCCTACATCTACCCTATCAAACCCTTTCATAATCTTAAAGGCCTCTATCAGGTCACCTCTCAGTCTTCTCTTTTCTGGAGAATAGAGCTACGGCCTGTTTAATCCTTCCTGATAGGTTTAACATCTCAGTTCTGGTATCATCCTAGTAAATCTTTTTTGCACCTTCTCCTGTGCATCTATATCCTTTTTATAATATGGAGGCCAGAACTGTTCACAGTACTCCAAGTGTGGTCTAACCAAGGTCCTATACAAGTTTAACATAACTTTTCTGCTTTTCAATCCTATCCCTCTAGAAATGAACCCCAGTGCTTGGTTTGCTTTTTTTTATGGCCGTTGCTACTATTAGTGATTTGTTTATTTGTACCCCAGGCCCCTCTGCTCCTCTACCCCATTTCGATTTTTATTTTCCAAGGAGTATGTGGCCTCCTTATTTTTCCTACCAAAATGTACCACCTCACACTTATCTATTTTGAAATTCATTTGCCAATTACACGCCTATTCTGCAAGTTTATTAATGTCTTCCTAATCTTTGTCGCAATCCTCCTCAGTATTAACTAATTTGGTGTTGTCCTCAAATTTTGAAATTGTACTTCCGATTCCTGAGTCAAATTGTTTATGTAAATGGTGAACAACAATAGTCCCAGCACTGATCCTTGAGGAACATCACTTTTCACCTTTTGCCAGTCGGAGTAACTACATTTAACCCCTACTCTCTGATTTCTGTTTTGTAGCCAGCTTGCTATCCATTCTGCTACTTGACTCCACATGCTCCAACCTGCCATACTTGGCAACAAGTATGATGAAAATTATCAGCCAAACAAGCTGCAAATCTAAATTCATCTTAAAAATTCACATCAAGCAATTGAGAGAAGTTTCTATCCATTATCAACAATATCTCATTTGGAGAATATCAATGGCTATGCATGCCATTTGATATTAGATTGGCTTCAGAGAAGTAAACCAAATTAAGTCTGTTCACTCAATCACTTCCTAGGTATGATAAACTATCTTTCAAAGTTTTTGCCACATTTATTGATTGTAACTCAAACACCAAGACATCGCGGAGATAAAAGTGAAGTATTACATTAAAATAAACAATCCCTGGAATGTTAAAAGGAAGTGAAACAGAGAGGCTGAATTATTTAGTCCTGTCAATCTTTTGATGTGTTGCTGCCTTATAAAACCCTTGCTTGTGGTTTACATTATAATGTATGCAAATTTCAGAATTGCATACCATTTTTAGCGCTTTGTAATGGAGTATGGATTGTTAGTACTCAGATATGAAGAGCAAAAGTGGCAGAATCATATGATTTGATCGGAATTGATCTCAGGATTTATTTCACTGCATTTTATAGAGCAGTAACATAACATAACTCGCACATATTTCAAGACACCAATTTGCAATAAAACTCTACTTTTAGTCCAGAAATGATAATATATGTTAAACCATGGCAAGCTTCTGACAGATTATCAATTCATTCTGCTAAATGTTTGTTACTCTTTAGATCATTCTGCTGATCACCCTGACGGGTGGCATAATCCTTTAAGAATGCATTTCACTCCATCAACAGTGGTTCTGGTTCCAGTCTCTAGTATTCTGTCATTTTTGCTCCAGGATGATCATTTATAGTAGGTAATAAAGTGAAGCAGGATGTCATTATGAAAATATAATCTATTTAACTTTCATTTAATCAGTGCTTCCCATGAGAATATTAAATGTAATTTGACATTCAAAGTACAGGCAAAGTGCTAAAATTCAAAGTAAAGGAACCAAAGGCATTTTTTTCAGTGACTCTGCAGTCCTTGCAACTGAGTATTTTTCAGAAGGATTTGGCAAACTTCACTTATTTCCAATCACACTGTTCTTATTGTAGGAAAAATCAATTTTTCTTTAGATATCTTCCATGTAAAAAGAAAACTCCTGCTCTATTCAATTCACTGCCTTTTACAGAGAAATACAGCAAACCATTTTTAAAAATTCGTTCTTGGGACGTGGGCAACATTGGCAAGGCCGGCATTTATTGCCCATCCCTAGTTGCTCATCTGAGAAGGTGGTGGTGGGTCTTCTCTTAGGCTTAGCTGTGGTCCTTGTGCTGAAGGTGCTCCCCCAATGTTGCTCTGCAGGGAATTCCAGGGTTCTGACCCCCAATGACGATGAAGGATCGGTGAGTTATATTTCCATGTCAAGATGGTGCATGACTTGCATGGAGAACATGGAGGTGTTGTTGTTCCCAGGATGTTACTGCTCTTGTCCTTCTTGGTGGCAGAGGCCACGGAGCTGTGCAGTGCTG
This sequence comes from Heptranchias perlo, assembly GCF_035084215.1. Taxonomy (NCBI): domain Eukaryota; kingdom Metazoa; phylum Chordata; class Chondrichthyes; order Hexanchiformes; family Hexanchidae; genus Heptranchias; species Heptranchias perlo. The sequence continues at coordinate 9,374,821 of NC_090347.1, read as the reverse complement.
GTGTAATAAGCTTGGTGAATTGCTGCACCTTTCAAATGATAATTCACTTTTCAATCATTTTATTCTGCATTACCTCTGAGCACAGTAAAGTGAGGTAAATGCTAGAAAAATGCTTTCAGATGAAAATTTTAAAATGTGTTACACTTGACAACTAAATTATATACAGGAGCGACCTTAACCCAATCACCCATATAGTATTTGCAGTTTCAAGTTTCTCTTTCTCCATCAGTGTTACAGAAAGCTACCACAACGCACTCAAAATAACCTGTTGAGTGTATTGACTTAGCTCTCACAAAAAATATTTAGCTCTCACACAATAAGGAAGTCTTGTCAGGAAAACCAACAATGACTACTGTGCAAAACAAAGTTCAAGGGCGGAATTGTATGCCTGCTAAGGCTACTTCGGCAGTATAGGCAGGGTACGACCAAACCGGGAATACATGATTTGTCGCTTATTTGTGTTTCAATTTACTACTAGCGGTACAATAAGCAGAGTGAGCCTTAGCTTAGCGGTAACATTCCCGCCTCTGAGTCAGAAAGTTAATGGATTCGAGCTCCACTCCAGACAGTCCTGGTGAGCGCAGACAAGAGTTCTGATCTTTGAATAATGGTCGACATCCAGCGGGGTACTCGCATCCGATGGGAGTGGAGTGGCTGACCCCCCCCCCCACAATCACATCTAGCCATTTCTCCTGGTAGGGAGATATGGCACAGGCTAACGACCTGTCAGGCAGAAAAATAAGGTAAAATGTCCCTGAATGCAAACAATGTACTCTCATATTGCTCTAGCCTCCAGCCCTCCCTCTCCTATTGTGGAATGTGCTCGGCATTATGATTCTCTATCACACTATCATAGAATCATACAGCACAGAAGGAGGCCCTTTGGCCCATCGTGCCTATGCCGGATCTATGAAAGAGCTATCCAATTAATCCCACTTCCTCAATCTTTCCAAGTAGCTCTGAAAATTTGACATTTTCAGGGATGTATCCAATTCCCCTTTTGAAAGTTACTATTGAATCTGCTTCCACCATTTCAGATCGTAACATCTCACTGCATTAAAAAAATCTCTTCATCTCCCATCTGTTTCTTTTGCCAATTATCTTAAATCTATGTCCTCTGGTTACCGACCCACCCATCAATGGAAACAGTTTCTCCTTATTCACTCTATCAAAACCCCTCATAGTTTTGATTTATTGAATCTCCCCTTAACCTTCTCTGTTCATAACTGAAGTCTCTCATCCCTGGTACCATTCTAGTAAATCTCCACTGCCCTCTCTCAAAGGCCTTGACATCTTTCCTAAAGTGTTGTGCCCAGAATTGGACACAGTACACCAGCTGAGGCCTAACCAGTGATAAGATCAATTGTGCCAAGTCAATGGCCACAGTCCTGAGTAAAGTTTTACCCTCTGCAGCTTAGTAATCTTTGTCATTTTGTTGGTTTGATTTGGGTGACAGGATTAAGGTCGCTCCTGTATTTTTTTACATTAAGTAGCTCATTAGCTGCTTGAGAATTATTAGAGGACCGTTGTTACAGGTGAGTCATGATTGGCTGCGAGTTTTTACTGCCAACAAAATCACATTATTAGGAAGCACATGCCCTCTAAAACTGTGTGCTCCAACGATTTTGTTAGCAGTTCATAAATTTTGCGGTATAATGATTTTAAATAAATCATTACTGTTTTTGTGACAAAAAAAAGAGAGATATGGTCCAAGGTTTTTTGAGTACTTTTATGATTGGAGCCAATAATACAAGCAGCTTTATGCTGTGCAGAGAGCTCTCTGGTAAGGCAGGAGCTCCTTATGGGTTGCTGCTCACCATTAAAGGGTTTTTTAATTGTGAGCCAAAACATTATGACCAACTCACAGGCAGAGTTTTCACCATCTAGGCCCTGTTTTATAGAACTCCCTTCCTAAATTTCTGAGCCTCCCACTCCACTTTAAACAACCTTCTCAAGACCCATCTCTTCACACAAACCTTCAACCACTCCTCCTCAGCTATCTCCATTGGCTCAGTGTTCCCATTCCTCTTATTACTACTATTCTGCAAAGTGCCTTGGGATGTTTTGTAAAATGAAAGCACCATATAAATGCAAGTAGTTGTTACTGGTTACCGGGCCCAATAGTAAGTATACAATAAAGACACATCTCCACGAAGAGTTGTGGACAAATCCTTCCCCCACCCCACCTCTCTCCCTTTAATGAGGACACCTTGAAGGTCCTTCTGCAGGAAGTGCAGCAAAGGAGGAGGAAAGGACCAGAAGACCAACCTCCTGTGAAAAGCCAAGTACAAGCTGCCTGGATGGAGGTTGCTGAGGGAGTCAATGAAGCCAGACCTAGAAGTGAATGAGGACGAAGCTTTCAGGTATCAGGAGGAGCAACAAAGCAAGTGCACCCATCTTGGGACACATCATTACTATTGGGGTGTAGCATGCATGGCACAAAACTGAAACTGTAAGCCTGTGCACCCACGGGGAGGTAGCTCGCAAATCATGGAGACAACCTTTCCCTTTTTCTACACATTGTTTTACTGCAGAAATGCTGTAAAGCACATTTTGCGTGGGGCACGTAAATATTTTGAACTGTGACACATAAATGTTCAAAAGTGTGATCCAAACCAACACCGCTGACAATATCGACCTGCTTGCCTCATTGTAATAGGTTCACAAGAGGAGGAATGTAAGTGGTTGTCTAGGTGCTCTGCCTAATTCTACCATCTGGATAGCTGATTGCACTTTCATAAGAAAGCTGCAAATAGCCAACATGAACACAATGGGGGTAATTTTACCACCCGCTATCGGGTGCGTTCTCGGCGGGGGGGGCCCCGAAAATCGGGGAATCCCGGAGCGGGACCGGATCCCGTCTCGATCCCGCCCACTTCCGGGTTCCCCACGGACGCGCCGGCGTGCGCGCGCAGCCCCCGCTGGTGGGAATCCCACAGGCAATTAAAGCCAGCGGGATGCCACTTGACAGTATTTATTTAGGTATTTCAGGTCATTAACTGACCTGATTAAGGGACTATGTGGGATTTTAGAACAAAGTGGGACTGTTTTCCACACTGGGGGAAACACTCCCAGGTCAAATGGACGTGTTGCAGCTGTCAACCTGTGGCAGCTGCAAAGGTCCATTTGACAGGTGGGGGGGGGCGACCTTCACTCATTGCAGGAGGCCACTCTGTCACTTGGGACAAAGTTTGGCCTCCACCACCCTCCTCCTGACAGTCAAAGTCACCAACTTGCACACTTACCCCGGGGTCCAGAGACATGTACCTACCTTACGGACCCCCTCAGATGTACATCTTGCGGATGGGGGCCGCCATAGCTGCAGTCATGACCTCCTCGGAGGGCGAACAGCATCACCAGCCTCACCAGCCTCGCCATCCACGCCGTCCACCTCTGACACGTGGAGCTCCACAACAGAGTGCTGTGACACATCCACCTGCACAGCAGGAGGGAGGGCTACCACAGAGAGAGATGCGTCGCAGAGGGCACTACCCTCGCCACAGGGTCCACAGACCGAGGCTCAGCCTCCTGGACCTCTCTGAGCAGCAGTGCACACGGAGGCTCAGAGTCACTCGACATGTAGTCGTGGACATCTGCAGCCTCTTTCATGCCGAGCTGCTCCTGGCTGGCCCCAGCACCATCTTCTTACCTGTCGCTGTCAAAGTCACCACTGCCCTCAACAACTTCTCCTCCGCATCCTTCCAGGGTGCAACCGGGGACATCGCCGATGTCTCCCAGTCGTCTGCGCAGAAGAGCCCTGCAAATACACCTACACCCACTCTGCAGTGACACAATGGGTGGCATCAGTTGTGGGTCCTCATAGTGATACCCAGGAGCGGGCATTATTGCACAAACCAGACAGGATTCGCGAAGACATGGCAGTAGTGGTGCCAATATAATATGTAATGTGAGTTGGTCAGAAATTCAATATAAGTAACACCCATGACAAACCCTCAAACACCCTTGTGCATCCCCTTCATGCTCACGACACCTTTGCCTTACGCTTCCTACTACACATATGTGATGCATGCCCTGTGGCTGCAGCACAGGTAGTGGCAGGTTGAGTGAGGCTGGCCGTGAAAGAGATGCACGAGAGGGTGAGCATGAGATAGAGCCATGAGATTGTATGAGGATTGGGTTGAGTGGTAGTGGCGGGATGAGTACTGGCGAGGTGAGTAGGTGCAGGTAAGATGAGGTTTGAGTGGGTATGAGGGGTGATGTGACAGAGTAGTGTTGGCAGTGCAGAAGGAGAAGTGGGGTGGGGGCAGTGATGTGGCAGACGGAGTGTAGGGGAAAGACTACGTGTACTCACTTTGGCTGACCTACTGAGATCATTGGAGCACCTCCTGCACTGTATGCAGTTGGGCGATATGTTGGTGGCGCTGGTGACCTCCTCTGCCACCTCGAGCCAGGCCTTCCTGGTGGCAGAGGCAGGCCGCTTCCTCCCGCCCGCCGGGAGGAAGATCTCTGTCCTCCCCTCCTCCTCACCCCATGTATTGATACCTGGAGTGAGGCATCATTAAACTGGAAGCAGCCTTCCCCCTGGGCTGCTCCATGCTGTAATTTTTTCTATTTGTTGCAGCATCAATCAGTGGAGGACTGCCCCTTTAAATAGAGCTCCTCCAGCTGACAGATCATACTGCGCATGCGCAGCCCGCCCGACGCGCAGATCAGCAGTGGGGAACCCGGAGGAGCAGGTAAGTGGCTCCAATTAGTGAATTGTCTGCTACGATCGCGCAGGAAACTGACTAATTTCACCGGGCGCGTTACCCACGCGCCCGATAGCCCCCCCGCCAAGAACCCGCAGCCCTGCTAACATCGGGCCCAATAACACCGGAGGTGAACTTGCCAAACCCAAGCAGCTATCTCAGTTTTTTTTAAATTCATTCATGGGATGTGGGCGTCGCTGGCAAGGCCAGCATTTATTGCCCATCCCTAATTGCTCTTGAGAAGGTGGTGGTGAGCCGCCTTCTTGAACCACTGCAGTCCGTGTGGTGAAGGTTCTCCCACAGTGCTGTTAGGAAGGGAGTTCCAGGATTTTGACCCAGCGACGATGAAGGAACGGCGATATATTTCCAAGTTAGGATGGTGTGTGACTTGGAGGGGAACGTGCAGGTGGTGTTGTTCCCATGTGCCTGCTGCTCTTGTCCTTCTAGGTGGTAGAGGTCGCGGGTTTGGGAGGTGCTGTCGAAGAAGCCTTGGCGAGTTGCTACAGTGCATCCTGTGGATGGTACACACTGCAGCCACAGTGCGCCGGTGGTGAAGGGAGTGAATGTTTAGGGTGGTGGATGGGGTGCCAATCAAGTGGGCCGCTTTGTCCTGGATGGTGTCGAGCTTCTTGAGTGTTGTTGGAGCTGCACTCATCCAGGCAAGTGGAGAGTATTCCATCATACTCCTGACTTGTGCCTTGTAGATGGTGGAAAGGCTTTGGGGAGTGAGGAGGTGAACCACTCACAGCAGAATACCCAGCCTCTGACTTGCTCTTGTAGCCACATTATTTATATGGCTGGTCCAGTTAAGTTTCTGGTCAATGGTGACCCCCAGGATGTTGATGGTGGAGGATTCGGCGATGGTAATGCCGTTGAATGTCAAGGGGAGGTGGTTAGACTCTTTCTTGTTGGAGATGGTCATTGCCTGGCACTTGTCTGGCGCGAATGTTACTTGCCACTTATCAGCCCAAGCCTGGATGTTGTCCAGGTCTTGCTGCATGCAGGCTCAGACTGCTTCATTATCTGAGGGGTTGCAAATGGAACTGAACATTGCGCAATCATCAGCGAACATCCCCATTTCTGGCCTTATGATGGAGGGAAGGTCATTGATGAAGCAACTGAAGATGATTGGGCCTAGGACACTGCCCTGAGGAACTCCTGCAGCAATGTCCTGGGGCTGAGATGATTGGCCTCCAACAACCACTACCATCTTCCTTTGTGCTCGGTATGACTCCAGCCACTGGAGAGTTTTCCTCCTGATTCCCATTGACTTCAATTTCACTAGGGCTCCTTGGTGCCTCACTCGGTCAAATGCTGCCTTGATGTCAAGGGCAGTCACTCTCACCTCACCTCTGGAATTAAGCTCTTTTGTCCATGTTTGGACCAAGGCTGTAATGAGGTCTGGAGCCGAGTGGTCCTGGCGGAACCCAAACTGTGCATCAGTGAGCAGGTTATTGGTGAGTAAGTGCCGCTTGATAGCATTGTCAACGACACCTTCCATCATTTTGCTGATGATTGAGAGTAGACTGATGGGGCGGTAATTGGTTGGATTGGATTTATCCTGCTTTTTGTGGACAGGACATACCTGGGCAATTTTCCACATTGTCGGGTAGATGCCAGTGTTGTAGCTGTACTGGAACAGCTTGGCTGGAGGTGCGGCTAGTTCTGGAGCACATTTTCTCTTCTGGGATCTTCACCTGAATCATCTGTAAGGGAAGGTAGGGTTTCAGTTTATCGTCTGATCTAAAGAATAGCATTCTGACACTGTAGTACTGCAATGGAATCCCTCAGTACGGCACTAGAGTCAACTTAGATTATGAGCTCAAATCTTGGTATGAGACTCAAGCCCACAACCTTCATGCCCAGAGGTCACAGTAATGCTAGCTGAGCCAAGATGACATATAAAGGAGCGCAGATTGACTTAATTCAGATTGAATTCCATTAAGCCCATATTCCTGCACCATCTCTTGCCTCTTTAAGAAACCAACTCATTTTTTTTAACACCATCTGTGGTCCAAATATAGAATATAAGGCGTGATTCTGTCATCCACTGCTCCCAGCAGGAAATGACGGCAACAGAGAGCATATTTTGGAAAATCGCAGGTGCACAGGCCATGACTTTCCATTCATTCCTCTCAATAGGTGAAAAGAATCACAGGTTGCCCACACACCATTTCCCAGAGATGTGCTCTCCCCAACGTCACTCCTTGCAGAATCAACTCGACAGCGCCTTTTAAACAGTGATTTAAGGTAACTGGCAAAAGAGGAGAAATTTATTTACGCAGTGAGTTGTAATGATCTGGAATGCGCTGCCTGAAAGGGTGGTGGAAGCAGATTCAATAATGACTTTCAAAATGGAATTGGATAAATACTTGAAGGCGAAAAATTTGCAGGGCCATGGGGAACGGGCAAGGGAATGGGACTAATTGGATAGCTCTTTCAAAGAGCCAGCACAGACACGATGGGCTGAATGGCCTCCTTCTGTGCTGTATCATTCTATGATTCTAGGATGCTATGAAACCAGGCTCCAATGTACAACCGATTTAAGCAGGAAGATTTCCTTTTGTGGTTATGTCTAGTGAATTCACAAAACATTCTTTATAAAATTCTTTATAATTTTGCTACGTGTGGTGCATAAAGGGAATCTTCCCCACACTGTGGAAGAATCGAACAAAAAAGAAAAACTGTTGGGATATAGAAATTCACGGCGTTGTCTTGTAGGCTGCCCCGTGCTATCTGTTGATTCCTGAAACCAGCAAAATCAGGTGTAGGCAGTGATACTACTGACGTGTCCACAGTTACATTATTCTGTTCATTTAAACAGAATGGCCATCACTGCCTGTGTGGTAACATCAAGGGAATGGCCTTGTATGGTAGGGAAAAGATATTGCAAAACCAGGCGCAGGAAAATACAGGCTTCGGATTTCTCATTATTCTGCTGCTTAACCTTTGTGCCACTAGATGTCCTTTAGACTTCACATAATAACTACTGCAGTGCAGAGTTTCTAACCCTAAAAGAAGCTGTTGGCAGTCAAAGGACGATTCCTGGGATAAAGATATGCAGGTGGAATTTTCCCATATTGACTAAGAACGGAATGAGCGAACACCTAGCCTTGATTTTCAGGCATCAAAACTCTACAGGAATGACGATTTGCATAGTGCTGATGTCTACATAAAGGAGCTGATGCTGATTTTTACATGGCGATCAATGGGATCATTTTTACAAATGTGGCTCTCTTGGTATAAGTAGAATATGATGTTATCAATGGATCCTGAAGTAGTTCCCATGTGTTTACATGGTGGCCCAATTTTTCTCATTATGTTATATTTTATAAATAAATAATCAAAATGTGAATCCGTCCCATTATTTAGGGGTGATTTATGTGAACAACATATATGCCATAATTGTTCTTAACCTGAAATTTTTCACTGTACAAGGTCTGACACAATGGGGTAGATTTTCATTGTCACCGCCTGGGTGGTAATCTGAAATCAATGGAATGAAAATCAGGCAGGTTCTATAATGGGCAATCAATCTTCTCTGCCAGATTACCACCCAGGCTGCAGGTTGGAGACAACAATCTACCCCAACAGAAAATAATATGAAATGTATTCAAAGATCTAATCAGAATGATTCCAACTTCCCAGAGACTCATCTCATGAATATGAAAGAAAGAGCTTGCATTTGTATAGCGCCTTTCATGACCTGAGGATGTCCCAAAGTGCTTTACAGCCAATGAAGCACTATTTTGAAGCATAGTCACTGTTGTAATGTAGGAAATGTGGCAGCTAATTTGCACACAGCAAGGTCCCACAAACAGCAATGAGATAATGACCAGATAATCTGTTTTTAGTGATGTTGGTTGAGGGATCAATATTGGCCAGGACACCAGGGAGAACTCTCTTGCTCTTCTTCGAAATAGTGCCGTGGGGTCTTTTACACCCACCTGAGAGGGCAGTCAGGGCCTCGTTTTAACATCTCTTCTGAAAGAAGGCACCTCCGACAGCACAGCATTCCCTCAGTACTGCCACTGGAGTGTCAACCTAGCTTATATACTTATGTCTTTGGAGTGGGACATGAACCCACAACCTTCTGGCTCAGAGGCGAGAGTGCTAACATTGAGCCACGGCTGACACCATCCAAAACAACTATTAGTTCAGGGGTTATCAGTACAGTGTATTGCTCAAAGGGATTTACAATCAAGAAGCATTTTCCAACACCTGAAACAATAGAACAAAAGCAAAGTACTGAGGATGCTGGAAATCTGAAATAAAAACAGAAAATGCTGGAAAACACTCAAAATGCCATAGATTTGGATCAGATATAAAGGAAAAGAAATTGTAAATGTTGGAAATCTGAACTGAAAAGAGAAAGCATTGGAAGTCCATACAACGGGGTAGAACTTGTGTGATAGTGTAAAACATGTCTCCCCATTTCTATTGCCACTGAAGTCAAGATCTACTCCAGCAAGTCAAGGTTAATCAGTCCCGATAAAGTGTCACATCCAAAAATGTTATCCTTTCTTTCTCTTTCACATGCTGAGTGAACTGATGGGCACAAGACACCATCAGGAAAGCAATTGATTAGTGGAGATTCCGGCTTAGGGGACTTATGGACCCTGATACACTTTTCGATCTTTGTAATGTCCTGCACTGGGGATCTTAGCCCTTTGCCCATGTTCTCATTAAAAATATGAGCAGTTGGTAAACACAATGGTACATTAATATGAATTGCCATATTTGATTGAATAGAGTAAATGTGAACACTCAGTGGCGATGGTACTACCCTACTCATACTTTGGGATCAATATGAATTTCAGGTATGCATTGATGTGAAAAGTAACAATGTAATATAGATGTCAAGTCCCAGTCCAGCGGCTAAGCACACTAAAGCCAAACAATGTGAGAACTTACCAAGGGGCCACCTCACACTGCTACAGGTTTGGACCAGCTGTGGTATAACTCCAGCCTGGTGTGAAGCTGAAATCCCAGGTGGTCCGTTTGACCTCCTGGAATGTTTTTAATGTTAGGACAGAGCGGATGCTCCCAGCCATGTTCTCCAGCATTAAGGGCGTGGAGCTCTGCCGCGGACCCAGCTTCAATGTCACTGCACCTGGGTGCCAGTCAGACCAAAGCCAATGTGCTTTATAACAAGGGACTGCTGGCCGTACATTGCAACCAGCAGATATCCTCTTGGATAATTGGCTGCAATATAAGTGCAGCCAAAATGGCAATTTTTCTTAGTCCACCCCGTTATCACAGCCACCCTTTTATTAATGATATGTTCAGTTGCAGCATCATTAAGATTTTTGTATGTAAAAAGTTACTTGAAATTTAAAATCAAAGTGAAAGTTAATGAAAGGAAAGATGTGTTTAACATGTTTTGAAACTGGCAATGCATGAAGCGAGACCTGACAAGTTAGAAATACTTGTCAATTCTCAGAAGAATAAAGCAGGTCTGCGTCTGACATGCAGTTTGCTTTAAATAGCCAGACAAAATGATATATAAACCCAAAGAACAACAGACAGTGGAGAGAGTCTGGATACAAGGATTTAGGAACTCTTGTCAGTGGTGAGTTTACTCTTAAAATTTATATTTGTTCAGTCTGACTAGCAAAGTCTAGGATATCTAGTTTATAAAAATTGTTTGCATGATAACTCACAAGGAAAGATTTTAAACATACTGAACATTCTGAAAAACTGTATCTGAGCCATTAGCTTCCTCTAAAAGCAGAAGATGACCAATTTATAGGTTTAATTTTCTTTGTCTGTTATTGTTAGTGCACCTGTTAAGGTATTCGCATAAATTCCTGTTTGCGCTATTTAACCCAGTCAATATCCCAGATATTTTAAATGGGTTAACAACAACATTAAAATAATAAAAACAAATATTTGCATTAATGTATTAACCGGTGTGCTAAAAATATCATAGTTTAACTTCAGTGCTTATTATCTTATTTTCATTACATCAATTGTTTACGGAATTCAGTCTCACTTCGTTCACTTCACCCCAAACCTATTTTTTCCTCTTCAAATTCATTATGCAGTTAAAATAGCAACTGAATAAACTGAATGCGTTTATGTCAGTCGAAGGTAGAATTCAAACGATGGGAGGAAGATACTGAAGACTAAATGAGACATTAAGTAAACCATTTGCTCAAATTATATAAATAAAAGCAATTAAAATGCTGGTCCTCCTATCTGATTTTAAAATACTGTAACATAAAACCATGCAATGAAAGATGCGTTCATAAACAGAAACTTGATTGTCAGATTCTTTCGTAATGCTTAAGTGGTTATTCTTTTGGGAGCATTTAAGTATTTTGTCTGCTTGCCACCCCATCATGTGTTTTTAATCAGCAAGTAGATTTTGGTAAATCTAACTGTCCCAGGGGAGCAACATTAGGAAACCCCAGCAGCTGCACTTTGTAGTGATCCGGCAAGAAGGAATCAGTCCTAAAATAGGTGACTGCAATGTGGTTTCAGTTACAAAATCTGCCAGCTTCGATATGCAAGCAGTATCATTTTATTCTAGAGTTCTCTGTCTTTTATTACAGTTTCTATATGGTATTCATATTTCACATCTGTGAGGGTTGTTTTAACCTAACTCGCCATGCGGGACGCCCATGGGAAATTGCTCCTAGTTGACTTCAATGGAGAGTGAAACCAGGCGGGGTGTAAAACTGGCTTTGCACCCGATGTCATCAGTTTCCCAACAGGCAGGTTAGGTTAAAGTTGCCCCCTGTGTGTCTGTGTTTTTTTTAAGAATGTCCAATGTTCATTGAGTTTGGTATCTCCCTGATACAGAGTTCAGTTTTACAAAAGAATGAAATGAAATGATAAAATACTTGAACAAACATGAGGTCCATCAGTATCTGAAAAGAGCAAAGAAAAGTCTCGCTTTGGGTAAAGGTCCTTTGTCAAGAGTCTGTCTGTTAGTTTCCAGCATTTTATTTTATTTCGGCACCTGCAGTTTTATTCTTCACGAAAGAATGTGCATTTTGCTTTCAACACTCCCTTGCCATTTAGTGGGTCCCAGTAGATGATGCAATTTTAATTAAGCAATAGATTAATAACCATTATGTAATAAGCTGAGAATGAACTTCTGTACCTTCAATATTTCTGCTACCTATTGCACAATAGAAATGTAAGTTTTTCATGACAATCCATCAGGCCACCTCTCCAATAGCCCAGTTAACAGATGTGCAGACCAAATCACAACATTACTAAAGTTCATCAAATCTTGGCACCCACCATCCCTTCCCCCCTGGCTTCAGCACGGAAATCCGATAATATATTTGCTGGACCTTAATAATCTCCATATGATGGCTTGCTGGCTTCTAACATTTAATGTGCTTAACCCCAAACTCAACTTCCTTTCTCACATTTCATCCATTACCAAGACCAATTTTCTTCCACCTCTGTAGCACTGCCTGTTTCCTTCCCTACCTCTACTCCACTGGTGCTAAAACCCTAACCCATGCCTTTATCACCCAAAAGTTCAATTTCTTCAATGCTCTCCTCCCCAATCTGCTCGTCTCCACAGATTGCAACTCAGTGAGGATGCCACAACCTGCCTCCTCACTCGCAGTAAGTCTCAGCTCCCACTGCCCCTGTCCCTGCCAAGTTCCATTGACTCCCTTTAACCTAGACAACTAATTTTAAGATCCTTGTCATCCCTTTCAGATTCCGCTATGGTCTTGTTTCACCCTCCAGATTTACGTTCTCCGCTCTTCAGACACTGGGCTTACTCTTTGCTTCTTGCTTCCTTTTCTTCCCCACTGGCAAGTCTTGCTCTCTGGAATTGCCTTCCTAGATTCCCTTGCTTTACAATTTCCCACTTTGCTTTCAAAAACCTCCGAAAAAAGCTTCACTATTACTGTGCTTTACACCGCCCCCCACCCCCCACTCTCCCACCTCAACCTCTCTCCCTCTTGGTAACTATCCAATTTTGTAAAGGACTCAACCAATTTTCTGCAGGTGAGGAGCACTTTAGAAATGCAAGTTATTGTTGTATTTGATGTCCTGAATTTCAAGCCCCCCCTGACAACACACGCAGAACAAAGGTCAAATATCAAAATGGTACAAAAGTACCCTTATTGTCTGGTATGACTCAACGGTGTTTGCAATATTATTGATTTCTGCACATTAATTTTGCAATTGGTTGGCAACTTAGGAATGCTGATTAGTAGTTTAAAAATCTATCATTTACATTTGACGTGGAAAGATATCTGGTATTGGAGGAAATGTAGCAGCATGGTTAGAAAGTTTATTGACAGACAGAAAAGAAAGGGTTGGGGTTAACGGCTGAGTTTGGAGAAAGGTTAGAAATGGGTCACCCCGCGGGTCAGTACTGCTTCCAATACAAATAGATGATATGGACTTGGACATAGGGAGAATGATATCGAAACTTGCTGGTGACACAAAAGTGGCAAACAGCAAAAACAGATCATGAAAGAGGACAGACAGGTTTAGCGGAACGGCCAGATGCAACTTAAAGTGGACAAGTGTGAGGTAATACATTTTGGGAAGAAAAACAAGGAATGGAAATATATGTTCAATGGAAAGATGCTGAAGGATGTAGATAAACGAAAAGACCTGAGAGGGGTGGGGGGGCACGGGGGGTGGTGAAATTGGTCTTGGGCAGTAGCTCAAAATGTGCGATAGCGAATCGGCCACCCATTTTACACCCTGTTCGATTTTCTTTTCCACTGACTTCAGTGGAAATTAAAATCAGGCGGGGTGTAAAACAGGGCGGCCGATTCACTATCCACCGTCCGCCCAAAACAAATTTCACCCCCCTCCCCCCAACCCCCAGAAGTTTAAAAATACATTTCTTTGAATGTGCAAGTGTAAGTAGATAATGCCATGAAAAGGCCAATAGTATTTTGGGTCTTATAAATAGCGGGAAAGAGTACAAGAGCAAATAGGTAGTGATAAATTTACACAAAGCAATGGTTCGGCCAGAGTATGAGTATTGTGTGCAGCTTTAGGTGCCTCATTATAGAAAGAACATTAAAGTCAGACACAGCATACCGTGTAAATTGACCAGATGATGCCAGAGATGGGAGAGATTTGAGACACTGGAACTATTTCCACTGCAGTGGAGAAGCCTGAGAGGAGATTTAATAGAGGTTTTAAAATGATAAAGATTTTGATAGCGTGAATAGGGAAAAATTATTTCCTCTGGTTGGGGAGTCAGTGATTATGGGTCACTGATTTAAAGTGGTCACCAAGAGACTAAGGAAAGGGGTTACGAGAGATGTATTCAGGTAGAGAGTTGTTGAAACATGGAATGCTTTTTCACAGGGAGTAGCTGAGGCAGAGACCAATGCATCTTTTTAAGGGGAAATGGGATAAATATTTGAAACGGAGGAATATACAAGGCTACGAGAAGAGAGCGGAACAGTGGGATTAGTTTTGGACTGCTCCAACAAGGAGCTGCCACAGACATGATAGATCGAATGGCCTCCTTCTACACTGTAAACGTTTATTGTTCCACTGAGACTTTGTTGGGGAATAAAGATTGCTGTTATAACAGAGGTAACTGTTTTAGATTAGTATCTTCTTTGAGCTACGTGAACCCAGTAAACCCCAGTCATACCGTCAGCTCTGCGTCACTGTCTCGCTAGTGCTATGTAAAATTGAAGTATAAAACAAAACAACATCCTTATAGCAGTACTACATTTATATACTATAGAAAATTGTTTTGTGCTCATTTATCTTTTACACAGGCCTCACTGTTTTTTTTCACTGCGTAGTATCTCAGGATCACTGGTGTAACAATGGATCGATATAATTTGTTTTCATGGGATGACTTGCAGATGTAAATTGCGCAAGTTCCATTCAATGCATCTCAAACTCAGCAACGGCCCCGCCACACACTCAAACCCAGTTTGTCTGATACAATCGCATTCTTAAATACCTAGAATTTGCCACATTGACCAACATGGCAACGATGGTAAGGTTTTCCATGCCCTAAGCCTGCTCAAAAGCCTTCACTTTAATAATACTAGTCCCTTTGAACATTGATCATCTTCAAAAGGAATGGAAATTGATTATTAACTTGCACGCATTTTGCCTTGATAGTCACCCCTTTGGAATTGGTCCTAGCTGTCACATGGATGCAGAAAACTGACAATGTCAATTGCAGACTGGGAAGAAGTGGGTGCAACAAGCTTCACATCCGCCAATTGGTTTATGGGGGGGGGGGGGCCCCAATCAGACTTCCATGGCCTGCATTATTACCATTGAGGAAGTGAGCTCCTGTTGCGTGTAATGCTGATTTTGGGAGGCCATGTTGGGGTGGAGATCCAGCATGCTTCTAAGTCTGCAACTTAGTCTTAGAGCCCATTGTTTGTGTGGCTCCTGACATGTAGGAATCAAGGGCATTGGGGACCTTCGCTAGCGTCGGGCAGAAGTTTTAGGGCAGCACAAAATGGATGGGGAATCGGGGTTGGTGATTTCCACCCAAACTTCCAGCCCCCAGCACCGAATTTCCGTTTCCGGTTGCAAATCTGGGCCAACATGTTTGGTATCTGTGCAATACACCACAGTCAATTTCCAGAAAATTATATATAATTTTTGTTGTTGTTGTCATTGTACATCTTAAGAACAAACACAAGAAACAAGATTGGAGACCTATCAAGCTTGTGTATTAAAGTGCCAGGCAGTGATTTTTTTGTGCAAAAATAAATGTAAATCTTTCTGTATCTCACACTTCAAAAAAGAAATAGCAGAACTTTATTATTTTAGTGGATTTGTAGTCAATACATTCCATTTTTCTCTTAAATGGTCCAACCTTGGCAACACTATTTTAGGTTGAGCCCTCAAATAGATGTTTGTATCAGCAACATGCTATCTCCTGATGCTAGATTTTCAATAGAAATCAAGGGAATTCCTGACATCTTCTGGAGGCTCTTAAAGCTGCTCTTATACTGGGGAAGACCCATGCTCGAGGGTCTGGCTCCATGCGTGACTAATTGCAACCTGCAAGTAAACCTGACCGGATCCGCTAAGGCCAAGAACCAGGAAGATTCGGTAAAATTAAACAGGTCATCCTGACCAATGGCTTTAGCAAATCATTGCAAGTTTACTTCTGAGGTTCAGATGACCCTCACGCCGAAAGCAAGTGCAGCGAGCAAGGTGCGCACAACACAAAAACAACTTAAGCTAGTTTTATACTGCTGCTAGTTTAGGACAGATTCCAGGAGACCAATGAGTGTGAGCCAGCTCCTGGAGTTTACACTGCAAAATCTAGCTCTCTTACCCCAGTGGCAGATTAAAGGCCTATAAAAAGATTTTGCTGCCTGGATAAGGGAGCTTGATTTGGTATGGTAGTAGTTTAGGCTCTCAGCCACGAGTCTGCTGAAATACAACCTAAACAAACACTAGTGTAAAAGTGGCTTTAGTCATTTATCAAGTGGACTCAATTTCGTTAAAAACTTGTTCAGATTGTTATGTTCATGCAAAATGTAAATATAAAAGAGCATTGTTATTGTAAAATGCATAGATTTTGAAATAAAAAAAGAAAAGAAAGACTTGCATTTTCATAATGCCTTTCACGATCTCAGGATCTCAGCCACAAAATCTGTGATCTCAGTGTGACTTTACCAAACACACTTAATGAAGAAAGAGAAAGCCAGGCTTGTGACTTCCAGACTGAGCAGCAGTCAGTCAGTGTTTGATAAACAGCTGGACTTTGTGACCTCACAGGGACACAGTTCACCCGAGCAGCAGAATAATGCGTTCTGCATTATATGGTGAAACATGCCTCTCCCAAAGCAATACATCCTCCAACTTATTGTGGTATTTTCACCCAACTTACTGTGAAACTTGATTCAACACTTGAATTGTGCCAAACAAGAAATGCACACGAGATGTATTATTCTTACATTACTAAAAAAATTCCCATGGCACTATTCATGGTAAATCAGAAGATGTGTTGTTTTATAAGGGCAGAAGCATTATACCATGTAAGCCACAGTGTATTATCATTCTGCTAAAGAATAGTTATGTGTGCTTTTAAGGCTACACAGTCTGTTAACTGGAGGGGATCGAGTGTAATGTATCCAAGTTTGCTGATGATACAAATCTAGGTGGGAAAGTAAGCTCTGAGGAGGACGCAAAGTGTCTGCAAAGGGATATAGACAGGTTAAGTGAGTGGGCAAGAAGGTGGCAGATGGAGTATAATGTGGGGAAATGTGAAATTATCCACTTTGGTAGGAAGAATAGAAGAGCAGAATATTTTTTAAAAGGTGAGAGACTAAGAAATGTTGGTAGTCAGAGGGATTTGGGTATCCTAGTACACGAATCACAGAAAGGTAACATGCAGATACAGCAAGCAACTATTGCAAGGGGATTGGAATATAAGAATAAGGAGGCCTTGCTGCAATTATATAGGGCTCTGGTGAGACCTCACCTGGAGTACTGTGTACAGTTTTGGTCTCCTTACCTAAGGAAGGATATACTTGACTTAGAAGGGGCGCAATGAAGGTTCACTAGATTGATTCCTGGGATGAGAGGGTTGTCCTATGAGGAGAGATTGAGTAGAATGGGCCTATATTTTCTGGAGTTTAGAAGAATGAGAGGTGACCTCATTGAAATTAATAAAATTCCTAGAGGGCTTGACAGTGTAGATGCTGAAAGGCTGTTTCCTCTGGCACATTATCCAGTGACTTCTTCTGGAAAATGCGCATGGGTAAATTTCGAGTGACAATAGAATCAGGTTTGGCTGTGCTGGCCCCTTTCTTCCCCCTCTCTACGTACTTGCACATACACACCCGCACGCACATTTGAATAGCTTGCTAACGCTCGTCGTCTAAGGTCACGTGAGGCTGGCCTCTTGGGTGTAATACTGGAAGGTTGACAGCACTTACTGTTCCTGTGGAATTCAGATGCAAATTGAGGGGGGATTGGCAGTAATTACCTCCCACTCCAAAATGTCTCATGTGGATTGAGAAGCATGTGTAAAGAAGGGGTCATTTGTGTCTTCGATGATTGGGCAGTAAACCAGCGGGGGGGGGGGGGGGGTGGGGAGAACCCACCTGTTAAACAAACCAGACCATTTTCATTTCCATTGACTAATTAACAGCGTGAGTGGATTGTCCAGGCGGCAATTTGAAAATCAATCCCATGCTGTCAGTAACTTTGTTCCATCGACAGTAAATTTTCAATTTTCCCCCTTTTACAACAGCCGGAGTCTTCTTAATTGCTGCTGTGTCAGTATGGGCAATTTCAACATAAACCTTTTAACAAAATGTTTCTAGCCCATGTTTTCGCACAAGGACACGGATGTTCATGGTTGCAATTGGGTCAACTGTTATGGACACACTCAGATCAGTGCTTCTTGTTTCTGGTTATCCTGAAAGTTGGGATGGTAAACTTTGACTCATTCTTATTTGCTGACCTTTTTATTCACTTGTCCTTTACTTTTGCTTCTTGCTTTTGTTGTGTCTGGAGTACTGTTTCTTCCAATGTTGTGGAATATTTCCATGCACTGAACCCAGTCAAGAATTACGAGCTATTCATCTGCTAATGTGTAATTTGCCTTTTTGTTTATTGAAGTGCCCAGTCCCATAGTGCAGGACAGCATCAAGGTAGAAAAAAGGAAAAGAGTAAATAAGGTAAATCAGGAAGGAGTGAGTCGGTGGGGCCAAGCTTGGGGTTTTACAAGTCTGAACATCGTAGAAAAGAAAAAAAAAAGCGAAGGAGGTAATGAGCACCACAGTTTCGAGCTTCTGAGAAAGAATGAGATACAGTCGAAGACTATGATCTTAACTCAGTGAGGTCACGAGAAAGAGAAAGCATGGATAGTTTAGCATATCTGAAGCTTAGAAGGAAAAAAGAGAAGATTCAGAGGAATACTGATTACTGTGGTATAATGATAAATAGAAAAAGAAAAGGTGTGATGGAGGGAGAGGTTTGGACGCTAGAGGCAAGAGAGAAAATACCTATCAGTTGACAAAGTTCTTTTTGTATTCTGTCCCTGAGCCTTAAAGAGGTGGTAGAAGACCCTTTTTGAAATGGGAGCAGTTTTCAAGTCTTCATAATATCATAGTAGGTATAGCACAGGACGAGTCCATTCGGCCCACTGTGCCTGTGCTGGCTCTTTGAAAGAGCTATCCAATTAGTCCTATTCCCCTGCTCTTTCCCCATAGCACTGTAAATTTTCTCCCCTCAAGTATTTATTCAATTCCCTTTTGAAAGTTACTATTGAATCTGCTTCCACCGCCCTTTCAGCAGTGCATTCCAGATCGTTACAACCCGCTGTGTAAAAAAATGTTTCCTCATCTCCCCTCTGGCTCTTTTGCCGATCACCTTAAATCTGTGTCCTCTGGTTACTGACCCTTCTGTCACTGAAAACAGTTTCTCCTTATTTACTCTATCAAATCCATTCATGATTTTGAACACCTCTATCGAATCTCCTCTTAACCTTCTCTGTTCTAAGGAGAACAACCCCAGCTTCTCCAGTCTCTCCACATAACTGAAGTCCCTCATTCCTGGTACCATTCTAGTAAATCTCTTCTGCATCCTTTCTAAGGCCTTAACATCCTTCCTAAAGTGTGGTGCCCAGAATTGAACACAATACTCCAGCTGAGGCTTGGACAGAATAGATAGAGAGTAAAGAGTGGGAAAGACGGATTTAAAAATGAAAGATGAAATTGAGCTTCTTGGAGCCAACTTTAGTGATAGAGGAGACAGTGAGCTCGTACTACAGGTGGAGCTATCAAAGAGGTGGGAGCCATTAGTTAGAGAGACATGAAGAAACTGTAGCTTTGAAGAATTGAAAGAAACAAACTTTTATTGCCTTACTGAAGGGCATGAAGAAAAGCAAGAATTAGTTTACTGAGTTCCTTCTCAACTCTTTTTCACGTTTTTCTATTTCCCAGGTGACTGTATTTGCCATGTCTATAGTAGACTATTCCAATGCTCTCCTGGCCAGCCTCCCATCTTCCACCCTCCATAAACCTCAGCTCATCCAAAGCTCTGCTGCCCATACCCTGACACGCACCAAATCCCGTTCACCCATCACCCCTGTGCTCACTGACATTGGTTCCCAGTCCAGCAACACCTCAAGTTTACAATTCGCATCCTCTTGTTCAAATCCATCTATGGCCTCGCTCCTCCCTATCTCTGTAACCTCCTCCAGCCCTACAATCCTCCGAGATCTCTGTGCTCTTCCTATTCGGACCTCTGTGCATCCCCGATTTCCATCATTGGCGGCCGTGCCTTCAGCTGCCTGGGCCCTAAGCTATGGAATCCCTTCCCTTAACCCCTCCGACTCTCACCCTCTCTCCCCTCCTTCAAGACGCTCCTTAAAACTTACTTCTTTGACCAAACCCTGTCCTAATATCTCCTTATGTGGCTCGGTGTCAAATTTTGCCTGATAAGACTCCTGTGAAGCTCCTCGGGACGTTTTGCTATGTTAGTGCAGTTGTTGTTGTTTCACACGCCGATGTTGGTGGGTACTTAGAAATTGTGACTATGTTAATTGCTATAACCTTCAAAAGCAAAATACTGCGGATGCTGGAAATCTGAAATTAAAACAGAAAATGCTGGAAAATCTCAGCAAGTCAGGCAGCGTCTGTGGAGAAAGAAACAGAGTTAATGTTTCAGGTCGAAGATCTTTCATCAGAACATTCTGACGATAGGTCATTGACCTGAAACGTTAACTCTGTTTCTCTCTCCACAGGTGCTGCCTGACGTGCTGAGTATTTCCAGCATTTTCTATTGATATAACCTTTCTTAGTTTCGCCTATGCATCAGCTACTGGCAACCGGACATATTGGCAGTGGTGTAGCTTACTGACTCAAATTTCAATCAAGTTGATCTGCAGAACAAACATATCCATATGTGATTAATACAGTTGAAGCCAACCAGCTGCATCACTGCCAGTAAGTCTGGCTACCAGTCTAGAGCTGAGCAAACAAGGTGCAGATCTTTTCCTTCTTTTCAGGCTTTGCCTGATGTTGTGGGGTTCATTTTAATGGCCATCCTAATTTGCAAATAGATTTTGTAGTGAATTTCCTTGTTTCCCATAATTTTGGAGCTCCCATAACAGATTTGACATTTGCACTCTAAGACGGTCTCAACAAAAGCACAGCAAAAAAATACAAAACTACATTTAGAATGATCTCTCCCGTTTGTCTTCCTCACTTGCCTTTGTTCACCACTACCTTTACACTTGAGGGAGAGTTAGGTCAGTGCTATTAAGGTTTGTGCTGCCTTGCTCACATTGTAGTTTACAGCACAGGAAAAGCACATTTGGCTCATTGGGGGTGATTTTAAACCCCAAGAACGGGCGGGTTGGGGGCGGGTGGGAGTTGAAAATAGTTGCTTTTTTGGGTCGCAACCGCAAAATTTTCGGACGTTGCATTCCCAGCGGGAAGCCTGTACTTTTACACGCCGACGTTAAACCCGGAAGAAAAACCCGGTTGTGGTCGCGACCCAAAAAACAACTATTCCCAACTCCCACCCGCCCCCAACCCATCCGTTCTTGGGGTTTAAAATCACCCCCATTGTGTCTACGCTGGCTAGTGCAAGCCACAACCTCAATCCCATTGCCTTGCTTTCTCCCCATAGCCCTGTATCATTCTTTACTTCAACTATGTCTCCACTTTTCCATTCACAAGACGCAAAGGTCTCAGCCTCAACCAAAGGGAGCGTTCCTTGCTCCAACGATTTCTGCATAAAGAAGTCTCTCCCAACCTCTCTCCCCATTCGCTCAGTGACAATTTTAAATTGATGACTCCCCAACAAAAGAAAATAGTCTTTCCCTATTCAGCCAAACAAAATCCATCACAATTTTAAAAGTCGTCTATTAAATCTCCTCTTAGTCTTCTCAATCTATTGAAAGTAGTCTCAGTATCTCAAATCTCTGCACAATTAGAGTTTCACATCCTCATTTACAGTAAGGGACATTCGAAAGCTTGTGCAGTTGTAGCGCTAAGTTAGCTCTCCCTCACCTGGGCAGACATAGCCCTTAAAGAAGCAGGGGAATTGGAGGTACATAGAAAACCAAAAATTTTTAAAAAATAATGAAATTCATAGGAATCAGAAACCGAGAGCAGCAACAATTTATTATTTTTTTTGTCCCTCTCTTAAGGACCACTCATGCTAAACACTGAATGAGCTCGCTCCCAGCCCTCTGATACCATGATGTGACGAAGAGTGCCTCACCCTGCCTCAGGGTTCAATTGTCCCTCCTTACCTGGGAGAAGCAATTAGCCTCTCACAGTCTCTAATTTCATGGTGCATCATGTTGGAGCTCAAACACACCAGTCTCACTCGATCTTTATAATACCTGCATATATTTGACAGTGTAGCTCCACTGTTGCTTCAAGAGAATATGAGTAAATATTATTATATACTTAACGGGGAAGCATATCAGGAAAAACAGATCTGGAAGCTGTCACCCCCCCCCCACAACCCCGAGTTATTATTAGATCTATAATGTCAATATTAATTCATGAGACTGCACATGATTTTATGTACACTGTTATAGACTACATGAAACAATACCTGTAGGAAGAAATATACCATTGTTGGTGGGATTATGGAGTTTATCAAAGATAAGGAATTAACCATAATCATTCTGATGATTTTACCTCTTAAGAGTTGCAAGAGTTCCAGAAGACTTTCTCAGATTAGGGAGGTTGGTCAGCATATAACCACAGAAAGGAGGCAGAATAGAGAACAGAGAGCTGCAGAACAGACAGAAAAAACCCGAATCAACCAAAAATGGTGAACATTTAAAGAAATAATTCATAATTCCCCACGAATATACACATCCTTGAGGAATAAAAACTCCACAGGAAAAGTGATCCAACCGTGGCTAACTATAAGACCATAAGACCATAAGAAATAGGAGCAGGAGTAGGCCATTCGGCCCCTCGAGCCTGCTCCGCTATTTAATGAGATCATGGCTGATCTGATTTTTACCTCAACTCCACTTTCCCGCCCTTTCCCCATATCCTTTGACTCCCTTGCTGATCAAAAAATTGTCTAACTCAGCCTTGAATGTATTCAATGACTCAGCCTCCACAGCTTTTTGGGGTAAAGAATTCCAAAGATTGACGACCCTCTGGGAGAAGAAATTCCTCCTCATTTCCGTCTTAAACGGGCGACCCCTTATTCGGAGACTATGCCCCCTAGTTTTAGATTCCCCCATGAGGGGTAACATCCTCTCAGCATCTACCCTATCAAGTCCCCTCAGAATCTTGTATGTCTTGTATGAATCTAGAAGAGTTAAGGATAGTATTAGATTAAAAGAAAAGGCCAACAATGTTGCCAAAAAGAGTAGTAAACCTGAGGATTGGGAGGTTTTTAGAAATCAGCAAAGGATGACCAAGAAATTGATAAAGAGGGAGAAAATTGAATATTAGATTAAACTAGCAAGAAATATAAAAACAGATTGTAAGAGCTTCTACAAGTATACAAAAAGGAAGAGAGTAGCAAAAGTAAATGTGGGTCCCTTAGAGGCAGAGACGGCAGAAATTATAATGGGGAATAAGGAAATGGCAGAGACTTTACACAAATATTTTATATCTGTCTTCACAGTAGAAGACACAAAAAAATACCAGAAATAGTGGGGAACCGAGAGTCTAATGAGAGGGAGGAACTTAAAGTAATTAAGATTAGTAATGAAAAAGTTTCAGAAAAATTAATGGGACTAAAAGCCAACAAATCCCCTTGACCTGATGGCCTACATCCTAGGATTTTAAAACAGAGATATTGGATGCATTGGTTCTGATCTTCCAGAATTCCCTATATTCTAGAACGGTCCATGTGGATTGGAAGGTAGCAAATGTAAACCCGTTATTCAAAGAAGGAGGGAGAGAGAAAACAGGGAACTACAGGCCAGTTAGCCTGACATCAGTAGTAGGGAAAATGCTAGAATCTATTATTAAGGATGTAGTAAAAGGGCACTTAAAAAATCATAATATGGTTAGGCAGAGTCAACATGGTTTTATGAAAGGAAAATCATGTTTGACAAATTTATTAGAGTTTTTTGAGGATGTAATTAGCAGGGTAGATAAAGGGGAACCAGTGGATGTAGTATATTTGGATTTTCAAAAGGCATTTGGTAAGGTGCCACACAAAAGTTTGTTACACAAGATTGGGGCTCATAGGATTGGGGGTAATATATTAGCATGGATTGAGGATTGATTAACGGACAGAAAACAGAGAGTAGGAATAAACGGGTCATTTTCAGGTTGGCAGGTGGTAACTAGTGGAGTATTGCAGGGATCGGTGCTTGGGCCTCAGCTATTTACAATCTATATTAATGACTCAGATGAAGGGACCGAGTGTAATGTATCCAAGTTTGCTGATGATACAAAGCTAGGTGGGAAAGTAAGCTGTGAGGAGGAAGCAAAGAGTCTGCAAAGGGATATCGACAGGTTAAGTGAGTGGGCAAGAAGGTGGCAGACAGAGTATAATGTGAGGAAATGTGAGGTTATTCACTTTGGTAGGAAAAATAGAAAAAAGGAATAATTTTTAAATGGTGAGAAACTATTAAATGTTGGTGTTCAGAAGGATTTAGGTGTCCTTGTACGTGAAACACAAGAAGTTAACATGCAGGTACAGCAAGCAATTAGGAAGGCAAATGGTATGTTGGCCTTTATTGCAAGGGGGTTGGAGTGCAAGAATAAGGAAGTCTTGCTGCAATTGTATAGGGCTTTGGTGAATCCACACCTGGAGTACTGTGTACAGTTTTGGTCTCCTTATCTAAGGAAGAATATACTTGCTTTAGAGGCGGTGCAATGAAGGTTCATTAGATTAATTCCTGGGATGAGAGGGTTGTCCTATGAGGAGAGATTGAGTAGTTTGGGCCGATACTCTCTGGAGTTTAGAAGAATGAGAGGTGATCTCATTGAAACATATAAGATTCTAAGAGGAATGGACAGGGTAGGTGCAGAGAGGATGTTTCAATTGGCTGGAGAATCTAGAACTAGGAGACACAGTCCCAGGATAAGGGGTCGGACATTTAGGACTGAGATGAGGAGGAATTTCTTCACTCAGAGGGTCATGAATATTTGGAATTCTCTACCCCAGAGGGCTGTGGATGCTCAGTCGTTGATTATATTCAAGACTGAGATGGATAGATTTTTGGACTCTAAGGGAATCAAGGAATATGAAGATCGGGCGGGAAAGTGGAGTTGAGGTCGAAGATCAGCCATGATCTTATTGAATGGCGAAGTAGGCTCGAGGGGCTGAATGGCCTACTCCTGCTCCTATTTCTTATGTTCTTATGTACTCCAACCTGTAAAGTCTCAAGAGTTCAGTCACTAATCTGTTAACTAAATCAAATTGTATGATGTCAAACTTCAGTATAGAAGCAATCATTTTCATTATGACAGAAAATACACAATGTTAAAATTGTCTTTAAAGTCCCAGCATCCTCTGGGTCAGTACTCCTAGTGAAACACAAGATGGCAGCTGCAGACTCACTCAGTGGAGATTTTACCAATAGTTTGTGAACTCAAGAGTATTTTAAATTTAAAGATGTTATAACCAAAGAACAGTTGTTATAATTTAGATAAATATAGCTAGCTTTTTTTTCAGTGTTTCTTTGGGGGGAAATTGGATCTTCAAATACAAACAACAAAATTTGAGGGTTTCATGATGTTGCAGAAAGGATTACATATTACATAGAATTAAACAGAATTTACAGCACAGAAACAGGCCATTCGGCCCAACTGGCATGTGCTGGTGTTTATGCTCCACCCGAGCTTCCTCCCACCCCTATTTCATCTAACCCTACCAACATATCCTTCTATTCCTTTCTCCCTCATGTACCTATCTAGCCTCCCATTAAATGCATCGATGCTGTTGGTCTCAATTACTCCATGTGGTAGCGAGTTCAAAGGAATGTTGTTCTGTAAAAGTTTGCACCCTCTCAGTTCATGCGCAATGTTATTTTGCAAAATTTTATTTCTGAAGTTCAGCATCGTGTTTTTTCTTTACATGAAATAATACAGCGAACTTTTTCAGTGAAAGTCTAGTTGAAATTTTCAACAAAAGTGTATACCTGATCTAAGGACCTTAACTGAGCATAATATTCCAATTTATTAAACCACTTTCCATTCTCTCCTATTGCAAGAAGTCTCTGAGCCAGGCATAAAGTCCTCCTAATGATCTGGTTTTTGGGTTCTCAGTTCATTGAGCACAGTCAGTCCACTGCCAAATTGCATCCAGCAGCATGCTTCAGAATTCCAATTAATTTACATGCATTTTTGGATCAGCGTTTTCTTTAATCTGGTCACCGATTGAATGACTGTACGAGAGGTGAAATAAAGCATCGACTTTTTATTTAAAGTTGAGTCTACAGAAATTCCGATTCAAACATAATAATATTGGCAAGTGAGATACCAATTTATCACGACTATATAACCATCTGGAACTTGCTTTAAAATATTATATGATTTTTATCATTATATTTCACTGCCATTTTAAATCAAAAGTACCCAACGTGAGTTAAACATGCTGGTTGGCCCAGTCGGCCTCATTTATTTCCGACAAGGCATGCAATGTTAAAGTTATTAGCTTGTATACTTGCACTTGTACAACCCACCTGTGTTATCTATCATTTTATTTATTATTTTACTGAATTATTCTCTCTCGTTTCTGCTTTAGCCCGTCAAATCAGAGAGGATGGCTTCTTCAAATTTCAATGTACATGTAAAGCAGGTTGCCCATGCTATGGGCACCAGTCTGACAGACCACGATATTTCCCTCATGCCCAGTGAACTGAGGATCAAAGGTAAAAGCTTCAATCATACTCTGCCTCGCAATAGATGTTAATCATGGTGAATTGAAACGCTGCGTTAGTAGTTGTCATCACGTGGAATGCGGAACTAAAGATGAACATGTTCAGTTGAGTGAAAATCCAAATTTAAATCTGAAACTTCAGGTTACAATTCCTTCTCCAGCTTCCAAATGGTTGATCCAAAATAAAGTGTGTATAAAACCCAGGGACTGCACTTACCTGAACCAGCCAGTGAGTGTCATCCCAGGCCTGAGCTAAAATGAATTGGCAAAATTTAGACCAACCCCAATAGAAAGAAAAAAGAAAGAACTTACAATTTATACAGTGTCTTTCATGACCTCAGGACCTCCCAAAGCACTTTTCAGCCAATGAAGTATTTTTGAATTGCAGTCACTGTTGTAATGTAGGAAACACAGCAGCCAATTTGCGTACAGCAAGATCCCACAAACAGCAACGTGACAATGACCAGATAATCTGTTTTTAGTGATGTTGAGGGATAAATATTGGCCCAGGATACCGGGGTGAAATCCCCTGCTTGTCTTCGAAATAGTGCCATGGGATCTTTTAGGTCTACCTGAGAGGACAGACGGGGCCTCGGTTTAACATCACATCTGAAAGACGGCACCTCCGACAGTGCAGCACTCCCTCAGTACTGCACTAGGAGTGTCAGTCTAGATTATGTGAGTAGGATTTGAACCCACAACTTTCCGATTCAGAGATGAGACTGACACCAAAATAGATTCAAGTTAGCCCATATAATAGATTAATTTTGTTTCAGAAATGGCTTTCAAAATCATCCCTATATGGACCATACAATAACTCATGTCTAAAATATCTGCTGCAGTATAAACTATTTTAACATGGTTTTCAACAAAAATTTAGTTTAAAAAAACTATTAAAATGACATTTCATTTAGAACAGTCTAGATGTAACAATATCAGAAAGAAAGAAAACAACATGGATTTTTACAGCACCTTTCAGATCCTCAGGATGTCTCAAACCACTTCATAGCCAATTCATTGATTTTGAAATGTAATCACAGTTGTTTTGTGGGCAAACGCCACAGTCTCAGGGTCCCACAAACAGCAATGAGATGAAAGACGGTTAATCTGTTTTAGCAATGTTAGTTGAGGGGTCAGCCAGGTCACAGGGAGAACTCCCCTGCTTTCCTTCAAATAGTGCCATGGAATCTTTTACATCCACCTGAACAGGCAGACATTGCAGGTCTCTGTTTGCGAACACTCAGTAAAATAGACACCCCTGTCACCTTAGCAGCATGACAGTGGGCCCTTTAATAAAAATGTCAGCAAATCTTGTAACATCTCAATACGTGTTATTCTCCTGGTTACCATTTACCTGAAATTCATGGGATTGTCATGAGCTATCTCTGAAGCATTCTCTAAAAATTACTGGAACTCACATACCTAGGTTTGACACGTAGAATTACATAGAATGTACAGCACAGAAACAGGCCATTCGGCCCAACTGGTCTATGCTGGCGTTTATGCTCCTCACGAGCCTCCTTCCACTCTACTTCACCTAACTCTTTCAGCATATTCTTCTATTCCTTTCTCCCTCATGCATTTATCTAGTTTCCCCTTAAATGCATCTATGTTATTCGCCTCAGCCACTCCTTGTGGTAGCGAGCTCTACATTCTAAACACTCTCTGGGTAAAGAAATCCCTTCTGAATTCCTTATTGGATTTATTAGTGACTATATTTATATTTATGACTATCTTATGACGTGTGAAGAGTTAACCCAAATACGAATACCAGTCTCATAATACTTAACATTTCAAGATAGCGAATCATCTTTTTTTACCATTGTAAAAAAAATAAAATTTACTTGTCCCCTTCCCACCCTGTAACTGGTTACTTCGGGGTGAATGAACAATTGCTTTTCCTATTGATTTTGTCTTCTTCCATTTTGACAAGCACTTTCCTCCAATTGGATGCATCTCCTCAGCAGCCTGGCTAAGATCAGTAACGCACCATATGTCCCATCCCCCGCAGCGATCTTTACAATGCCCATTTTATTAAAACTGCTGTATCTTAATAAAATATATTCAAAGAAATGGAAAGCATAATAAAAGTCCCAGAATAATTTCCAATTTCATCAATTCCAGAAGAATTCCAGACATTTAATCATTTGAGAGATTCTTTTCCTCCCATTTTTATTCTCTTTGGCTTTCTGCTACATTCCCGCCTCTCTCAGGAAAACCTGGACTCTGGGCTACAGATTGCTAAATCCAGAGTAATAATGATTGACTCGGGGGGCAGGGGAGGGGAGAGGTGACTAGAACATTACCATTACCATAAGATCCAATTAGTTCAAATGTCAACCAGGGCAAGATGTTTGGTTCTTGGTCATCATCTTAGATCCTTCTTGCTTTCACAGGTCCATTTAACTACCACAAATTCTTTGAGTATATGCAGACCTTCAAGAAATCAGAGCACTACGATGAAACAATTCAGAAAGCATTTAAAATGCTGGATAAGGACAACAGTGGTTACATCGAATGGAATGAAATTAAGTAAGACTTTCCATTTCTTTTAGTGTTACGAAACCGTAAACCTGCAATGTTCAACCACAGTTTTTATTTCCATCGCACTCCTCAGTACAGAGAGATGCCTTGGGGCACTCTATAGGCCAGTGGACAGAGATTGAGAGAAAATTAGAAGAGGTAAAAGCATGTTTGAAGAGAAAGATGTACAAGAGGTTTTTAAAAGCAGGGGGGGAGGTGACAAGTCTGAGGTGTTGAGGGAGGGAAACTGCTCGCTCTGAGAGATGATACATTATGAGAACATAAGCACATTTATCTATTTGGGCACTGTTTTGTCATTACATGCATTATTACGTATATGGACATGTTGATACGCAAATCACAGACAACATGGTTACTAACCAGCAGTTTGAGTGACATATCAGGGCAGAAATCACTTGGAGCAGCGAATGAACAGTGCTCGCCGCTCCATAGATTTATACTAACCCACTAAATTACCGCGGTCTATTCATCGGCCACTTCCTCGAATAGGAAGCGGAGAAGAGCCCAGCTTCAGTTCTAGCGAAGCTAGGACCCTGGGAGAAGTGAGAGGACCAATCTCTCCCCTTCATCAATCAGATCGCAGCATTTTTGAAAAGCTGCGTTCACTGTCTCTGCCGGCTTGAATTGTTAAACCAGGAAGTGTAAGGTACATGAGTATGACCATGAATCACTTGCAATTTGGTCATTGGACAGAAAGAACAAACTTCCGTTTATGTAGAACCTTTCACTGCCCTCAGGACATCCCAAAGTGCTTTACAGTCAATAAATTACTTTTAAAAGTTAGTCACTGTTGTTTTATAGACACACACAGCAGCCAATTTACACACACAGCAGGGTCTCACAAATAGCAACTAGAAGACTGACCAATTAATCTGTTGGTTGAGGGATAACTGTTGACCAGGACCTAGGGAGAGCTCTCCTGCTCTTCTTCAAAAAGTGCCACGAGACCCTTTATGTCCACCAGAACAGGTTCAATGTCTCACCCAAAAGACAGCAACTCAACAATACGCAGCACCTCCTCAGTACTGCACTGAAGTGTTGGCCTCTGAGAATCCCTACGTGGTCAGTTTTTGGTAAAATATTAAAATGCCTACGTGGCAAAGAAGCAGAATGCAAAATGGTTAGAAAGGGTTAATTAGTTAGTAACTGAGATTGATACAAGTGGCCTGGCCCTCCTGCTGGGCCATATGTTTGCTTAGTCAGCAGGCCTGCATTGTCTTATCAATGATAGGTCTTTGATGTGAGTCAAGGACTGGTCTGAATGTCTCCATGTTTATGGCAGATCAATATAGGGAACGAGCTTAGCCAAAGTTGAAAGACATTCCAGGTTGGGAGATAAGGAACAGAAGGAACAGGGAAGAACATTCCAAGTTGGAAAGTGAGGAAGTTATCCCCTTTGATGTCTAACAGCAGCATGATCAGCACATGGACGATCTATGATTGGCCGGCAATAATGTAACCTCACATGGCAACCTATGCCCGGCTTATGATTGGTGTTGACCCTCGTTAAGTATGTTCCAACCCTATTCATCTGTATAAAAACGTGTGGATTTCTGTATGTTTTTGTTCTTGCTCTGCCAGCATAGAGGGACTCTATCAGGAGTCCAAATCAATGCTGCAGACTAAGAACCCTGCTATTAAAGTTGTGCTGAACTTTAAAATGTATTCGACTTCAGTTATTACTGAACCAGACTGAGGGGAAAGAATCCGGATCGTCACCTCGATTATGTGCTCACATTCTAATTTATTTACGGTTCATTCTTCACTTGCGGTATTGTTGGCATCTGTGTTATAATACATCCACATGGATGTATGAGGGTGCACACGCACACACATACACGCGCACTCGCACACGCATACACTGTCTCTGTCGGCTTGAATTGTTAAACCAGGAAGTGAAAAGTACAACATTAAAAATCAATGTAAAAACAGTTATAGATAGTTAAAAAAAGAGAGGGTAAGAAATAATTGAATTAAATAAAAGAGACAGAAGGGAAAAGTTAATGATCAAAAAACTATTAAAATAAGGTGTAATGAGACTCTGCACTTGTATAAGTTAATTTTTATTTGTTTGGCAGTCATTAAGACCTACCAATGTGTTAAAACTTAGTTTAGACCTGTATTTTTAAGCGTGCCTATTTTGTGGCGTAATTAGTTACTTTCCAGCTGGACAGATAAGCAAGTTTGCACTTTGTCAATGATTTCCCTGATTGCAGTGTGCGATATACCTTTAATTCGAAGCTGTCAAATCACCGCGAAGCAGTTGGAGCAAGTTCTGGATTTCCGCGTTTCACTGAGCATGTGCGAGCGCTGGAACTTGCTCCTCCATTTCGCCGCTAACAACGGTGAGCGCTGTTGAGCTCTCCGGTTATTTTGCCAGCGATTTCTGCCCCATTGTTATGTTTGGTGTCTCCTCAGCATACGTAACAGCTGCCCTCCCCCACCAGCCAATCATTACCAGCGTAGGGTAACCTACACATGCAGGGCCCAATCAGTAAGTCAGGCTTCTATCAATTATCAATGAGCTATTATCTGCACAAATTAAGCACTCCACAGCTAGATTAACAAATTGTTTTGATATTTATACCCGTTAAGTAGCTTGTTAACAGTTTGCCAAGCATTAAAGTTTCATTACAGCAGGTGCTCTTGACTGGCTGCTGGCTGCTAATTTTACATTGCTACTAAATCGATTGCACCCTCAGAAAGCTTCTCATTTCAAACCCCTGTGTTGCAACGATTTTGCTAGAGTTTTGTTAATTTATCATTATTTTTCCTGTTTTTTGGAAGGTGGTGGGGGTTGGGGAAAGAGAACTGTTTGGGCCAAAGGTTTCTTGTGAATTCCTGTATTTAGATAGGGTTGGGCCTTTGAAGGTGTTTGATGAAATTTCTGAGATATGATATCTTCATGCTGTAAGAACATGTGTGTATGAGGGTGCACACGTATACACATACACGTACACATATACACGTACACACACACATACACTCACGTTTAAATGTGCACAAATACACATAGCATTTCTGACAATGTCACCATTTACTCCAGATGTATTGTAATGATAGTACTATGAATTCACTGTAGATCCTTCTGATACAATAGTACAAGATTGTGCTTTGCCATAGAGTGCGACAACACAGATTCATATCTATGCTTTTCCACTTGATGATTAGCAGATCTTGTCAGGCGAGATGTGCAGACTTGCTTCTCTAAAGGTAAGGAGGGAAGTGAAAATTTCACAAGGCCAGAAGATCACAAAATAGCACATCCATCCCGAGGAAACCTACCGTCCCTTCATTGCAACTGTTTCTTAATTAATTCCAGGGGTATTTGTCTGCACTATCTGCCAAGATGTGCAGACAACTCTATATGTTGATAAAAGAACATTTAAAAAGGATGAGAAACACCCTGAAACCCATCGTTGCTCGCTCTACCCATTATACTGTGCAGCATCCAACCAAAACAATTGTAATATTAACTCCTGGGGAGAAATCACTCTTTGTGTGAAGAAGAATTTCCCGACACAGTCCTAAATTTACCTTTTGCTAGTTTTTGAACCTGCGTCCGTTTACCCGACTGACACAGTTTAATTCGAGCAGTGTTCTCAATTTAAAGGGGATGCATTTAAAGGGGAAGCTAGATAAACACGAGGGAGACAGGAATATAGTGTTATTCTGATCGGAGGAAACGAAGAGGGGTGGGAGGAGGCTCCAGCGGAGCTTGGAGCAGTTGGGCCGAATGGCCTGTTTCTGTGCTGTACATTCTATGTAATTCTATGATTTACCATTTGTGTATTGGTTACTACAAGGGTGATTTTAAACCCCAAGATCGAGTGGGTTGGGGGCGGGTGGGAGTTGAAAAAAGTTGTTTCTTGGGATGCGACCGCAACCCGGCTTTATTTCCGGGTTTAACATCAGTGTGGAAAAGCACAGGCTTCCCACTGGGAAAGCAAAGTTCGAAAATTTTGAGGTTGCGACCCAAAAAATCAACTATTTTCAACTCCCACCCGCCCCCAACCCACCCGTTCTTGGGGTTTAAAATCACCCCCTATATCTCTATGAAGCCCTCTCTCGGTCACCCCAGGTTTTTCCAGCCTTTCCACAGTCCTCTGGCACTAGGGATACATCTTGTAGCTCTTCTCTGCAACACTTCCAAGGCTTCAATGTCCCATTTGTTTACAAGTGACCAGATCAATGGCAGAATAAGCTGGGAAGTGGGAACCTCCACAGCCCTGTTGGCTAGAACAAATAATCAGTGCCATGGTTGGACTTGAAGCAGAAATAAAATCAGTACAAAAACCCAGACCTTTAGACGCTGGCCCTGCATTGATTTTAGTCTGGGTATAGTCTTAGTATAAAACAGTAAGTTAGTCAGTGCTGACATTAATACCCTGAGTGTGTCAGCCGTGGCAGAGTGGGAGCACTCTCGCTTTTAAGTCATAAGGTTGTGGGTTCAAGCCCCACTCCAGGACTAGAGCTCGGCTGACACTCCAGAGCTGTAATGAGGGGAGCGCTGCACTGTCTGAGGTGCCGTCTTTCAGATGGGATGTTAAACCGAGGTCCCGTCTGCCCTCTCAGGTAGATGTAAAAGATCCTATGGCACAATTCGAAGAAGTGCGGGAGTTTTCTCCCCAGTGTCCGCGTCAATATTTATCCCTCAACCAACACCACCAAAACGGTTTAATTGGTCACTTAATTCATTGCTGTTTGTGGGATCTTGCTATGTGCAAATTAGCTGCCATGATTCCCTTGAACCCACTTCAAAAGTACTTAATTGGCTGTAAAGCACTTTGAGACGTCCTGAGGTCACGAACAGCGGTATATAAATGCAATTTCTAACTTTCTTTACCACATTCACACGGTGATGAGCATCTTATTCATTTATAACATGAATCACATTTTAAGTCTATCTGCAAAAATAAACTTTAAAGTTTATAAGTACTTACCTTCATATGGACTCTTACCTAAAGATGCTTTGAATCAACAAAATTAAACACTTAAATAAAGAAAATTGCTTTGGAAAGACTTTATGCTTTTAACCCGTTTTGCACCTTAACGAGAGTACATAACTCCACTTTAATTCTCCATCCCATTCCGATCTCTCTGTCCTCGGCCTCCTACACCATTCCAATGAAGCTCAACGCAAGCTCGAGGAACAGCATCTCACCTTTCGATTAGGCACTTTACAGCCTTCCGTCCTCAACACTGAATTCAACAACTTCAGATCATAACCACTGCTCCCATTTTTTCGGACAGCAGATGCTGGTAATGGTTCTGCTGTTAACATTTACAGCTCCTCCAGACCCATCTTTTGTTTCTTTACTTGTCCCATTCCCACCCTCCTTTTGCCTTGCACCATCATCCCTTTTTGTCATTTAATCACTCCTGCCCTCCACCCTATCACAGACCTTTTCCTTTTGTTCTTTCTTCCTCCCCCCCCCACCGGCCCGCTTTTCCCAGACTCTGTACTTGTTTATAAACTGTTAAATCTCTTAACTTCTTTCAGTTCTGATGAGAAGTCATCGACCTGAAATGTTAACTCTCTTTCCCTCTCCACAGATACTGCCTGACCGGCTGAGTGTTCCCAGCATTTACTGTTTTTATTATTTAGTGCCTTTGCTTACTGCATGTTGTGTTGCAGGTACATCCTCTCGACAATTCCCACCACTGTCCCAATTGTCCCTCTGTCAGATGAAGAAGCTGATGCTATGATCCAGGCAGCTGACATAGATGGAGATGGAAGAATTGACTTTAAAGGTATTTAAAGGCTTGCAAGCATACTACGTCGCAAATATTGCACAGTACTTGAAAAATAAAGATTCCTCAAAGGAATACCACAAGGAAGGCACAAGAAATCAGAACCCAAAGTGTAAACAGCATGGGGAACAATTAGTTGCAAATCAGTGTGGATTAGAAGATTGGTGTCAGGCAGGGTTGTCCTGGAGTCTCCAGGAATTGAAGATTTATCTCCTGAACACTGTTGTGAGCAACCAGGATTTTGTGGAGGCCTTGCAGAATTTGGCCTCAAAGTGTTGCAGAATTCCAGCGGTTGTGTGCGCCTGAAGGAAATTCCAGCGGTTGTGTGAGTCTGAAGGAAAAAAGAGTAAGTAATGTAAGCATTGGTCCTCTAGAGAGTGAGTCTGGGGAATTAATAATGGGGAATAAGGAAATGGTGGATGAATTGAGCAGATATTTTGCATCCGTCTTCACTGTGGAGGATACAAATAACATGCCAGAAATAATTGTGAATCAAGAGGTGAAAGGGAGGGAGGAACTTAAAATATTTACAGTCACCAGGGAAAGGGTTCTGAAAAAAATTATTAGAACTAAAAGCTGACAAGTCCCCAGGTCCATACGGACTTCATCCTAGGATCTTAAAAGAAGTGGCTGCAGAGATTGTAGATGCATTGGTATTAATTTTCCAAAATTCCCTAGATTCTGGACAGGTCCCATCAGATTGGAAAATAGCGAATGTAATTCCTCTATTCAAGAAAGGAGGGAGACAGAAAGCAGGAAACCACAGGCCAGTTAGCTTAACATCTGTCATAGGGAAAATGCTAGAATCTATTATTAAGGAGATTATAGCAGGGCACTTGGAAAATCTCAATGCAATCAGGCAGAGTCAACATGGCTTTATGAAAGGGAAATCGTGTTTGACTAATTTGTTAGAGTTCTTTGAGGAAGTAACAAGCAACATGGATAAAGGGGATCCTGTGGATGTGGTGTACTTGGATTTCCAGAAGGCTTTTGACAAGGTGCCACATCAAAGGCTACTACACAAAATAAGGGCTCATGGTGTAGGGGGTAACACATTAGCATGGATAAAGGATTGGTTAGCTAACAGGAAACAGAGAGTAGGCATAAATGGGTCATTTTCAGGTTGGCAAGATGTAACGAGTGGAGTGCCACAGGGATCAATGCTTGGGCCTCAACTATTTACAATCTATATCAATGACTTGGGTGAAGGGACCGAATGTATGGTTGCTAAATTTGCTGATGACACAAAGGTAGGTAGGAAAATAAGTTGTGAAGAGGACATAAGGAGTCTGCAAAGGGATATAGATAGGTTAAGTGAGTGGGCAAAAAATTGGCAGATGGAGTA
The DNA here is from genome assembly GCF_035084215.1 of Heptranchias perlo. Classification (NCBI taxonomy): domain Eukaryota; kingdom Metazoa; phylum Chordata; class Chondrichthyes; order Hexanchiformes; family Hexanchidae; genus Heptranchias; species Heptranchias perlo. The sequence goes on along the minus strand of NC_090347.1, from coordinate 9,338,695 downwards.
TAATGTGGGAAAATGTGAACTTGTCCACTTTGGCAGGAGGAATAGAAAAGCCGTATATTATTTAAATGGAGAGAGATTGCAGAACTCTGAGGTACAGAGGGATCTGGGTGTCCTAGTACATGAATCACAAAGTTAGTATGCAGGTAGAGCAAGTGATTAGGAAGGTAAATGGAATGTTGTCATTTATTGCAAGGGGAATGGAATATAAAAGTAGAGATGTTTTGCTATAGTTGTGCAGGGCATTGGTGAGACCACATCTAGAATATTTAGTGTAGTTTTGGTCTCCTTATTTAAGAAGTGACATAGTTGCTTTGGAGGTGGTTCTGAGAAGGTTCACTCGATTGATTCCTGGGATCAGGAGGTTATCTTATGAGGACAAGTTGGGCCTGTATATATTGGAGTTTAGAAGAATGAGAGGTGATCTTATTGAAATATATAAGATCCTGAGGGGACTAGAAGGGGTAGATGCTGAGAGGATGTTTCCCCTTGTGGGAAAGACTAGAACTAGGGGCCACAATTTAAAAATTAGGTGTCTCCCATTTAAGATGGAGATGAGGAGAAATTTTTTCTCTCAGAGGGTCATGAGTCTGTGGAACTCCCTTCCCTAGAGAGCGGTGGAGGCAGGGTCATTGAATATTTTTAAGGCTGAGTTAGATAGATTCCTCATTAACAAGTGAGTCAAAGGTTATAGTAGGTAGATGGGAAAGTAGGGTTGAGGTCACAATCAGATCAGCCATGATCTTATCAAATGGGAGAGCAGGCTCAAGGGGCCAAGTGGCCTACTCCTGCTCTTAATTTGTATGTTCATAGATATGAACAGAATGATCCAGAGGATGAAAATCTGATTTTAATGAAAAGTAGGAGAATGCCCATCTCCCACTGTAATTAACAGGAGAATGCCCATCTCCCTCTGTAATTAGCAGGAGAATGCCCATCTCCCTCTGTAATTAACAGGAGACTGCCCATCTCCCTCTGTAATTAGCAGGAGAATGCCCATCTCCCTCTGTAATTAACAGGAGAATGCCCATCTCCCTCTGTAATTAACAGGAGACTGCCCATCTCCCTCTGTAATTAACATGAGAATGCCCATCTCCCTCTGTAATTAACAGGAGAGACTGCCCATCTCCCTCTGTAATTAACGATGATGTGGAGATGCCGGTGATGGACTGGGGTTGACAATTGTAAACAATTTTACAACACCAAGTTATAGTCCAACGATTTTTATTTGAAATCTACAAGCTTTCAGAGGCTTCCTCCTTCCTCAGGTAAATGTCAGGAGCTCCTTGAAGCCTACGCATTTATACATCACAGAACAATACATGGTGTTTACAGACTGCCCCTGCAACTGCCCGTTGCCAAGGCAATCACCGTGTTCAGACAGAGAGGTGTCACCTACAGAACCCCCGAATACACATTCAACAAAAAAACAAACAGAAAGAAAAAACAGAGAGAGAGGCAGAAACATCCGGAAGGCAGAGAAAGCCAGCAAATGACCCATTATATTAAAAACAGATAGCTTTTGTTCGCTGGTGGGGTAACGTGTAGCGTGACATGAACCCAAGATCCCGGTTGAGGCCGTCCTCATGGGTGCGGAACTTGGCTATCAATTTCTGCTCGACGATTTTGCGTTGTCGTGTGTCTCGAAGGCCGCCTTGGAGAACGCTTACCCGAAGATCGGTGGCTGAATGTCCTTGACTGCTGAAGTGTTCCCCGACTGGGAGGGAACCCTCCTGTCTGGCGATTGTTGCGCGGTGTCCGTTCATCCGTTGTCGCAGTGTCTGCATGGTCTCGCCAATGTACCATGCTCCGGGGCATCCTTTCCTGCAGCGTATGAGGTAGACAACGTTGGCCGAATCACAGGAGTATGAACCATGCACCTGGTGGGTGGTGTCCTCTCGTGTGATGGTGGTATCTGTGTCGATGATCTGGCATGTCTTGCAGAGGTTGTCTGTAATTAACAGGAGAGATTGCCCTTCTCCCTCTGTATTTAACAGGAGAGACTGCCCATCTCCCTCTGTAATTAACAGGAGAGATTGCCCTTCTCCCTCTGTAATTAACATGAGAATGCCCTTCTCCCTCTGTAATTAACGGGGAGAATGCCCTTCTCCCTCTGTAATTAACGGGAGAATGCCCATCTCCCTCTGTAATTAACGGGAGAATGCCCATCTCCCTCTGTAATTAATGGGGAGAATGCCCATCGCCCTCTGTAATTAACAGGAGACTGCCCATCTCCCTCTGTAATTAACAGGGAGACTGCCAATCTCCCTCTGTAATTAACAGGGAGACTGCCCATCTCCCTCTGTAATTAATGGGGAGACTGCCCATCTCCCTCTGTAATTAACAGGGAGACTGCCCATCTCCCTCTGTAATTAATGGGGAGACTGCCCATCTCCCCCTGTAACCAACGGGGAGATTGCCCATCTCCCTCTGTAATTAACAGGAGAATGCCCATCTCCCCCTGTAATTAACAGGTAGAATGCTCATCTCCCTCTGTAATTAACGGGGAGATTGCCCAACTCCCTCTGTAATTAACATGAGAATGCCCCTCTCCCTCTGTAATTAACGGGGAGAATGCCCTTCTCCCTCTGTAATTAACGGGAGAATGCCCATCTCCCTCTGTAATTAACGGGAGAATGCCCATCTCCCTCTGTAATTAATGGGGAGAATGCCCATCTCCCTCTGTAATTAACAGGAGACTGCCCATCTCCCTCTGTAATTAACAGGCAGACTGCCAATCTCCCTCTGTAATTAACAGGGAGACTGCCCATCTCCCTCTGTAATTAATGGGGAGACTGCCCATCTCCCCCTGTAACTAACGGGGAGATTGCCCATCTCCCTCTGTAATTAACAGGAGAATGTCCATCTCCCCCTGTAATTAACAGGTAGAATGCTCATCTCCCTCTGTAATTAACGGGGCGATTGCCCATCTCCCTCTGTAATTAACGGGGAGAATGCCCATCTCCCTCTGTAATTAACGGGGAGAATGCCCATCTCCCTCTGTAATTAACGGGGAGAATGCCCATCTCCCTCTGTAATTAACAGGGAGACTGCCCATCTCCCTCTGTAATTAATGGGGAGACTGCCCATCTCCCCCTGTAATTAACAGGAGAATGCCCATCTCCCCCTGTAATTAACAGGTAGAATGCTCATCTCCCTCTGTAATTAACGGGGAGATTGCCCATCTCCCTCTGTAATTAACGGGGAGAATGCCCATCTCCCCCTGTAACTAACGGGGAGAATGCCCATCTCCCCCTGTAATTAACAGGTAGAATGCCCATCTCCCTCTGTAATTAACAGGTAGACTGCCCATCTCCCTCTGTAATTAACAGGTAGAATGCCCATCTCCCTCTGTAATTAACGGGGAGAATGCCCATCTCCCCCTGTAACTAACGGGGAGAATGCCCATCTCCCCCTGTAATTAACAGGTAGAATGCTCATCTCCCTCTGTAATTAACGGGGAGAATGCCCATCTCCCTCTGTAATTAACGGGGAGATTGCCCATCTCCCTCTGTAATTAACGGGGAGACTGCCCATCTCCCCCTATAATTAACAGGTAGAATGCCCATCTCCCTCTGTAATTAACATGAGAATGCCAATCTCCCTCTGTAATTAACAGGAGAATGCCCATGTCCCCCTGTAATTAACAGGAGAATGCCCATCTCCCTCTGTAATTAACAGGGAGACTGCCCATCTCCCCCTGTAATTAACAGCAGAATGCCCATCTCCCTCTGTAATTAACAGGAGAATGCCCATCTCCCCCTGTAATTAACAGGAGAATGCCTATCTCCCCCTGTAATTAACAGGAGAATGCCTATCTCCCCCTGTAACTAACGGGGAGAATGCCCATCTCCTCCTGTAACTAATGGGGAGAATGCCCATCTCACTTCTGACTCAGAGGTGAGAGTGCTATCACTGAGCCAGGGCTGATGCCTAACTGGTGACTCTCTCGTTATATCTGAAGGCCACTCAGCCCTCACCTGTAAATGAATGAGAATGAATAATTTAAATGGAGGAAACATAAGATTTCTATTCGCTTTTTTCCCCCCAGAATTTTCAGCAATGGTTAAAGAAGAAAAGATGCCAAGAAAAAAGTAAGAAACAAGAAATCAACATTTCCACAACTAAGGAGTGCAGCTGTGCAAGCCGAGCAGCTTTGCATTTATTGGGGTGTGGTTACGCATTCTTTCCAAACCCCTTTAACCCAAACACGTCTTTTAGGAAATAGGTAATAGCAGCAATAATTAAGCTGACCAGATTCTGCATTAGCAATGAAAAAAAAACCCTAGGACATATCAGTTCGAGAGGGGGGACTAGGGCTACAATTCAATTCCGTCCGCCATTGTGAATCCCACTCTCCCCCCACTTTGAAGACACCCATCCACCCAAAACATCTGGCTTCTGTTTATGCTCGGGAAGGAAAACCCATGTGCAAGTTAAAAGTAAATGCATTTTTAAAAAATTCTTTAGTTCTAAAGTAGGATAACTGGGGATAGAAAGGACAAAATCTGGTCAGCCTAATAGAGTAAAGCAAAATGGGCCACTTGGAATGTTTTGGGGAATTGTTCTTTGCCTTTCTGTAGGGTGTGAATGTCAGTGAATCTGCTGATAGTGCAATGAATGTGCTCTGAAAATATACAGTCCTAAGAACTGGGTGGTCACTGCTGCTTTTTTGCTTTGCTGTTACATCCACGGGATACCTGTAGGTTCGTCCGTCAAACAAACCCATACGAGGGCTGATGGGTTCCTCGATTCTCCCCCCTGTTGCTTTTGAATGAAACTACCATGCATTGCATCTTTGCAGCCTCCACAATTTGTATCAATGTTTTTTGAAAATGTCTTAATTTTTTGATTGAATAAAACAGTGTTGTTTGCTCCGAATGCTAATTAGACTCTTAATTAATGCAACATAAATTTTTTTTAAAAAGAAAGATTGAACCTCACACGGCCAACTTCCCGTTCCAACTTCAACAACTGCAACATCACAGCTGTTTCACTGTTCTGCTAACCCACCAACTGGGTACATTTAATTCATAGAATCGTAGAATGATACAGCACGGAAGGAGGCCATTTGGCCCATTGTGCCTGTGCCGGCTCTTTGAAAGAGCTATCCAATTATCCCGTTCCCCTGCTCTTTCCCCATAGCCCTGTAAATGTTTTCCCTTCAAGTATTTATCCAATTCCCTTTTGAAAGTTACTATTGAATCTGCTTCTACCGCCCTTTCAGGCAGTGCATTCTAGATCATAAAAAAATTTCTCCTCATCTTGCCTCAATTATATTAACTCCAAAAACAAATCACTGGTTTGGTATGATTGACCTTTAGTACACTAAAAATCCCAAATGATGAGTTTTGAAGCAAACTAAAAGGTGCAAAGTAAGAAATATCCATCGGGATTGGAATGAGAAATATGGTATTGGGATCATTTGTTTGCAAACTATTTCCCTCATCTCTTTGTTTTGTCAAAAGTCAGTATTCTCATCACTGATTGCATTGTTAAACTGCAACTTTTAACAAGCCATTTGGCCCTTCAAACCCATTCCTCCCACAGATTGCATAATCCCTTCCATACTTATTTAATCTCCGGAGAGAAATTCTGCAGGATCCATTTGAGAGAATTCCGGGAGGACACACTTTTATAACAATAGGGATATTTATGCCATGTAGGGGGATAACATCAGGGTCACTGATTTACAGTGACCGATTATATCAAGTGAGATACTGGGATTTTGACGGCTGCCTTGGGAATAGAATTCCGCAACTCTGTCCATTATTCTGTGAAAAATGTAAATGGGTGGCTTTTATTGCATATATTTCTTTACCTATGTATTTAATTGTGATCCCTTACCAGTTTTAAAGCTGAGTGTACACAACAGGCTAGCATGCAAGATTTACCAGTTGGAGCTAGATATCCTGTACTTTGAAGGACTGCAGCGGTTCAAGAAGGCAGCTCGCCACCACCCTGTCAAGGGCAATTAGGGATGGGCAATAAATGCTGGCCTTGCCACGAATGAATAAAAAAAAAGTCAAAAGTGCCCTCTCATTCACCTCCTTTCGAGGCCTAACACCTGTCCCGCTTATCGGTGACTAATTTATCAATGGCGTCCTTCACCAGGCACTTATATATTCAAGGGTCCTAACGCCTGGGATGCCTAAAAAAACAGGCCCACGAATTTGGCAACGGGACCAATGCCTGAGCAGATTTGACACAGGCCGTCCCGCTGCTAAACTGGTCTACTTTGCACCCGTTTTAGGCTTGAAAAACTGGCGCAACGCATACCAATTTGTACCCCCAAGTTTTTCTAATCTTCCCTTTGGCACTGAGGGATAGCCTCGTGGCCTTTTAAAGTAGCGTCCAGCCCAATCATTTCAACAGCATTCAAAAGTTCCAACTGGTTATTTCACCAGCACCGTTGTCCCTCATCGTAAACTTTTAAAGAAAAAAACGTGCAAAGTTACCACAATCCCACTGTGAACGTGTCCCATTATCAGAGGATTCACCGAGGCAGTTGAAATATGTGACCTTTCTTTACTGATACTCCCATCGAGGATGGGCCAGTGATAAGGTGACATTTTAAAATCATGCCAAGTCACAGGATCATAAGTTTCAGTGCCCAATAAAAATCCAAAATAACTTCTGTCATTTTGAACTGCTTTACATGCACTTTTACCAAACATAGAGCAGGAAGAGGAGGGACACAGTGACCATATTTAGTCAACTTGGGAAAGGAGAACTGTTGCCAGCGCAGCACAGTTAGTCCTTCCAAAACCACTACCACCCCACTTCCAGTCTCAGTACTCAAAGCACAATACTCGTAACTTTTAATCAACTGTTTTTTCCCCCAAACTGCCATTAGAATTCAACTGGGTTCAGTTATTTCAGTCATTGCCAATAAACTGGAGTTCCCTGGTGGAATTGAACTACTGCATTAATATTGGCTTCAGTATCACTGGGCAACAGTTGGTTCCCAAGAAATTCTTATGAAGGAATTTCCCTACAAATTGTGTCTTCATTAACTCGCATCAACTATATATATAAATACCCAAGAGACTGTATGAGTACCTTTGTGAAGTCCAGTGAAGGGAATAGGGTCATCCAATTTGTGTTGACCCTTGCCAAAGTTTCAGAAGTACTCATCAACATGCCTTGGTCCTCATGGTCCAGACGCATGTTTTCGTTACCCACCATTGCAGATGCTACATGACCCAAAGCTTCCATAATCTGCATTGCAGTAAACTGTATTGGTATTTATGTAGGCTTGGCCTACATCTTCAGTTGCTTTGTCCATAGACTCACAGCCATTTGGCCCATTGTGCCTATGCTGGTTCTTTGAAAGAGCTATACAATTAGTCCTTCTCCTCTGTTCTTTCCCCATAGCCCTGCAATTTTTTCCCTTCAAGTATATATCCAATTCCCTTTTGTAAGTTACTATTGAATCTGCTTCCATCACCCTTTCAGGCAGTACATTCCAGATCATTACTTGCTGTGTAAAAAAAATTCTCCTCATCTCCCTTCTGGTTCTTTTGGCAATTATCTTAAATCTGTGTCCTCTGGTTACTGACCCTCCTGCCAGTTGAAACAGTTTCTCCCTATTTACTCTATCAAAACCCCTCATAAATTTGAACACCTCTATCAAATCTCCCCTTAACCTTCTCTGCTCTAAAGGAGAACAACCCCAGCTTCTATTAAGTGTTAAGTGATCAAAACACAGACCAAAGGTTGCACAAGCTACTGTTGTTTTTTTACTCTCTTAACAACTCAAAACACAATGAACTATCAGAGTGAGGCTCATTCTGCAGGGCGCAAGGTAATATTCACAAACACACAGCACAGAAAGTCCAAAGAGTTAACTGGATTCACTGCTCTCCTCCACACACACAGCCACACACACACACACACACACACACACAGAGCCACAGTGTATTAGAAACTCCTAAAATTAAAAGAAATCAAATCCTGGGTATATAGAGCAAAATGCAAACAGGTCAGTTCCCTTGTGCCATTTTCAACATTGGACTAATGATTCAAGCTGAACCCTTCAGTTGAATTCCAAGAGAGATATGTTATCTACTCCCTTGGGGAGTCCTTTCATCTAATCCAAGCTGTCAGAAAACTCAGTTACAAGTATATAGATGAGGATCATTATTGGTTTTCTTTATTGATTTGAAATGCTATTGCTTAGGGGTTTTTTTTTTCAAGTTCTACTTTTGGTGTCAAAACCGGGAGAAAATCAGAACGAACAAACTCCCAGGCAAATTCAGTAAAAATTAATTTTTATTTTGAATGTCATTAAAATTCAAGCAAGCAAGCAATGAGATGCAAGTTAAACCAAAGCACAATCGAAAATTATTTACGCATTTCACAGACGTCACTTTTATGGACCTCAGTAGTTACTGTTTTTAGGATTCTAAAGGGATTGGATAATGTAGACCATGACAAGCTATTCCACCTTGTCCAGAACAGTAGAACCAGAGGACACGGCCTGCACTTGAAGGGGGGTAAATTGAAAACTAATCTATGCAACCAATTTATCAGGGAGCAAGTGGTCAATCTATAGAACAGGGTCCCTCAGGAGACGATGGAAGCAGATAGTGCTGATTCATTCAAATACAAATTAGAAAGCTTTCTTTCAGAAAATAACATTTTGGGATACAGTACATGAGTCATTTGAGATATGACCATGTGGTAAGTGTGACAAGCTTGGGAGGTACAGGTGACTTTGGACCTGCGGTTCCCAAAGCTTTCCACCACTGGGGGTTTTCCTTGTGTCATGTCTGGGTCTGTTGTAGACCAATTGATGGAGATTAATTGCTATGATTAGTCAGTAACCCTATTATCATTGCATCATGTGACTGCCGGGATAGTAGAAGGCAACTAATGGTCTTTTTTTGTCTAGCAAGTCCTATGGTCCACTGAACGCTCCAAAAGATTTTTTTTTTCCAATTCAATTGTGTTTTAAAATAAATCTCACATAGACACTGTTGTGGGCAAGGACAGAAATTCAGTCTGATTGGCATCAAATTTGGATAAACCCAAAAACTTTTAATTGTAAATATAGCCATTTCCTGCATTTAATAACGGTGCAAAGCAAGTCACATTATACTTCTATAATCATGTGTCAGTTTGTTGAAACAAACTGCATTATCAAAATGTATTTTCTGTGCGCAGACTCTGAACTCATTTTAGGACAATTCTCAGTTGAATTCGGCACTGAAAGCGGACCCCGAGTTGCATAATCACACTCAAGGCATCAATTGGCACTTCGCGTCACTTGCAGCATGCAATACACACATGCTGCTATCATGAATGCGATGTGGGAGCCAATTTTCAGTGAGAAAAAGAGCTTTTTTTTGAAACCAAAAATTGGGAGGATAAAGAAAATCGGGTTTTACTGATTCAGCAACCTGAAAAAGAAATCTGAGAATTTATGGTGAAAAATTGGTTATAATTGATTTTAACGATGGTTAGTAAGGAGCTGCAGCAATGGGATAGAACTGAGACACTAAAACTCTGTTAAGTAGTGTCAGCTGTGGCTCAGTGGTAGCACTCTCACCTCGAGTCAGAAAGTTATGGGTTCAGGTCCCACTCAAGAGACTTGAGCACAAAATCTAGGCTGACACTCCCAGTTCCAGTACTGAGGGAATGCTGCACTGTTGGAAGTGTCTTCTTTCAGATGAGACGTTAAACCGAGGCCCCATCTGCCCTCTCAGGTGGATATAAAAAATGGAATGGCACTATTCCGAAGAAGAGCAGCAGAGTTCTCCCTGGTGTACTGGTCAATATTTATTCTTCAAACACCTCCTCCAAAAACAGATTATCTGGTCAGTATCACATTGCTGTTTGTGGGACCTTGCTGTGTGCAAATTGGCTGCCACGTTTCCTACGTAACAACAGTAGCTACACTTCGTGGGCTGTAAAGCACTTTGGACATCCTGAGGTTTGTGAAAGGTACTTATATAAATGCACGTCTTTCTTTCTATGGGATTTTAGCAAACATTACTACGTTAAAGGTGCTATATAAATGCAAGTAGTTGTTGTTAATTGTGACAATCAGAATTGTATGAAGTATGCTAAATTTGGCCTCAACAGAAAACTGTACAACCTCAACATTACCTTGAGAGTAGAATTCAACTGATTTAGCAATATATCAGCTGTCTGTTTGCTTTGGTTATCACTGTCTCATGGTGAGTAATGAGTTAACCAATACCCAAGTGGTCTCAATTTCCTTCCTGGCCTTCTACTTTCACTTTTGATCATACAGTGTCTATGTCAAAGCAAGGTACTAAACAAATGCAAAAAAGATAACTTTTTTTGTGTGGAGGGTCTTCAGTAGATCCCATAACATTTAACGGTTGTGTAACTTCTCTTTTGATGGTGAACTGGTAAGGAGAGGATAGAAAACAGAACTGACTGTACCAGACACAATCGCATGTGTAACAGAGAGAGGTCATCTCACAAAAAGCACATTCTCGAACATCACTCAAATTGGCAAGTCTTCCAGCTGGCAGGTGAAAAGCTCAGAATAGAAGCCAAGACTTCCAGAATAACTTCAAAGACTGAGAATTTATTGATCAGGAATTAGATATAAACCAACAGACAAAATAAAACCTCTATTCAATACCTGTCTGTAATACGTAATGAGAAACTGCACGGTGCGCATTTTGAAATATAAACAGAGATGCTTATAAATTTCTTTTATTATTAAGGCACCACATACTTTATTTTTTTTTAAAACAACTGGTTTACATAATTTCCATTTGACACTTTTCTGTGGGTTCATTTTAAAGGATATGGATAACCTCTCTACTTTCAGTCACTGCTAAACAAATTCTTGTACTTTGTACCTTCAGGAGAAAACTGGAGAATAATCGAATAATAAGGGCTTTGCATTTTAGTGAATTCCAATGCTTGTATTTTAACTAGCTATTTCCAGAACCATTTTGGTCCATATGTGTATTCAGGGATAATGACTTCTAGTGCTGACAAATTATCTTTGCAGCTCTGAGGTTGACTAATCCAAATATATTACAATTTTCTCTTACAACTGTAATTCCATAACAAAAAAAATCAAAGTGCCAGTATGGGACAGGGGTCACTAAACAATTCTATTCAGTCTTCCACATCTTGTTAAAAGGATATCTGCACTGTGCAACCCATAACACATGACACATGTTCATACCAGCTATCAAAGGCAGTCAAATACAGGAGCTTGGAAGGGGAGATGCAGAAGTAAGGGGAGGGTTTTGCTTCAGTCTTTTGCTAAGACACACAAATGTGTCAACGCAAATAAACTCTGATGTCACGTTATTCTCAAATTGTAAAGCCCAGTTTCATTTTACTCCCAGTTCAATACTTCGATGTCGAGTACAAGAGTTTGTGCCTGCAGATGCCCTTGACATGCAGGTCCTTACCTACCATACCTATCCATTTCCTATTAGAAGACAATTCCCAATTCTTGAGAACAAGTGGCAATCACAACTGACCTTAGGACAGATAATGAATTTTGTCTATTTATTGAAAAGTTGTTAACATTTCCATCTCAACATATTCCTCAAACTCATATTGAATGAGAAGTTTCTTCCCTCAAGCGAGAATAAAGTGTTCTGCGAACCCTTGAGCTTTAACCATAGTTGGTTAGGCTATCTTCTGAGCCCCAAGTATCAATAGCCAATGTGCCCTGGAGAGGCCTCAGCATTTCAGGTAATAAAAGTCTAACCACGGTCATGGACTCAGTCCTCCCAGCAGCGAAAAATGAGACGAAATGGAAACACAATAAATATTGGTTCAGCTAGGCCAGTCCGTCAGTTTCCATTGTACAATTTGGCAAACTAATCACGGACAAAACTACCAGCCTCACTCAGCGAGGACATAAAGGATAGCTCGAGCAGGAGCAAGTAGTTCAAATTAGTGTTTGTTGTGCAATACCAGTGCTCTTCTGAAATTAGAATTAAGGCACGTTGTTAAGGCAGAGCAGTGGAAGGTATGCCCGCATTTTTACCCACACGGTACCCGGGCAGGAAGTGTCTGGTGTCGGTAGTGTACAAAAATAAGAAAATATTGAATTCCAACTCTGACATCTAATCTGGAAGAACGCAGAAAAATTCACCGCCTTCCACAAAAAAAAGTGCACAAACTACATAAACACACAACTTTCAAAGAGCAACCCAGAAACAGACCCCATAATACAGATTTATAAAAACATTTACATACCCGAGTGAGAAGTTGCAATATTGTGCAATTTGCAGTATTTGGAAATTCATATAGAAGTCAGGGGAAGTCGCAGACGGAATTGAAATAATTCCCTGAGGTCGGGGATGAACAGGTGGGGGACGATTGTGACTCTGCCGGCCTGGCAGAAACGAGGCAGTGGCAGATTCAATATCGCTGTGCGCCACCGACTGCCCCACCGCCAGATTCATAGACCTTTCGCCGGGTGTCCCAGGCACCTGCCTGAATCAGGTGGGAGTCTCGTTATTGTATGCAAATAGAGGTCCCAACACAGAGACGATTCAGAGGGACAACTAGGCAGAAGCGCGCGCCGTGCACATGCTACCCAGTCGAACCAGGCTGAGAAGAGGAAGAGGCTCCCAAGAATGTAAGTAAATAATTAATTTCGTGAGGCCAGGGTGAGCAGGAGTGTTTCCCCGGGCTCCACAAGAGTAGCGTGGGCCGTTGTTGCCCTGGGCTCCCCCCTCCCTCAGCTTCTAGACCACCCAACATTGCGCCGGCCCAGAGCTGCCCGTCTGCGGCGCGCAACTCCATGGCAGCGTGGTATTGAGGCCCAGCCCTCAAAATGCACTGGGCCTCCCAACAACAGGAATGGGCTGGCGTTCCACCCACTACCCACCTGTTCCCATGCCTGGAGTTAAAATCTGCCCCGTGGGGCGTGCTGGACTCAGTGGCAGAATGGGCTTGATGAGCTAAATGGTCTTTCATTTTTTTTTTTGCTCAACCACCAATTAAGCAATGTGTCCTGCGTTTCAGCCTCAATCATTACAAAATCAGTATTCATAGCCACAAAGCTACAACATAATATTCGAAGCACATTATAAAATCAATCCTCCATTGGCAAAAGTAGATACACAATGAGTCTTTTATATATTTGCACACTCTTATTTGGCACATTCAAGAGGCAGTGTGTGGAGAACCCCCTGTAGAAACCCAAGTGCCTAGAATTTCACAACTGAGGGGGTGGGGAGAGTGTACTGATGCCATCACTTGCCCTGTACTGGGGCAGGGTGGAGGTGGAGATAATTGCTGCTGTTCTGATATGTGCCTTGCTGCTGATGAAAACTCATTTATAACTGTAAATAACTAATGCTGCCACATAAGATAACATTTGAAGGGGTGGGTGGGGGGGTGAATTTTGGAGCCAGTTTACACTTTCAAAGTTTCCAGGCACTTGGAGTCAGCAATCCCAGCCGAGTGGCTCACTGTTTCTGGTGCCTTAACCCTCTCCACCGCGATTCCCCAAAAGTTAACCTGCCAATCGTCACTGGGCTAGGCTCGCTTTAGGAGATAGCGGGCACCAGAGAGGCCCTCCCCAAGTGGAAAAGGGCAACTCAACCCAAGCCGATGTCCAGGACCACCTAACTTTCAACTCAAGTGCACTGAAAGAGGCCTGGCAAGAGATTGCTCACTAACTTATCTTGGCCAGTCAGTGCATGCTGGGGGAAAGAGGGCGAGGAAGGTTCCGTTGTGAAAATTCTGTGGTTGAAAAGAAAAATGACTAAGGTAAACATAATAAAACAGAAAACATCCGACAGGCAAATATGCAAAATGGCGTAATTGCTCAGATGTAAACAAAGAACTGAAAGAATTAGGTTAACACATTGGAGACTTGTTTCACACAAAAAGGTTTAATTCCCTGGAATTGAGCGGACTCGCCTCAACTGACAACTCCACCCCCATCTCTGTCCACCCTAGCAGCAAAGGAAATACTTAGCACAAAATAAGAGACTGCTCAGCTAAATCTCACTTCATGAAAAGGACTTGATCATAAGTGATCCTTTCACCCCATCAATCACAGTTCAGATTCAAATCTTCGTTGGCAGAGGTGAAAGGACAGCGAATAATCCATCACAGCATCCAGTCCCCAATTAGAGCAAAATAATCAATCTCATCTCCGATTCTTGTTCTCACTCTTTTCTCTGGTGTAGAGTTTAATTATCCCATAATCATGCAGCTTCTTCCATAGCCTCATTTCCAGCCTCATGTCATGATTTGCATAAAAGGTCAGTTTATGGTAGTGCTGGTCAAAATAATGATCTGAATATTTTGCGTAGTCGTTTGTGATAAATCCATAAGCACTAACCTGGAAGTGAATAGAAGAGGAGACATTTCAAACAATGAACCGTACAAGATGGAAATGCGACTCATCTCGAACCTAAAACTTCAAAGGAGTTCCGTGCACTTTGATGCTGAGAGGATGTTTCCCCTGGCTGGAGTGCCCAGAACCAGGGGGCACAGTCTCAGGATAAGGGGTCGGACATTTAAGACTGAGATAAGGAGGAATTTCTTCACACACAGGGTTGTGAACCTTTGGAATTCTTTACCCCAGATGGCTGTGAACGCTCAGTCGTTGAATATATTCGAGGCTGAAATAGATAGATTTTTGGACTCTAGGGGAATCAAAGCATAGGGGCTGAAAGTGGAGTTGAGGTCGAAGATCAGCAATGATCTTATTGAATGGTGGAGCAGGCTCGAGGGGCCGTATGGCCTACTCCTGCTCCTATTTCTTATGTTCTTATAGATGAAAGTATGAAACAAAATGGAGGTCCCAATTTACCAGCTGCGCCTGGGGACATGTCCCTATGGCAACTATCATTATCATCAGTTGGAGCTCCTGTGACCGACTGTCCTCCACGCCTCTTCAGGGAGGGACATGAACTCTGGGGTTGTGTTTCGGACTGTCCATGGTAACCCATTCAATGACTTATTCTGTACTGCAATTGCACCACGGCTTGCAGGCTGTGGAAGGTGTTGGCTAGTTCAAGGATTAGCTCATCCGCCCTTTTGATGACATTTCTTCCATCAAAGGTCCCACTCCCCCTCTCCAAACATTCCACTCCCACCACGCCCAAAGCCGTTTAACATTTTCTGGAGGTGACCAGGTTACTTAACCACTGCCTCACATGCAGACGTTGACCAGTCACTGGTAGTACAATCTACACGGTAGCAGGTTTTAACCCTGACCTGACTCGGCTCTGTCATAAAGGTACTATATAAATGCAAGTTGGTGTTATTGTTGACAACTTGATAGAGAAGGCTGCTACTTCTTTTGGCTCGTGGCAGGGAAAGAATAAAAAGATTTGCACCTTTCACAACATCCTTAAATGTTTTACAGCCAAGGAAATATTTTTGAAATGTACTCACTGTTGTAATGTAGGAAAAGCAGCAGCCAAATTGCGCACAGCAAGATCCCACAAACAGCAATGTGATAATGAACAGATCATTTGTTCCAGTGATGTTGGTTGGGGGATTAATATTGGCCAGGACACCGGAGAGAACTCCCTCGCTTTTCTTAGAAATAGTGCCATAGGATCTTTTACGTCCACCTCAGAGGGCGGACGAGGCCTTGGTTTAACATCTCATCCAAAAGACGGCACCTCCGACAGTGTAGTGCTCCCTCGGTACTGCACTGAAGTACCAGCCTAGATTTTGTGCTCAAGTCAGTGGAATGGGACTTGAACCCACAACCTTCTGATCCAGAGGCAAGAATACTACCACTGAGCCACAGTAATAATTTTCCAAAAGCATTGTGTATGTAGGGGAGGGACAGAGTTGCTTGGTATCTCTAGAAGATCAATCACTTCAGGGCAAATTGTTGCAAAATGGTCACATCCAGCATGGAGTAGGAACTTGCTCATGGGATGGAAAAAGATGGATTTTGCCTTTAGAACATTTTATTTTGCATTGAGGACTCAGCTGATTGCAGTTAAGTTGGATAGATGTTGTAGATAGCTTTTAATAATACACCATTAGACAAGCCCAGATGCAGAGTCACCTTGGAAAAAGGTTTAGGAATCAAAGCTTACTATAAACTACATACATGGAGGATCTTAATTTTTTTTAATGGTTAATAATAGATGTGAAATTAAAACACTGTTGAAACTTAGTTGCAAATTTACATAAAACACACATCCTGTTGTTGCTCCAACTAATCTTAGATTCCGTGTAGTGTGGACTCGGATAGTGGCCTCAAGTAAGTGATGGAGAATTATTTAATCAAATGTTGGTGCTGCCTGGGTACGTGAAGCAGAAAATTCAAGTTTGGCTGAAATAAATGGTTGTTGAATCTCAGATACAAACTCAGCAGGCATCTAGAAAGTAATTTAACACGTCCCAGAGGATGAACTAACTCAAACAATCCTCATTATAAAGCTTCGGGAAATCTCATTCAGTCCAGGTCACGGTTAGCTCAATTGAATGCGATCTTCCTGGGTAAGACAAGTTCAATGGGTCTGTAAATCAGCTTGGATTCCCAGCCTGGAAATGTGTACATCCTTACGCTAGTATCTAATCGAAAATCTCACTATGATCTTCCACTACAATTACTATAACTTGCATTTATATAGGGCTTTTAGCATAAAGAGGTGTGAGAAAAACAGACAAAGTTTATAATGCATGTTGTTATGATACAAAGTCCTGTACATCCTGGATATGATGCACGCTTTGGAAGTCAGCTAAATACCTTTACAGCATGATGGCGACACAACTGAGAGCAACATTGAGTGGGCCTCCCAAAGCCCATGTTGCATGTATACTTCTGTAATGAAACTTTGACAGACAGTGGATTTCAAATCAAAGAATGGAGGAAGATGACCGAGTGACAAATAAAAATCAGGCTACTTGATGTCTGGCCAAGTGGTAGCAGCCTATAAAGAGATTGAAAAAAAGGGCAAGATTTTGGGCTAAATCAGTAATAGAACAATTGTGAAATTCTAGAGCAAGAATGGAGGATTTATGAATGACAATTGAGTGGAACGATTGGACAAAATGCACAGCTAGTTTCGAGAAAGAAAGACTTCCATTTGTACAGTGATTTTCTCGACTCCAGGATGTCCCAAAGCACTTTACAGCCAATGAAGTACTTTTGAAGTGTAGTCACTGTTGTAATGTAGGAAACACGGCAGCCAATTTGCGCACAGCAAGATCCCACCAACAGCAATGTGATAAATGACCTGAATCTGTTTTTAAAAAGGTGTTGGTTGAGGGATAAATATTCGCAGGACACCAGGGAGAACTCCCCTGCTCTTCCTCAAAATAGTCCATCTTTTAACGTTGGTTTTAAAGTCTCATCCCAAAGACGGCACCTCCAACGGTGCAGCACTCTCTCAGCATTGCACTGGGAGTGTCAGCCTAGATTTTGTGCTCAAGCTCCTGGAGTGGGACTTGAATCCACAACCTTCTAACTCAGAATTAGTTTCAATTATCCTGTGTCATTCTTTGAAGGAAGCTATTTGTATCGCAAAAGAGTTAGGAACATTAGCAGCCCTGCATCACTTTTGTTGTCCCAAAACAGAAAAATGGAAGTCATGCAAAAATATTGCCACATCGCAATGCTCCCACGCGCAAGGGAGCGCTGATAGGAACCAAGGCAGCACTGCAATTAGGAGTAGTAGCACAAGGGTGGGCAGCAATTGTAAATAAAAACATCAATTCCTCTTACCTCGTCACAGGAATGGATGGCAGCGATGAGCATCGTTGCACCAGTGGAGGGGCGATAAATGTTACGGTGCGCAGACTTCAAAATGTTCGCCTGCAACAACCTGTTGAGACAATATTACATTACAAAATGGCCAAACACTTCATCACAGAGTATTTGGAAAGTGGAAAACTGAAGCAATTTATATCTGAATGTGATGAGGTTTCAAATTTCACCCAGAACTTCTCTGCATAACAGCAAGAAAAAGTTTTTTTTTTAAATATACTAAGATTATTTCAATTATAATTCAAATACAGGACATCCAGGCTGCACACAGACAAGAGATTAAAAATCACACACCGTTACTAGTTTGCAGGTAGTTCTTTCTGACCCGCTGGTCTCTCAGCACAGTGAGTATTAGAGAGCAGTCTAACAGCGGATACGTTTCTGCCAGTCTGTGGAGGGGTTTGACGAAGTTGACTCCACAATGTTTGACTTTAAAGAGTCAGCTTCTGAAATCCTGGACCTCGTTCAAAGTGTTCAGGCACCATATGAACGGCACTTTTCAAATTAAACTCTTACATGGGTGCCTTATGGATTGTGGTATATTCCAATCCGTGTGCTGGGGCAGTGAGGTGATACATATGCACCTGTTTATCAACACTCCTTCAGTACTGCACTGAAGATTTTGTGCTCTGGTCCCTGGAGTGGGACAAGAATGAATTATTTTTTTTTTTAAAAAGTGCAGTCACCAGTGGAGGCAAACGCAGAAGCCATTTTGCACACTGAAAGCCCCCCACCAACAAAGCAATGAACGAGGCGTGTTTTTGGTGGTTTATGTTAGAACATTCTATTGAGCGATGCACTTTTATTTGGGTTAAAGTTTGTCAACAGTATGACAAGTCTAACACGCTGTTAGAGATTAAGATTGAGAAATAGTAAGGGAAACCATTTTGCTTATATTCCAATCTCAGGTTTATTTCTGTAGTTTAAAAACCCTAAAATTGAAAGACTGACAGTGTATCTGTACCAGAGGCCGAGAGCAGCCTTTGTCTAGGCCAGTTTACCTTTAGATTTGCTTCATCATTCTAAACTGGAGACTCTATCGCTGTTTTGGTGACAAGGTTCCTTTGGTTTCTTTGATAACTCTAAAACACTGATGTTTTTCTGTACAACTCGAGACTGTAAGACCTCAGAATGGAGATTGAAAGTGGGAGAAAGGGCATGGAGGAAGTGATGTAATGGTCTTTTAGTTCAGCTTAAAATGCAAGACAACTGTATTGAGTCGGATGACGAAGGAGGGAACTCACCCCGATTGTAATCTTCTGCGGCAAAGCATCCTTTGTAATCTCGGTGTTTGTCATAAGTATATACGCAACATTTAATCATCAATACACTTTCAAGGTTTGACTTGTATGTTTGAACTAGTTCTCATTCGTAAACAATGCAAAGATTAAAAATTCATTTTACCTATTTCTAATGTATCGGATGAAGTCTGGGTGATACATCTTGAATTTTTCAGGTCCAACATTTTCCCCGAAAAACGTAGGTGGACTAAAAGACAAGAAACAGAAAACCCAAAATATTATAGTCATTGCCTTTAGACCCCCAACCGTTACAATGAATAAATTCAGTATCAATTTCCCCCCTGACCCCCCCCCCAACACACACATCCTTCCCACCCTCCTGAAGGTACTGACTCATGGCTCTACAGGGACTCGATATTCCTCCAGTACCTCACCAAGAGGCTATTCTTCAACGAATGTAGCAGGTTATTCAACTGGGATGGGAGGAAAACACTCATATCTACACACACGGATGCACCACACATAAACACACGCATGCAAAATCAGGAGCAAGGTCCCAGGCTGACTCCCCCTCCCCCCTCCTTCCAAGCTAATTGGACTTCTCCTATTGCAATCTCAATCTTGGTGCCATTCTATAAAGATATGCCACGCACTTACACAGGGAGCCACAGGGCCTCTCAGTTACCATTTAATAATGTTCCTGAATTGCTGTTATGTAAAATGTATCTCGTACTCAAGACAGATTTACACATTCACTAGTTGATTTCCTGTGACATTGCACACAGGAAACCAAGACCAAGCTCCAAGTGAAGTGGGGTTCGCGGATGGAGGATAATTGGACCTGGGCGTGCAGATGTCATTCAGCCCCGCCCCCTGGTCTAATGAAGTCGGACATTCCATTTCCATTTGGGGGCAATTTGATCGAGGTTCATAAAATAATAAAAGGGATTAGATTGTGTTTATGCAGACCAATTATTTCAACTGGATAGGTTAGGAAGGGTCGGGGTCAGGGGGTCACCCTTACAAGTTATGCAAGGGCAGAACTAGGTTGGATGTTAGGCACTACTTCTTTTCTGAGAGGATAATAGACCTGCGGAACAGGCTGCCGGGTCGTGCAGCGAATGCTGATTTGTTGTATTCCTTCAAACGAGAGCTGGTCCTGGTTCTTTTTTGGGGTGGAGATCACCTCATACAAGAGGTAGGTATCCTGTAACGGAAATCAGGGCCAATGTGATCTCCTGTTCTAGTTTCGATCGCCTAAGGGGAGGGGTGGGGTCGGAGAGGAATTTTCCTGTTTTTCTCCCCTTAATTGGCCTAGGTTTTTCACCTCTCCCAGGAGATTACATGTGGGTGGGTGGGGAGTGCATGTATTGTGATGTGTAAGGCATCACAACTGTGTGGGACAGGCCGGCTCGACCAGTGGGTTGTTTCCTATCTGTCATTTTCGTATGTTTCGTATAATTCTTGGCTTTCTATTATTTAAATAGCAAGACTTACAGCAATTTGGGAGGCGCAGGAGTGCAGTTAGATGAAGCATAGGAGTTTCTCTGCAGTGCAGGCTAAGTGATGCAGAATTGAGGTACTACAGTGCCACAAATGGCAGGAGGATGCAATTACAGCGTGACAAATTTATATAGGCAGTTCCTATTATAAATGTGGACATAGGAATCTATAATGGAAAAAAAATTGACACAAAAGTGATAAAAACCACAAGTACATATGGATTTTAATATAGATTTAGTCAACAGGAAATAAAATATAAAACAATGACCATATAGTATTGATAAAACAAAAAGAGAAAATGGAGGCTGGAGGTGATAAAAACAGAATAAATTCTACTTCCCTCAAGCAATGGCAATATGATATGAAAACAAACTAAATGAAATTTTAAAAAACATTTTTCTTACCGAGTAATTACAACATACAACTCCTGCAATACGGGCGCTACAATTAGATTCAGCGCCTCTTGGCTTGGGAGGGGAAACTAAAAAGAAATATTAACCAAGATTTCCACACCCAATTGTTGGCACATTGAGGTGGACACTGGGGGGAAGACGACAGAATTGAGGAAGCTGACAGTTTAAGAGAAGCATTGAATTCATCCACATTATTAAAGGCGAAACAAGCTTTTCAGGGTCAACCCATTATGTAAACTTAACAAGTTATCGGAAGGTTGTCTGTGTGCGCACTCAGCTAAGAATGCAACGTTCCTTCCTCTTTCATCACAGTTAAACAAATTATCTTATCCTAATGCCCTCATCATCACCAGTTCTGAGAGTGATTTACGAGCGCAGAAGAATAAAGGACACACAAAAGAAACTTACATTTTGGATTTGTCACTCCCCTTCTCTATAGGTCTTTTCATTATGGCAGCTTTTACCAGATAGTAATCTCGGTCGTGGTCTGGGAGGAAAACATACCTTGTCTCCTTCAAAAGAGAATGTAAAAAAAGTGTTACTTGGAGAATTAAACTGAGAGGCTTCAGTTACAATCAATATTGACCTATAGCAACGAACCACTAATGCAGAAACTGGTTGTGACGCAAGTGATTTATTTTTATAAAATAATGGCTCTCTGCCCTGTATTCTATTCATAAACAGAACAATGTGCCTAATTGACAGTATTTATTTAATTTTCCCACATTAGGACACACGCATATAATTTGGACTGCAATGTGATGTTCTCTTATGGACACTACTTAAGGGTGTAAGAGATGGCTCCCTTTAATAGGGTAGGCTTGTTGCTGAAACTGAGGGACCAGAAACCTGCTCTTTTGCAATGATGTTGCAGTTAAAATCATGAGATTCAAAGACTCTAGAGTGCAGGAAATTTGAATATGATTCAAATACAATACAAACATGGACAAGCAGGCCAACTGGTATTGAATTACCCTCTAGGATTTTGCATAGAAATATTCTGGCTGCATATTGTATAGATCTAGAAGGGGAAACAGAAAGACTTGAAGGACTTGCATTTATATAATGCCACTCATGACCTCAGGACATCCCAAAGCACTATTACAGCCAATTAAATATTTTTTTGAAGTGTAGTCACTGTTCCAATGTAGGAAATGCAGCAGCCAAATTGCACACAGCAAGGTCCCAGAAACAGCAATGAGATAATGACCAGATAATCTCTTTTAGTGATGGTAGTTGAGGGATAAATATTGGTCAGGACGCTGGGGAGAACTCCCCTGCTCTTCTTCGGAATAGTACCATGGGATCTATCACATCCACCCGAGATGGCAGGTCCTCGGTTTAACGTCTTGTCCGAAAGACGGCACCTCCGATAGTACAGCGCTCCCTCAGTACTGTACTGGAGTGTCTGCCTAGATTTTACGCTCAAGTTTCTGGAGTGGGACTTGAATCCACAACCTTCTGAATCAAGAGGGCTACCCACTGAGCCATGCCTGACCCAGAAACAGGAAGGAAACAAACAAACTGGACAGCAAGTTTAAATACTC
Organism: Heptranchias perlo; assembly: GCF_035084215.1. Taxonomy (NCBI): domain Eukaryota; kingdom Metazoa; phylum Chordata; class Chondrichthyes; order Hexanchiformes; family Hexanchidae; genus Heptranchias; species Heptranchias perlo. The sequence goes on along the minus strand of NC_090347.1, from coordinate 9,316,281 downwards.
AGCACTTCACAAAGAAACAGGGGGAGCGATGTGAAGTATTTACCTAGCAACAGTACAAAATTCCATCCTCATCATTTTATAATAAAGAGTTAGAACTTTATAATGCGAAAGATGACTTGAAAAACTTGCGACGGACGTCATCTCTGCTCCTTCCAGTCAATAAAAGAGGACTTTCTCTATCTAAGTGAATTCTTAAAGTACTTCACGCAATTACTTTTGAAATGCAGTCACTATTACATGGGCAAACAGCAGCCAAGTTGCACACAGGAAGATGAAGAATCACCGGTCTGTCAGGGAGAAATTGGCTTGGCCTGTTTTTTCAGGCCCCCAGTGAGCGACGCAATGCCGCTCACCCAAAATTGGGCCTCGAGCCTCATTTTAATACTAGAGACCAGCTGCTGGTCTTTGTCACTCCTCCAGTTAGTCAGGGATCGAGTTTGGGCCTGCTGCCTCACTGGCAGTGTGACCAGTGGGGGGGGGGGGCACAGAGGAGAATGCGGAGGGGCCAAGTCCAGGCCAGCAGCAGCCCGCAGTAGGAGTCAGGAGGAAGGCTCCAGCTCCTCCTGGCTCCACAGGAGGGAAATTTCAATTTAAAAAAAACTTTCCCCATATTTCTTTGGTAACCTCTATAGCAGTCCTTTTAACGGCCGCTGGTTAAGCCCCCGTAGATCTGGAAAAGCTAGTCGCACTAGCTGCCTGTATCCTAATCTGCACCAAATCCTGCTCACCCATCACCCCTGTGCTTGCTGAAATACATTGGCCCCCGGTTCACCAACACCTCAAATTTAAGATTTCCACCCTCGTGTTCATATCTCTCCATGGTCTCGCCCCTCCCTATCTCTACAAGCTCCTAAAGCCCTCAGGAGAACTCTGCATTCCTCCAAAACTGACCTCTTATGCATCCCCCACTCCTATTGCCCCACCATTGGTGGCCATGTCTTCAGCTGGGTATGCCCTAATATCTCGAATTTCTTCGCTAAACCTCTTTACCTTTAAGACCCTCCTTAAAATCTAAATCTTTGGCCAAGCTTTTAAACATCCCTTCTAATATCTCCTTCTTTGGCTCAGTGTCAATTTTTGTCTGATTACATTCCTGCAAAGCATCTTGGGACGTTTTGCTACATTAAAAGGCACTATATAAAACATGTTCTTTTTGTAGTTTATTTTTTTTTAAAATTTAGTTGTAGTAATTCAACTACTTTGCCAACCCTAGCTGATTCTCGTTTCCCCCAATATTGTCATTGCAGCATATTGTACTTCCAACATAGGCGAAGTGATCTATGTTTTATAATGTCTCCATTCTGAGCATGATGGTAACATTGGTGTCGTCCATTCAAACTGTAATGATCTGTGTTTTTTTTTCCCTCCCAGAGATAATCCAATGAATTTCTCAACGTTCTTAGTCTGTTTATCTTTGCATTTCTTCCTCAGTTTCTGTCACTAATGTTAGATCAACCCCACAATCTAGATCTCCAAGTGTTAACTGTCATCTCCACCAGTCCATGGTTCCCATCATCTTTGTTTTACTCAACAACACTAACAGAGCTAATGCTAGTTCAAACAGGGATGACAAAAGATTCCTGCTTGCCAACAGTATTATTTCAGCCCAATTTATAGCTCTGTCCTCAACTTTAACTAACATCATTAAGGAATGGAATGTTATATGTGCATTATGTACTATGATATCAGCTGTGGCTCAGCGGGTAGCACGCTTGTCTCAGAGTCAGAAGGTTGTGGGTTCAAGTCCCACTCCAGACGTTTGAGCACATAATCTAGGTTAACGCTCCAGTGCAGTACTGAGGGAGTGCCGCACTGTCGGATGTGCCATCTTTTGGATGAGACATTAAACGGAGGCCCCATCTGCCCCCTCACGTGGACGTAAAAGATCCCATGGCACTATTTCGAAAAAGAGCAGGGGAGTTCACCCCGGTGTCCTGGCCAACCATCCCTCAACCAACATCACTAAAAGAGATTATCTGGTCATTGCTGTTTGTGGGAGCTTGCTGTGCGCAAATTGGCTGCTGCGTTTCCCTATATTACAACAGTGACTACATTTTAAAAGTGCTTAATTGGCTGTAAAGCACTCTGGGATGTCCTGAGTTTGTGAAAGGCGCTATAAAAATGCAAGTTTTTTTTTCTTTTAGGTCCTAAGCTCTGGAATTCCCTCCCTAAACCTCTCTGCCTCTCTTTCCTCCTTTAAGACGCTGCTTAAAACGCACCTCTTTGACCAACTGTCCTAATATGGGCTCGGTGTCAAATTTGGTTTGATAATGCTCCTGCTTCCTTATCTTGTGTTGGTGTCTCCCTTGCCTGCTACTTGCTCCACTTTTATTATTCATCCAGTTTCACCTGCCATTTCTTAGCATTCTTTATCTCTTTACACCTTTTCCATTTTCACCCATCGAAAGTTCTGCAGACATACCCTTCTGCTCTCAACAAATAAATCAAGCAAACTTTCAGAATAATTCATCCATCTCCACTATTCAACCCTGACTGGCTGCTACCACCTCCCATCGTGTCGCAGGTGGAATCTTTGACCAACTCAGTCTATACTTATCCCTATAGCAGCAATTCTATTCTAACCAAATATTGATCCAACTCCAGTGAGAAGGGGTTAATTGACCCAGAATTAACTCGCAGTCTGTTCCAATATTTTCCAGAAGGGAAATAATTGCTGCTTCTAATCTCTAGTCTCATTTGAGGCTGCTTAATTTTAAACCAGTGTCTCCATCAGTTCAGTGCTCTTAAGTGAAAAATCAAATCCACCTCTCTTAGCATTTTAAAGTCCAGTTACTCATTTTTGGAGAATATCAAAAGTGCACAATTTGATCCGGGAGAATACTTTACCTCAGACTGTGGTAAACCTGTATATCCCACACGACTATATGCACGAAGGGAATTCTTCATCGTATTTGTGGAAAATGTATAAAATGATGTCCTAGTTCCTACATCTTTCTCAAATCCTTTAATAATGGCTCCATTCACTCTATAGAAAAACAGGAGAAACAAACAAAAGGTTAGACACACAGAAAATACGCCATTTTACGGGTTTTCTCCTGCTTCCCTAACCCTTTCCTTTCCGATCTACAGGCTTTTTAAAAGTTTGCCATCACTTAATCACTACTATTGCAGTTTTCTGGCCGACTCTTTCACTCTTCAAACTTGGTAGTGTCCTGCCACATAATTTTATGAGGGATCACAGCCCAACATATAAATGTACACACCATTTCATACATACTTGATTTTGAGTGTTATTTATTCTATCTCCTAGCACCACCATCTTCGGGTCAGGATAGTGTTACAAAGATGTACGTTGTCAGCAATGGTATTGTGCAAAGTGGAAATCCCCATTTACAGAGCCGTGCATTTGTTTGCATCACCGTAGTCTCGCATTAAAGGATTTTGAAGTATTGCCCAAATAGAAATTGTATAATATTCACCAGAAGTTTTCATTTAAAAAGCATGCAAAACATGATTTGTTGGCAGGATACAAGTGATCGCAACCAAATCTGAAGATTGAAAATCAGTATTCATATTCCAGCCATGCCATGGTGACAATTCCATTCCCTACACCAGCCAGCCTTGGAGACAGACAATTTAGTTTACATTTGTTAAAAGTTTGGAAGTAGAAACTGGACTCCACGTCCAGATTCATTTCATTTAAAACCGGTAAATTCAGCAAAGAGAGGAGGACTTTCATTCTGTTGGTCTGGGTTGGAATTGCACTCAAGGGCAGAGGTGAATGGATAGTGTTTTGGCCCATTTCACTAACCAGTTCCTTTTATCATGGCACACAGGCATTCAATCCTCATTTGGCATTAGTCCAATTGAGATGTAAATAGAAGCATACCTGAATACATAGTCATGCTTATCAATTTCCTCTCCCTTCCGAGAATCATTCAGTATTCCACCATTTCCAACCACGGCACAGCGAATGCAGACCGAAGTTTTACTTGGTCTTTTCTCCCAGTCATCAAACATGTAAGTGTTCGCAGAGGTGTTAAGGTAGCTCAGGGCATCCTTCAAGTCTGTAACATAGGATTGAAGTTAACCTTTCCACCACCTACAAGGCACAAGTGTGGAGTGTGATGGAATACTCTCCACTTGCCTGGATGAGTGCAGCTCCAACAACACAAGAAGCTCGACACCATCCAGGACAAAGCAGCCCGCTTGATTGGCACCCCATCCACCACCCTAAACATTCACTCCCTTCACCATTGGAGCACTGTGGCTGCAGTGTGGACCATCCACAGGATGCACTGCAGCAACTCGCCAAGGCTTCTTCGACAGCACCTCCCAAACCCGCGACCTCTACCACCTAGAAGGACAAGAGCAGCAGGTGCATGGGAACCTGCACATTCCCCTCCAAGTCACACACCATCCCGACTTGGAAATATATCGCCGTTCCTTCATCGTCGCTGGGTCAAAATCCTGGAATTCCCTTCCTAACAGCACTGTGGGAGAACCTTCACCACATGGACTGCAGCAGTTCAAGGCGGCGGCTCACCACCACCTTCTCAAGGGCAATAAATGCTGGCCTTGCCAGTGACGTCCTCATCCGATGAATGAATAATAAAAAAAACTACTACAATTTGCTGCTAAATATAGCAAAAAAGAAACACAATTTTCTCTTTAAAAACAGTATCGTTGGTTTACAAAGATTGGATTCAAGGACTAAACTCAATTGTACATCTAACTGAGGGGATTTCCATGCTCCAATTCTTTTGTAACATCAATGAAACCTTTAAGTGTAGTGACAATATAAATATATACTGGCTGATATTTTCAGACTATAACCACTACCATTTGCCCTGAAGTGACCAAGAATCATAATGCCTAAAGCCAAAAGCTGATGGTCCTTAGTAAGTAATTGTCCTAAAATAATCCATCCCCAAAAACATAACTTTAGGATTTATCTACACCCTGCAACCTCAGATTTGGGATTCCTATTACCATGTCACTCTGTGTTGCCTGTTTAAATCCAAGATCAATATTGTCCATCCTTTATACACTGATTCGCCATCAGGATCTTTTGAATTCAAATGAGAAACCAGTTTATTGCATGCATTGTTGCGACTGGAATGTAGATTACAACATAGTGCTCATCACATCTGAGGCTGCAGTAAATCAATCAGTGCTAGTGAGACAATACTGCCTGTATCATTTTATCGAGGCTCTTTTCTCTGCATTGTCAGAGAGAATGTGAGAACTGCAAAATGCATATCACATCGCGGGTTGTCTACATCAAGCAGTGTGTTTTTTTTTATTTGTTCATGGGATGTGGGCGTCGCTGGCAAAGCCGGATTTAATTGCCCATCCCTAATCACTCTTGAAGTGAGTGGCTTGCTAGGCCATTTCAGAGGGCAATTAAGAATCAACCACATTGCTGTGGGTCTGGAGTCACATAGGCCAGACCGGGTAAGGACGGCAGGTTTCCATTCCTAAAGGACATTAGTGAACCAGATGGGTTTTTACAACAATCCACCATTACTGATACTAGTATTTTAATTCCAGATTTTATTTAATTAATTGAATTTGAATTCGAATTCCCCAGCTGCCGTGGCGGGATTTGAACTCATGACTCTGGATTATTAGTCCAGGCCTCTGGATTACTAGTCCAGTAACATAACCACTATGCTACTGTACCAGTTAGTGTGAGGCTGAGATGCTGCTGTATTTCCACTATTTTATTTGCATGATGTACTACTGCTGACATTTGTAATTTTACTGTTTGATATTATATAATTATTTAATACAAAAAGATAACATTTACCTTCGTAACTGATCACACCCCATCCATGAGCTCCATTATATCTTCTCAGTCGTTTGTACTCCTGTTCTGTTGCGTGTTTACTCCATTGCAGGATGGGTATCGTTTCCAAGACGACATCTTTGTACTCAGATAATTTTGCCATTCGCTGTCTTATATTATCAGGACATTTCTAACAAGCAAAAGACAATTCAATGTTAAGTTCAAGCAAACAATCTATGCTTCAATACAGAACATCTGATGTCAATTAAAAGTTGACAGGTCAAGGAGAGTCTTGCCAGTAATATCCCTTTATAAATTGCATCATCTTGCTGGAAAAATTGACATAGCACATTATAACATGAAACTCAATGGCCTCTGGGTCACCACTCAAATCTCAGTCTTTATATAAACAAAAACCGTCTGCTATTGTGTAGACTTTTCAGATCAGCCCAACCTTTATCGCAACAGGGTTTTCCAATTTGAAAGAGGAACATGCCTCTTTACAAGTAAATAATTAATTTTTTTTCTTCAATAAGTCAATAAAGGAAGAAAACGGTCACAAATAATAATTGCCAACCAGAATCAGTTTATCAGGTGGATCACGCCCAAGTTTATAGAGGAGATGGCAAATAATGGGTGATGATAATGTACTGGATATTAAGTTGCTTTCACTGTCCGAATAAAGCAAATAAATAGGATGTCTAAGCAAACTCATAGAATACAAGCCTAAACAAGTGAAATTCCTGTGGTGTTGCACGTTAAAAGGGTATGGGCAGAGCCAGGGAATGGGATTAAAGTAGACAACTCCGACAGGGGAGCTGACACTGGCTGCAGTGCAGGTATGATGCACGAAATGGCTTTTTGTAATATCATTTCGGATTCTATGAAAGAGACTTCTGGCTAATGTGAAAGATGAAGCTATGAATTGGTTAATAAATTGGGTAATTAGAACAACAGTTTTGCCCTAATGACAGGAAGCACTTCTTCACACAAAGGGTGACCTGGAATTCTCTTCCCCCAAAAAGCTGTTGAGGCTGGGGGGGGGGGGGGTCAATTGAACATTTCAAAATTGAGATTGATACACTTTCCCTAACAAAAATCTATGAAGGGTTGCAGAATCAAGGCACAGATCAGCCATGATCTAATTGAATGGCGGAACAGGCTCGAGGGGCTGAATGGCCCACTCCAAATCCCACATCCCAAGAACAGGGAATCAGTCCAGTGGCCTCTATTCACAATAATTATAAATTATCGTTAGTATAAGTAGAAGATCTAAATTTGCAGATGATACCAATCTGAGTCAGTAAGTAGGATAGAGTTAAAAGGAATCAAGAGATCGGAGAAGTACTGAACGGGCAAAGTGCACCTCATACTGAAAAATGCAAGTCAAAACATATTAGAAATTGCAAATACAATAGAAAATAAATAATACTCCATTGAACAAGGTGAGTCAGGAATAAGATCAGAGTGTTGTTGCAATGAATGGCAACAGTTCAAAGGCAAATATAACAGGAGTAGGCCATTCAGCCCCTCAAGCCTGTTCTGCCATTCAATTAGATCATGGCTGACCTCTACCTTAACTCCATCTACCCACCTTGGTTCACAAGTAGCTTCATTGGACACAAATCTAAGGAAATAATACTCAAAGGAAGAACGAAGCATTCATGAAACCAGACACGCCTGCTGACATTACAAAGAAAGACATGTATTGTCCTTCATTTGCCAAGTTTATATATTTAAAAAAACACAAGTATGAAGTGGTGTTCCCTGCTTGGTACCTTTTCGGTAAAATTAGGATGAAAATATAGCCCACCAAAACAGTGGAAAGAACTTAAAGAATTTCAGCTAAAAGGGATTACCTGCTTCTCTCACCAAGAGGGTGTGGTTGGAGGTGGCTGAGGAGGTGAGCAGCAGGAACATTGTGTCCCGGTCTTGGATGCTGTGCAGGAAGCGGTTTAATGACCTAACCAGGTCAGGAAAAGTGAGTACAGTTGCTGATTCACCGACATCCTGTGGTGTACAACACCCCACCCCAACCACACTCTGTCTTGTCAAGCATCCTCCATCACATCACTCCTCACATCTACTTAAGTTTCAACAGCAACCATCCTTCACTTTCTATGCATTTCCTCACTTCCCCATGTATCCATCCACACTGCCACTTGCCCCAATCCTTATGGAATGCGATGTATCTGTCTCATAGTCACCCTCTGATACATCTGTCTCATAGTCACCCTCTGATACATCTGTCTCATAGTCACCCTCTGATACATCTGTCTCATAGTCACCCTCTGATACATCTGTCTCATAGTCACCCTCACCCAATGCACTACATCCAAGGGGTGAATACGTGACCTTCAGTCACTCACACTTCTGTTCTTTCGCCCCTTGTAGAAGAGAGCACAAAACACAAGGGAGAGGACTGGAGATGGCCCGTCACAAATTGTGCAGCTCACAGATGCAGAGGAGGATGCCATGGAGATAAGTGGCACATCTGTATCCGTCAATTGGAGACAGAGAGACTGAACTCTCAGATGACTGGTGACAGAATTAAAAATATCTCTGACACATATGCTGACTTTATTTCATCAATGACAGAACTATGAGAAGCCTGAGTATAGTGATTGTCAAGATTGTTACTTTGCCAGGGCTAATTCATATCCATTTCCTTTGTCTTCCAGGGCCTTCACGTGTAGAGCAACAGTCTGTGGACAGGCCTGATGACGATTCCTCAGAGGACCTCATTCCTTCTGAGGTTGCACCGTCACAGGGTGTACAGCCATGCACCAGTGCAAATACTCGCACTTCAGTGGTTCAAGTTAGAGAGTTAGTTGGGTTTTCACCTGGTGATTCACAATTCACAAATGAGCTCGAGTAGACACTGGTGGCAGGGACAGCTCTGTGTCGGGGGGGCACACTCCTCTCCAACCTCTGCTCTCAGCTGGACACAGATGCTGAACCCTGGGGGCCATCATTGAGAAGGAGAACGATAGAGGTACAGCCCCAATTTTACGAGGTACTGGCAGATGTGCCACACTCACTCTCCACAATAGCGGAGAGGATGGAGGAGTCCAGGTCCAACAGTGGTGGATTGGTGTCGCGGGTAATTGCAAGAATGTCTGCCATGGAGAGAGTGGCTGCCTCTGTGGAGCTTCAAGCATGGATCTCAAGTGAGTCTATGCAGGCTACGACCACGGCCGTGCAGGAGATGTCTGCCGCCTTAAACAAGATGACAGATACCTTATCCGTGGCCTTACAACTCGTCTCTGATCTGCACCAAGCTGCTCCCCGGCAGAGTGGTAGGAGTGATGTGGCGCTGGCCCAGGAGAGAGATGATGGCGAAAGGGGGACATAGAAGTGGGAACTCCACTCAAAGCGCTCACACTTCTCACCCTCAGCGAGTACCCGACATGTTGCCTCGTCTCCCAATGGCCGAGTCTGCTCCTGCAGTCTTTGGCTGAGACCTCAGGGGCTCCAAAACCCAGAGGTCGTAGATGAAAAGCATCTTAGCAGTCAGAGTAGGGATCTGAGCAGCCGGCCTCTACCTCTGCTGAAGCCACAGGGGATGCACCACGTAGAAGCGGTAGGAAGTGTAAGAGAAAGCAATTGTAATTCACCAAGAGTATTCACAAGGGTGTTTGCAAAATGTTAGGTTGTGAAGCTTCCTTTTTATTAAAATAACGGCACATAAAATTTAATGATTTACGCCATGTCCATGTCTTGCCGATTATTGCGGCTCGTGTGCTAACTCACCCTTTCATTTGCTTCATGATGAATGTGAATAGGCGACAGGACCCATTGGGGGATGTGCAATGGGTGTATAAAAGCACCATGACAGCTCTCAGGGAATCTGGCGCACATCTGCACCAACCTCTTCTTGTGGCTGCACACCAGCTGTGCATTGATGGAGTGAAATCCCATGCTTCTTCGACAGCACCTCCCAAACCCGCGACCTCTACCACCTAGAAGGACAAGGGCAGCAGGCGCATGGGAACAACACCACCTGCACGTTCCCCTCCAAGTCACACACCATCCCGACTTGGAAATATATCGCCGTTCCTTCATTGTCGCTGGGTCAAAATCCTGGAACTCCCTTCCTAACAGCACTGTGGGAGAACCGTCACCACACGGACTGCAGCGGTTCAAGAAGGCGGCTCACCACCACCTTCTCGAGGGCAATTAGGGATGGGCAATAAATGCCGGCCTTGCCAGCGACGCCCACATCCCGTGAACGAATAAAAAAAATTTAAAAAAAAAAAAAATGTGGTGGTCCTCGGATTGTCACACGAGTGCAATCGAAGGCACCCTGGGCCTGTGGGAAGCCAGACGGACAGGCGAAACCTGGCTGTTGTTGTCGCAGGGCAAGTTGACATAAATCAACACTCTGGCAAACAACCCATCCGTTACCTGCCTTATCCATTTATGTGCAGCCGACTGCCCATTTACTCTGAGCTCACAGTGAAAATTATTTGTTCTAAAGCGATCATTTTTATATTGTGATATACTTTACATACACTCCGTGTAAAAGTACGAAATTAAGGGAAACGATTCACTTAAATAATTGTGCACTTGATCCTTGCCTCATCCATACTCGGCCCCACCCACTCCCATACAAAGGGAGGTTCATGAAAATAAAATAATATAGGTTTTCTTTTGCTTGCCAAGGTTACAGGAAAGGCTGATCAAGAGGAACGTGTGCCAAATTATACAAATGAACAGGGGAGGACGGGGGTTATGAGAAAACAAAAGTGAACATTGTACTCCACTTCAAACTCTGCTTTACTGAGTTTAACTGATGGCAAGATTGAGTGTTGACACATCAAGAGATGATGGGAAGACAAGGGAGAGTATCCAATAAATCACTGGGGACTCATTAAAGCCAAAGTCATTCTTAACACTAGAAAAATCAGCTCGGTTGATATTTAAACACAAGGGGCCCGGTATTAGGAGGGAGGCGGGTTGGCAGCGGGGGGGGTCGACTGGGCGAGTGGATAATGCGCCCAGTGAAATTGGTGGGTTTGGCACGCGATCGTAAGTAAATTGAAGCCACTTACCTTGGCTTCCGGGTTTTGCGCACCCACATCGTAGGCTGTCAGCTGGAGGAGCCCTATTTAAAGGGGCAGTCCTCCACTGATGCTGCAGAAAATTGGCAAAATTACAGCCTGGAGCAGCCCCGGGGGGGAAGGCTGCTCCCAGGTTTAATGATGCCTCACTCCAGGTCGTACTGGATGGGAGGAGGAGGGGGAGGGGGAGGATCTTCCACCCGACAGACGGAGGACGTGGCCTGCCTCCGTCACCACAAAGGCCTGGCTCGAGGTGGCAGAAGAGGTCACTAGCTCCACCAACGTATCACGCGCCTGCATATAGTGCAGGAGGCGCTTCAATGACCTAACCAGGTCAGCCGAAGTGAGTACTTTTACTCATTCCCCTACACTCCATCTGCCACATCACCACCCCCACCCCACATCTCCTTCTGCACTGCCAACACTACTCTATCACATCACTGAACCCTCATCCTCATCTTACCTGCACTTCCTCACCTCACCAATACTCATCCCACCACCACCACTCAACCCAATCCTCATACAATCTCATGGCTCTGTCGCATACTCACCATCTAGAGCATCTCTTACACGGTCACCCTCACCCAACCTGCCACTACCTGTGCTGCAGCCACAGGGCATGCATCACATATGTGCAGTAGGAAGCGTAAGGCAAACGTGTCGTGAGCATGAAGGGGATGCACAAGGATGTTTGAGGGTTTGTCATGGTTTTTACTTATATTTGATTTCTGATCAACTCACATTACATATTATTGTCACCACTACTGCCACGTCTTGGCCATTCTTGACTGGCTTGTGCAATAAGGCCTTTTCATGAGGTTCCCCATGAACACCCTTGATGCCACCCATTGAGTTACCCTACAGTGGGTGCATGTGGAGTTGCACGACTACTTTATGCAAGTGCCTGTTGCGCAGCACTCTTTTGTGGCGGAGGTGGACGGCGTGCCTGGCGAGGCTGGTGATGTTGCTCGTCCTCCAATGGAGTGATGAATGGAACCACCCCCACCCCCCCCCCATCCTGACGGTGTGAGTGTGAGGGGGTCCGCAAAGTAGGTAAATGTCTTTGGACAGCAGAGTTTAGGGTATGATGTAATAATTTTGAGTGTGGAGACAACGGTGTGGCAGACAAAACTTTGTCTGAGGTGACAGAGTGCCCAGCTGCAATGAATGAGGTATTCCCCCCAACTGTCAAGGAATCCTCTGCATCTCCCAATGGCTGCTGACTGAAACACGTCTGCAACAACAGGGAGTGTTTCCCACAGCATGGGAAACTCGTTGAGTAGAGTCCAAAATCACATCCCTGCTAAAATCTCTTCTCAATGAGGTCTGTCAACGACCTCAAGTACCTCCCTAACTATCTAAACTGTCATCCCGCCGGCTTTAATTGCCGGTGGGAGTCCCGCATGCGGGGGCTGCGCGCGCACCGATTCACATCATTGGGGAACCCGGAAGTGGGCGGGTTGGAGCCGGGCTCCAGACCCGTTCCGGGATTCCCCAATTTTAGGAAACCCCCCCCCGCCACGACCGCACCCACTCGGCCATCCTAAAATTGACCCCAATGTGTTGGCCACGAGGGATCCAGGATACATGCTCCACATATTTTAATGTGCCTCGTCACTCATGCCCAGCCCCTGTTCGAACTAAAAGCAAAGGCAATACTTCGAGATGGACTATTGAATATGCAGACAAGTTGTGTTTTAGAAGAGCGTCAAAGAAATGGCCTTGGGAGAAGACAAGCAACTTAACCAATTGTGCGCAAAGTTTGTCCAGGGCAGGTCTAATTAAGTCATTCTCACCTGCTGCTCAAGAGAAATCCGTGGCAGCCATCTTGAAGTCACACTGTAGTTGTACGACTACTTTGTGCAAGTGCCTGTTGCGCAGCACTGTGTTGTGTAGCTCCACGTGGCAGAGATGGACGGCGTGCCTGGCAAGGCTGGTGATGTTGCTCGTCCTCCAATGGAGTGATGAATGCAACTATGGAACCCCCCCCAATATCCTGACGGTGAGAGTGTGAGGGGGTCCGCAAAGTAGGTAAATGTCTTTGGACAGCAGAGTTTAGGGTATGATGTAATAATTTTGAGTGTGGAGACAACGGAGTGGCAGACAACAATTCAAAAATACTTGAGAGATTACATATATATTCTATGTGAAAATACCCACTTTTTCTGCATTTAATACAAAGTGTGATTAACAAGATTTCCCAGAGATATTAAATTTCTTCACTGCTTTTAATAATTTGCTGTTCGAAGTCTTGGGGAGATTTAAACTATGTTTTGCATTTTAATAATTTGCATTACTTTTTAAAAAAAATTCCCAACGTCCAGCTCAAAAGTGCAGCACTTTGCTGGTCTCCATTCAAATTAAACCCCAAGGATGCTGTAAATTATATAGTTGACATCAACAAAGTCATGTTGCAAGTCCACTGTGCCAGCGTTAAAACCCAACAGCGACTGCTTGCTTGCTGTTCGCGGAAAACCAAAACTATACAGAGTAACAGAAACAGATTACAGCTTTCTGTTCAGATTTTCCATCACTGAAAATAAAATATTAGTAATAAAAATTGTTACATTTGAAGAGCTACAGAATGAGTCACTTATAGAACACAAACTATGTTACATGCCAACCGCACCCCCCCACCCCACCCTCAAGCCTTCCCAAAAAAGCTACTGAAAATATCGTGGGGCTTTATATAGTGGTTATGAGTTAAAATAGAAACTTAAAAAGCTTTATATGGCATGTTTAAAAGAGTTTGCATAAATTACAGTTAAACAAAACTTACCACGGTCTTGTCTTGGATCAACCAAAAACTTTCAAGCAATCTTTTCTGTGACACTTGTGGGCAAACTTTCTAAAATCGCTCTGCACGCAATGTGGGAAGTTTAGTTTTATTTGGTCTCAGGATGTGGGCAAAGCTGGCAATGCCACATTTTTTTTGCCTCAAGGTAAGTGGCGAGCCTTCTCCTTGAACAGCTGTAGACCTTGTGGTGATGATGCTCCCACAATGATGGGGTTTTTTTCTTTCATAGCGATTGTTTGTACAACTCAATGGCTTGTACGTAGTGTGGACTAGAAGGACATTAGTGAAATCGGTAGATCAAATTAGCAAGGAAGATTCCCCACTAACATGGGGGAGGCGGCAATGATGCCAAAGTTTGTATGCCTTTTTGGAGTAAACCAATAAGGAGATACTACGTTGTCCCAGTGTCATCAAACAGAAACCAAGCCAAAGTGCCTCCACAGATTTGCACAACTAGTAAAGAACTAAATCATTAAAAAAAACTTATAAACCTAAATAATAATGTTGCTGCTAGTATCCAGTACACACACCAGTCCCTGCAGTGCCCCCTGGTCACTGAAGGCCTCAAGCGTATCGACGGACATCACATGTTCCTTCTCCAGGGCCACCTGGGCATGGACAAGGCCGCAGAAAAGAGGCAGCCAGCCAAAGCAACCACCCCCACGGGCCACCTATAGATGCCAGAGTCAGTGTGCGTATGCAGGCCCTCAGATAAGAGAAGTTTTTTTCCTGCAGCTTGCTGCTCACCTCATGCAGATGGGCTGCACACAACAGTTGGATTTCAGAATTTGAGCCCAGAGGTTACTCTTATGATAGCACTCGACTGGTGCTACAACCCTCTCTCCATCATTTTAATGGATCCATTAAACTAGTTTAAAATAAATGGGTCTGCATTTCACTAAAATTCCCCCCCCAAAAAGGCTGCGAATTCCTGCTGGTTAAGTGGCTCATTAGCTGCTGGAGAAAGATTACAAGATTATGACAGGTGTGCCACAATTAACTGATTTTTTTTGTGTCACTCCTGCTAATTGAGTCACATTATACAAAATAATCCACTTTAAAAACCATGAGAACCCTTCATTTTGTAAGTGATAAAAAAAATCTAATGAGAAAGAAATCTTTTAAGAGAGGAGAGAGAGGGAATCCAAGGAATTATAAACCAGTTAGCCTAACATCTGTTGAGGGGAAAATGCTGGAGTCCATAATTAAGGATAGGGTGACTGAACACCGAGAATTTTCAGTTAATCAGAGAGAGCCAGCATGGATTTGTGAAAGGTAGGTCGTGCCTGACAAACCTGATTGAATTTTTTGAAGAGGTGACTAAAGCAGTGGTCAGGGGAATGTCAATGGATGTTATTTATATGGACTTCCAGAAGGCATTTGATAAGGTCCCACATAAGAGACTGTTAGCTAAGATAGAAGCCCATGGAATCGAGGGAAAAGTACGGACTTGGTTAGGAAGTTGGCTGAGTGAAAGGCGACAGAGAGTAGGGATAATGGGAAGGTACTCACATTGGCAGGATGTGACTAGTGGAGTCCCACAGGGATCTGTCTTGGGGCCTCAATTATACACAATATTTATTAACGACTTAGATGAAAGCATAGAAAGTCTCATATCTAAGTTTGCCGATGACACAAAGATGGGTGGCATTGTAAGCAGTGAAGATGAAAACATAAAATTACAAAGCGATATTGATAGATTAGGTGAATGGGCAAAACTGTGACAAATGTGAGGTCATCCACTTTGGATCAAAAAAGGATAGAACAGGGTACTTTCTAAATGGTAAAAAGTTAAAAACAGTGGATGTCCAAAGAGACTTAGGGGTTCAGGTACATTGATCATTGAAGTGTCATGAACAGGTGCAGAAAATGATCAATAAGGCTAATGGAATGCTGGCCTTTATATCTAGAGGACCGGAGTACAAGGGGGCAGAAGTTATGCTGCAGCTATACAAAACCCTGGTTAGACCGCACCTGGAGTACTGTGAGCAGTTCTGGGCACCGCACCTTCGGAAGGACATATTGGCCTTGGAGGGAGTGCAGCGTAGGTTTACTAGAATGATACCTGGACTTCAAGGATTAAGTTACGAGGAGAGATTACACAAATTGGGGTTGTAGTCTCTAGAGTTTCGAAGGTTAAGGGGTGATCTGATCGAAATTTATAATATATTAAGGGGAACAGATAGGACTGATAGAGAGAAACTATTTCTGCTGGTTGGGGATTTTAGGAGTAGGGGGCACAGTCTAAAAATTAGAGCCAGACCTTTCAGGAGTGAGATTAGAAAACATTTCTACACACAAAGGGTGGTAGAAGTTTGGAACTCTTCTGCAAATGGCAATTGATACTAGCTCAATTGCTAAATTTAAATCGGAGATAGATAGCTTTTTGGCAACCAAAGGTATTGAGGGATATGGGCCAAAGGCAGGTATATGGAGTTAGATCACAGATCAGCCATGATCTTATCAAATGGCGGAGCAGGCACGAGGGGCTGAATGGCCTACTCCTGTTCCTATGTTCCTAAAGGTCCCACTCAAAGTTTCCCTTTCAGATACTGACAAGCCTGCTTTGGTTTTTTTAAAAAAAAACATTTCCTGCATTTTAAGTCAAAGAAAATATTAAAAATTGAGCTCCAAAAGTTCTATCAGAAAATGCACCATCCCATGAAGTACCAAGTCACACAGACCAAAAACATCCCAGTTTCAATCCCCAATCTGTGCAGATTTAGTTAATCTCAGCCAGGGTTGTAGTTTGAAGTGCTACAATTGGCTTTAATAGCCCTGGTCAAGGAAGGGAAGGTCAAGCAGATATCTGAGTGTTCCCAGTCCTGATCGTTATCCAGTGACCCTTGTTGGAAAGTCTGGTCATCAGATGATCAGGCTTGACTCGGGGACTTACCAGCATTAAACAGTCTAACAACGCACACTGCCTAAACTCACAAGAAGAACGGTTACTTGGCGGAGGTATTAAGAGGGCCGCTGGTGTCCATTTACCTGACGAAGGAGGAAGCCTCCGAAAGCTTGTAGATTTCAAATAAAAATTGTTGGACTATAACTTGGTGTTGTAAAATTGTTTACAATTCCTAAAAGGAGAGAGTCAATAGCCAAAGCATCACTAGAGATAATTCCCCTTCTTATTCTAACTTTTTTTTTGAAAGAAAAAAAACTTTGGGCAGGAACAAGAGTATATTCTGCTGAAAGAGTGCACCATTTTCCAAGTAAAACCCTGTCCTCTCACTAGCTGACCCTATAACAGCCTTAGTTCAGCACTAGTGTTACAAAACATCACCATATGCTGACAAGTACTGTAAAATTAAAAATTGTCTGACCACCGCACATTACAGCCAATGGAATCCTAGTCATGTTCGGGTACAATAGATCAAAGCTACTATTCCCACATAGAACTGCTTTAAGAATGCCACAGCCCACCTCCACAAGCCAGACACCAAGCACAACGACATGCTCGCGTCCCTAGGTAGGGTACATGTTCAACCCTGGAAGAAACACTGCAGAACTTATTATGGCCATAGTCATAAACTGAGCAACAACTGGAAAGATAAAACAAACTTGTAAAGTCTGTAACCATAAATAAAGTGTCCAAGGTCGCAGCACCCGGTTGGGATTTCAGTTTATGATGCTATCTGAACACAAAGTACAGCAAACGTTTTGGACATGCAGCCAGCCTGTGCTTCACTCCACGTTAATGATTCGAATTCCTAAAACCCAAGGAAAAAACAAAATTAAAATGTAACGCGCCCAGTGAAATCGGTGGGTTTGGCACGCGATCATGAATAAATTGAAGCCACTCACCTTGGCTTCCGGGTTTCACGCTGGAAAGCTGTGCAGCAGGCGGACTGCGCACCCGCATCATTGCTGTCAGCTAGAGGAGCCCTATTTAAAGGGGTAATCCTCCACTGACTGATGCTGCAGAAAATAGGCAAAATTACAACATGGAGCAGCCCCGGGGGAAGGCTGCTCCCAGGTTTAATGATGCCTCACTCCAGGTCTTACAGGATGAGGTGAGGAGGAGGAGGAGGAGGGAGATCTTCCATCCGGCAGACAGGAGCAAGTGGCCTGTCTCTGCCACCACGAAGGCCTGGCTTCAGGTGGCAGAGGAGGTCACCAGCACCACCATCATATCACACACCTGCATACAGTGCAGGAGGTGCTTCAGTAACCTAACCAGGTCAGCCGAAGCGAGTACTCTTACTCATTCCCCTACGCTCCATCTGCCACATCACCACCCCCACCCCACATCTCCTTCTGCACTGCCAACACTACTCTATCACATCACTCCTCACACCCACTGAAACCTCATCCTCATCTTACCTGCACTTCCTCACCTCCCCAGGACTCATCCCACCACTACCACTCAACCCAATCCTCATCCAATCTCATGGCTCTGACTCATACATCTCTTTCACGGTCAGCCTCACCCAACCTGCCACTACCTGTGCTGCAGCCACAGGGCATGCATCACATATGTGCAGTAGGAAGCGTAAGTCAAATGTGTCGTGAGCATGAAGGGGATGCACAAGGGTGTTTGAGGGTTTGTCATGGTTTTTACTTATATTTGATTTCTGATCAACTCACATTACATATTATATCGTCACCACCACTGCCACGTCTTGGCCATTCTTGACTGGCTTGTGCAATAAGGCCCTTTCATGAGGTTCTCCATGAGCACCCTTGATGCCACCCATTGGGTCACCCTACAGTGGGTATATGTGTAGTTGCACGACTACTTTGTGCAGGTGCCTGTTGCGCAGCACTGTGTTGTGTAGCTCCACGGGGCAGAGGTGGACGGCGTGCCTGGCAAGGCTGGTGATGTTGCTCATCCTCCAATGGAGTGATGAATGCAGCAATGGAACACTCCCTCCCCATCTTGACGGTGAGAGTGTGAGGGGGTCCGGAAAGTAAGCAAATATCTTTGGACAGCAGAGTTTAGGGTATGATGTAATAATTTTGAGTGTGGAGACAACGGTGTGGCAGGCAAAACTTTGTCTGAGGTGACAGAGTGCCCAGCTGCAATGAATGAGGTATTCCCCCCAACTGTCAAGGAATCCTCTGCATCTCCCAATGGCTGCTGACTGAAACACGTCTGCAACATCAGGGGGTGTTTCCCACAGCATGGGAAACTCGCTGAGGAGAGTCCAAAATCACATCCCTGCTAAAATCTCTTCCCAATGAGGTCTGTCAACGACCTCAAGTACCTCCCTAACTATCTAAACTGCCGGCTTTAATTGCCGGTGGGAGTCCCGCATGCGGGGGCTGCGCGAATTAGTGCGCACGGGTTGGAGCCGGGCTCTGGACCCGCTCCAGGTTTCCCTAATTTTAGGAACCCCCCCACCCCACCGCCACGAATGCACCCACTCAGCCATCCTAAAATTGACCCCATAATCTAGAGTGAAACTCCAGTGCCAGTACTGAGGGAGCGCTGCAGTGTCGGAGGTACCGGTAAACCGAGGCCCCGTGTTACTCTCTGGTGGACATAAAAGATCCCACTGCACTATTTCTAAGACGAGCAGGGGGTTTTCTCCCCGATGTCCTGGCCAATATTTAACCATCAATCAACATCACTAAAACTGATTATCTGATCATTTATCTCATTACTGTTTGTGGGATCTTGCTGTGCTCAAATTGGCTGCTGCACTTCCTACATTACAACAGTGACTGCAGTTTAAAAGTACTTCACTGGCTGTAAAGTGATTTGAGATGTCCTGAGGTTGTCAAAAGCTCTTTATAAATGCAAGTCTTTTCTTTCTTTCTTTATTTTGTTTTAATACGCAGCTGAAACGACTACATTTCAATGAAAATTGTGCATTAACTGCGTGCAAGAGCAAATTTTTCTGCTGGCGAGTACGGGAAACCATCACCGTTATTTTCAGCAGCCTAACTCTGCTTTTTGGTCTGAATCTTCTTTCGGCCGAAAGTCTTCCTTCGACAGTTTCAGTCCCAGCTTCTTTTGCATTGCAATCTCAAACTTACCCATTTCGGGCTTTCCAGTTTCCCCCTAAAGTCGCTGCTTATGCTTCTCTCTCGTCCGAGGGAACCTCGTTCTTGTTAAAAGGGAAATAGATGGACACGGTCGCTGCATTGACTAGTGTAACAGATTAGAAATCGCTGCATTGAGCGGAAAAAACAACTAAATTTAGAGAGAAAATACTGGTACAAGAGGAGCAAATAAAACCCTTTTCAAACAGGAGAATTTCAAGTGTATTATTTTTGCTTGCTTTGCATTTTACATCAGAGGTACGGGCCTCATGTGGGTCATACCATACGATTAAAAAACTCTCATGTACTTTCTTACACAGGTTGATTGGAGTTTGTGTTTCTTTTTCTTACACACCTCAAAGATAACATTTCCATTCCAATGACACAGGCAAAACCTTTGTTTCCAAGAATCTGTTCAAGATAACAACATCCTTTAAAAAGTTGAAAGGTGCCAAAAAAAATGATCGTATCTGTGGATGAGATGTCAGACTTGAAGCGTTTTACACAATATTAACACTTGCCCATCAGCATCAGTCAAAGACTCGTGAGTGGGTCGGGGAGGCCATTCTCTCAGTTTGCATCAGCACAAATACAAGAGAACTCGGTTCTCCAAAAGAAAATGTAGTCTCATCAGTAAATCTTCTCTAACATTACTCACAGGCAGCGAGAAAGCAGATCTGGAGACCACACCTTCGAAGTCACTTTCTTTCCAGCCAGTAGATTTCCCATGGTGTTGCAGTAAGTTGGAGGATGTGGTGTTTAATAAACACAGCAGCATACTATATAACGTACAATGTACTATTCTGCTGTTTCCCTTTTTAAAAAAAAACATGTCTAATGGCTACAATAGTTGCATCAATATCAATAACAGGTTAATTCCTCAGGCTACATTCTAAGGCCAGTTGTTTCTCTAAAGATGAGCAGATGGCTGTAAATGTCCCCGATCTGCTTCAAAATTCAGAAGAGGCATCAGGAAAGGATGGGCTTTCCTTCCAAATATTGGTTTGTAACAAAGCGTGAAGGATGGAGACCTCCCGAGGTGTTACTCACAGTCAGTTCAAGGATATGCCGTTTTATAATAAGGATGCTGTGTCATGCAAGACATTTCAGGGCCAGACCAAATAAATCAAATTTTATTTTTATGACATCGTAGTCTGGAAATCTAATTGGTGCTTTGGAGGATTGAATTCCACAACTTTGCCCATTATTCAGTGAAAATCATAAATTATTTAATATATTGTTTTCCTATATATTTAATTTTTTATCTCTTACCATTTTTTAAAGATGAGGTTACACAACAAGATGCAACTATTGGAGGTAGGTACCTGGTATTTATCAGCATTTTGAAAGGGGTGAGCTCATCCAAAACTCTGCTGCCCGTACCCTAACTCGCACCAAGTCCTGTTCGCCCACCACCCCTCGCTGACCTACACTGGCTCCCAGTCTGGCACCATCCCAATTTTAAAACGCTCATCCTTGCTCTCCTCCAATTCTGGCCTCTTGCGCGTCCCCGATTTTAACTGATCCACCATTGGCATCCACGCCTTCAGCTGTCTAAGCTCCAAGCTCTGGAATTCCCTCCCTTTACGCAACTGTAGCATTACTTCCACCAATTTATATTCCAACTACCATGAGATAAAAGCTAACATTCCATTAGCCTTTTTGATTATTTTTTGTACCAGTCCATTAGGTTTTAGTGATTTCTGTACATGGGCCCCTAAATATCGCTGCTCCTCCGCAGTTCTTAGTATTTTCCAAATGGTGAGAAGCTTTGATTTATCTTTCTTAGGTTCAAAGTGGATGACCTCAGACTGAACGCCATCTGCCAGTTTTGCCCACTCACTTAATCTATCGATGTCCCTTTGGAACTTTCTACTCCCATCCACGCTACTTACTGTGCCACCTAACTTAATGTCGTAATCGTCCTGGTTGTTCAAAATATTTGAAGCCTTGTCAGCCGTTGGTAGCATCTCGCCTCCGAGTCAGAAGGTTGTGGGATAAAGCCCCACACCAATTGACTTGAGCACATAATCTAGGCTGACATTTCCATACAGTGCAGAGGGAGTGCTGTGAGGTCAGAAGTGCCATCCTTCAGATGAGATGTTAAACCAAAATAGTGCCATGGGCCTCAAAGAAAAGCAGGGGAGTTCGCTCAGTGTCCTGGCCAACATTTATCCCTCAACCAACATCACAAACAGATTATCTGGTCATTTATCTCCTTACGGTTTGTGGGACCTTGCTGTGTGTAAATTGGCCGCCACATCTGCCTACATTACAATTATAACTACACTTCAATAATGGTGAAGTCCTTTGGGACATCCGGAGAATGTGAAAAGCGCTCTATAAATGCAAATTCTCTCTTTAGAAGCTGAAGGGAAACATTCAAGCAGTTGAGCTAATTAAATGTTAGTGACGGATCCTGAGAAATTGTACAAACTGCAGATGCTCAGTCTGCAAGTTCTGCCTTCAGCTAATGCAGCCAAGGGTCTGGGCAAAATCGTCCAAGTCAAGGCTTTAGGGAGAGGCTGATATCAAGTAGAAAATATAATGAAATTATTAAAAATACAGGTTATAATTCAAAGGCTACATTTAATCATGAAATATCATTTCTGATGTCCTTATTTTGTCTAAAGTCTTATTTTGGACATTAGAATTTTTAAAAATGCATTTTGAGTGATTCAATTAGTTCACAAATGCAAAAAAAAAATTAAATTGATACATTCTCCTGACTGTTCATTCAGGATTGGTTGTTTCCATAAGTCCTTAGCAGTTTCTCATTGGCTGTTTTTAAATATTTTTCTAATTTCTGATTTACCTGTTCCCTGCCTCTCCAGTTTGGATTTTTGTTGATTTATTTTGAGACCAAGTGAGACAAACCGGGAAGCGAGACAAACCGGGAAGCGAGCACCAGATGAAGGACTTTTTAAAGGTATTATAGATAGACGTCTAGTGCACATTTTTGTCCGTCATTCTTCTCTTTTCCTGTCCCTTGCTCTTCAAAAAATATGAAAAACCAAAGACAAAATGGGCTCAATTTTAAACTTAAATTGCAGGTGAGCTGCGAAAATTGCAGAAATGCAGAGTGGGTTCAGAAGCCGGCTCCAACCCGCCAACTTCCGAGTTTCCCACAGACGCACCTGTGCGCGCGCAGGCGTCACGAATCCAGAAATCCCGCTGGCTTATGATAACTAAAGAACCAAATGTACCTCATTGAGGTACTTAAGGCACTTTACTTGTGACACATTAGGTCGTTAGAATGATTTTTAAACTTTCCTCGGCGACTTTCCCACCGCTTCTGATTCATGCTTGGCGATCAGGCAAAAAGAAACAAAATAAATTAAATAACAAACCATTGCACAAGGTTAAAACACAAAATCAAACTACTTTTCCACCCTGCTCCGATGTCTCCCTTTCCAATCTCCCCCTTCTTCACCCCCCTCTCTACCCCCTGCTCTTTCTCCACCCCCCCCCCTTCGCGTTGCAGCTCAGACTGGCTGCCGGGCGCGAAACCTGGAAAGATCTTTAATCAACATCCATTACGATGCGATCGCATTGGAAGCGGTAATGTATTTTAAAATTCCGGTTTGTCCCGTGTACTTTCCTCCCCACCCACCCCACACCATGCCAACCTGCCACCATTTCAAAATTGAGCCCAATGTCTCCAACTTGTGTGAGATCTTTCCAAATAAAAAGTAAAAATCTGAAAAGCGACTAAACTGGGAACGCACCCCGCATTTATTTAATAGTAATTACATTTTGTGGCCTTGAGACAACTTCATCTCAGCAACAGCACGGCGAACAAGGCCATATGAGTGAGGCAGCAGAGTGAACGTGCTCCCCATCAAATCAGCCTCCTTGGAGAAGGCAGGAAAAAATTTGCAAGCGAAAACAAAATGACAGAAGTAAAATATATTAAGTGTTATAGCTTTATCTTTGGAACGAAGCCAGAATTAGACTAATCATGCAAAAATACTGTCCCACTTCAGCACTTTGATCTCAAAACAGCAACGGTCTTAATTAATCTGGATTAATTGGCTAAATTAAAGAATACTGATGTACACTTATCAAAAGGAAATAGTTATCAAATTACAGGCAGTAATTCTCGAGTAGGGAGAGGCTATTACTGCAGCCAGAAATATTTCATAAGACTGGCTGAAACCTAAAACGATCAGGGAACGGAAATAAAACATAACCAGCAATTGTTCTTGTATTGTTTCAAAGTCAAAATGTAAATCTAACCATTTTTACATTAAAAAAAAATCCAGCTTATAAATCTCAATTAAATGTTCAAATTCATTTAGTGTTTTAAAAGGGAGACAAACAAGCTTCGGTAGCAACAATTGCTTCAAAAGCAATTCATTGTCTGAAGAGAGAGATATTTTGATCTGATCAGGCAGTATATAAAATTGCAATACCATACTTAAATGCAAGTATTATAAGCTGGTTTAGGGCAACACAACTTTCAGTAACCTCAGATGACTTTACAAGATAGAGTTAATTCCCAATAGGTGACTCTTTGTTAATCTCCTTAATACCTAACCTAGATGCAGCTTTTCATTTACAAAACTAAATTAAGCGAACAGCTTATTCAATGTTTCACCTTCTGTCTGTAGGGTGAGCAGTGTTTGCTGAGGTATAGTTCCACGTGGTACTTCCTCTAAAATGACCATTTTTCATGTTTGTCAACAGTCACCAAGCTATTTGACCATGGGGGCATCACTGCCGTGTCTGATCCTGTGATCATCTGACATCCGTATGTACATATTTTTCAGTAATAGTGCCGCACATTTTTCAAAGGTATTTTTCCCTGAACTGCCACCAAATGAAAGGGAACCAAATGAATTTCATAAGTTTTATGTAGATTTTACATGACTTCTTTAGAAATTCATCGAGTTCCTCCGGTTTGTGGAAAACATTACACGGTGAGGATGGTACAAGCCTTCACAGGATTCCTGCCCGATTTCTCCTCTACCTAGTCCAGGGCACAGAGTTTAACTGTAGCAATCTACTGTGTCCCAATAATTTTAGCATCAATAGCTGATATACCCCCCACCACCCCTCCCAAAAAGGCATGCGTTTCAGATATGGTTACGCCAAGCCTGACCCTGTTTTCCCTCCAATTGTCAATGAAGGGACGTTGGTAGATGTGGCAGATGGTGGACACCACAGGGGCTATACTCATGGCAGCGTCTAGCCACAGGCTCCCAGTTACACATAACTTGATTTGGGAGGGGTGGAGAAAGAGAAGAGCAAAATTTGACTTTGTGTAGGGAATGCAGGTCATCAGGAATCTAAAAGCACAACCAACAAATGGAAGTCATTAATGGTCCATTGAAGAAAGGAATCTTTTGAGCTAAACCTGCTCAGCAAATAGAGAAAGGCCAAACGGACCACACCAGTCCAACAGTACAGATCAAATCTTCTGCTGTACAATCCCAGGCATTACCTGGGAGGCATACAGAAAAAAATCTTCAAATAGGACTCGTGGATTTAAATAAAATGTACAATCTCAGACTTGCTACAGTGCCTCCCCACATCCACCAAACTAAGATCGTCCAACCAGGCAACAGAAGGTTCTCGCCATTCCTAATGGGTCAGCTGGCGAGTTAATGATTCAAGGATTAAAAACATAGCAACGTGGCCTGAAAGCAGCAAGCTTCGGATCTGCAGTGGAACCTCAGAGGTGTTTCAACAAAAATGGGTAAGCCATTAGATTTAAGTGGGAAAGGAAAAAGCACACTGCAACAGAGTTAAACCCACTCTCTCCTGGAGAGTGCGATCCTGCTCCATCACACCAAGTCCAATCTCGAGACAGAATGTCAGTTTTCTGCCCATGAAGAAAAATAAATCACCTGCTTCCAATTAATAGACAACTTGAGCAACACCATATCAACTACTGCCACTGTAATTGATCACTCGTGTAGCTGTGCTACGTACAAAGCTCCAAAAGCCACCAATAAAGACCCATTCTAGTGCTCCCACAAGCTTGTATCCCAAAATACAATTACCTATCCTAGCAAACAAAGCATAGACCTGTAACGAGCTATTACTGTAACAGATCAGCCAGTAACAGGTCATGATCGCAATGTGAGCAACTAATTTGATCCTTTAATGCAACAAATCACCACACAAGAAAACCCAGAGCTTCTTCACCATCCTGCACAAAAAAAGTATCAGGCTCAAGGGGCTGAATGGCCTACTCCTGTTCCAATGCAATACCAGAGTTAACAGAGAGAGAAAAAAAAAACAGGAAACTAGGCATTAATGTTATTTGGGTTCCTGCCCTCAAAGTTGTGGAATCCTGATAGCCCTGGTGTTGCTGGGTCAAGGGTGATCATCCAAAGAAATTTACCCTCAGCTTTCAGCGTTTAAGCCACTCCAGTACCTTCACACTACAACTACAAACTACGTGCATTTATAGAGCATCTTTAACAACAACAACTTACATTTATGTAGCACCTTTAATGTAGTGAAACATCCCAAGGCACTTCACAACAGTGTTATCAGACAAAATCTGACACCAAGCCACATAAGGAGATATTAGGACAGGTGACAAAAAGCTTGGCCAAAGAGGTAGGTTTTAAGGATCTTAAAAGGAGGAGAGAGAGAGAGAGAGAGAGGTGGAGAGGTTTAGGGAGGGAATTCCAAAGCTTAGGACCTAGGCAGCTGAAGGCACGGCCGCCAATGGTGGAGCGTGGGAAATCAGGGATGTGCGAGAGGCCAGAATTGGAGGAGCGCAGAGATCTCGGAGGGTTGTAGGGCTGGAGGAGGTCACAGAGACAGGGAGGGCGAGGCCATGGAGGGATTTGAAAACAAGGATGAGAATTTTAAAATCAAGGCGTTGCAGGACCGGGAGCCAATGTAGGTCAGCAAGCACAGGGGTAATGGGTAAACGGGACTTGGTGCAAGTTAGGATACGGGCAGCAGAGTTTTGGATGAGCTATGGAGGGTGGAAGACGGGAGGCCAGCCAGGAGAGCATTAGAATAATCAAGTCCAGAGCTTACAAAGGCACGGATGAGGGTTTCAGCAGCAGATGAGCTGAGGCAGGGACGGAGATGGGCAATGTTATGGAGGTGGAAGTAGGCGGTCTTGGTGATGGTGCGGATATGCGGTTGGAAGCTCATCTCAGGGTCAAATAGGACACCAAGGTTGCAAACAGTCTGGTTCAGCTTCAGACAGTGGCCAAGGTAGGAAAACATCCCAAGGTGCTTCACAGAAGCATAAATCAGACAAATTTCCACATGGAACTCAATCGTCTTAAAGAGGGCTCTGTTCTTCAGCACCATTTCACATCAAATAACCCAGTCAGCCATAGTCTCTAGCTCTCCATTCTATAGCCGTGGACTTCCTGTTAACATGCTGATATTGGAATTACACATCAGGATTAGAAGTGTGGTTAACTCTGTGGGATTAAGGACTACAAGGCCCATCAGACCAGATCTGAGCAACCAAGAAGTTTTTTTTATTAATGGCTACTGCATCTTTTGTGATTTCTCCAACACACATTGCCCAGGGTCGTACATAGAGTGCCAAATTGATCAGAATAACCTTGTGGGATGGGAGACCTCCAATACCAAGCATTTCAACAATAGCACAGCAGAGAGACAGTATACAAAAGCTCCTTTCATTTTTGTTTACCCACCTTCACTGTCCTTTCTGTGATTAACATGCCAGAACTTGTATTGTCTTTTAGTAGAGGTATCTGTCTATCAATGCTGCATGCATGCCGTTTTCACAGAATGATTTAGATCCCTTTTGTATTTTACATTGACGGAGTAAAATGCAATACTAGATGAGACATCGTGGACACTCCGTGTGATTTTGCTGAGAGCGTGCCTGTGGGATGATCGGTTGGGAGGTGGGAAGAGGAGGAAGAAAAGTGGATGCCACTGCCAGGAATTTATAGCACAAGAGGAATTCCTGCAAGAGTTTAAACCTCCCTTTTCATTGCCTCCTGTATGATAGAACCCTTTGAAGTTTTAGCATGACACTTCCGCTGAAAGCATTGTGAGACCCTAAAATGCACGAGTCCCACATAGGGCTCTGCATTCCGTTACATTTCAGCAGTGAACACGAGGACACTGGATATGCTCCAGTGCATTGCACATGTTCTTCTTTACACCATCTTCTTCAGTTGTGCGTCACTACCTTACATCCTTTCTCAATCACCTGTGTGCACCCACGATAAAAACAGACCTACAGGACTAACTATAAAAGCAGTAAATCCAAAGGTAACTTACTGAATGAAGGTAGGTGTCATCTGTGGCATACCGGTCTCCTGGGAATGGTGGCTCAGTTGTTGTCGACTGCTTTTGCGTTACTGCATTTTTTCCATCTCCAGCATGAGTAGCATCTTTAAGCAAGCTTCCTGAAGCATTTTTTTCACTGCTTTCAGTGGCATCCCAAAAGTTCCCTCTGGGTTTTATTTGAATGGACTGTTCAGAAGTTTCATTACTCTTCACGCTGGTAGCTTCTAAAAATGTTCTCTCCCTTAATTTAAAAAGAAAATTCGATAAAACAGGCAAGAACATAGTGTAGGGAACAAGTTCGTCAGTCAACCCATCCCTTCCAGGGACCACCCATATTATTTAATCTCTTAAAAGGAGGCGAGTAATACAGGCGTAACTTCCAAGCAAAAATGGCTTTGCAAAATTCTTGACTCCCCAAAAGGTACTCTAACAAAACTTCAAAAATCAATCCAACGGTATATTTATACTATACGTTTAGCATTCCGTTACATTTCAGCAGTGGACACGAGGACACTGGATAGTCTTTTGCTCCAATACAATGCACATGTTCTTCTTTACACCATCTTCTTCAGCTGTGTGTTACTACCAACTAAATTTGCGTAGTGTAAATCTGGACTTAAGGCCCAACATGACGTTGGAGCAAAGCAGAGCAAGACTCCCTCCTCCAGTGTCAGTTCCGGCCACATTTGCAGAATTAGGCTGAATTCTGTAGTTCTTGAAGGCGTAGTCCCCTCCCAAATCCATGCCCATCTTTGAATCTCTCCAATCAAGTTTCCACCTCTGTTACAATACTGGAACGGCCCTAACCAAAGTCACAAATAACATTCTGTGACTGTGACCGTAGTGCATTATCCCCCCTCGGTCTCCTGTTCCTCTCTACACCCTTTGGCACAGCCAAACACCACTCCTCTGTTGTCCACCTCTTTCATACTGCCCTCACTTGGTTCCAACCTTACCTATCCAATTATAGCCAGAGAATCTCCAACAATAACTTCTCTTCTCACCCTCCGCACCCATTACCTCTGAAGACCACCGCCCCCCCCCCACAAGGATCTATCCCTAGCCCCCTCCGCTACGTGCTGTCCCTTGGCAACATCTGAGGATATGGGGCCAGCTTCCACCTGTACACTGACGATACCCAGCTCGGCCTCTCCACCATCTCTGCGACAGTTTTGGATCAGCTGGAATTTCCTTCAGCTAAAAATTGGGAAGACCAAAGCCATCGTCTTCTGCCCCCAACACAAACTCTGTACTGTTTCCACCAATTCCATCACTCTCCCCAGTCACTGTCTCAGGTTGAACCAGACTGTTCGCAACCTCAGCGTCCTAATGGAGCTGAGCTTCTGACCCCATTTCCTCTCCATCACAAAGGCTGCCTACCTCCACCTCCATCCCTACCTCAGTCCCTCTACTGCCGAAACCCTCATCCAGGTCTTGGTTATGCCAGACTCGACTATTCCAATGCTCTCCTAGCCAGCATCCCATAGAAACATAGAAAATAGGAACCAGAGTAGGCCATTCGGCCCTTCGAGCCTACTCCGCCATTCAATATGATCATGGCTGATCCTCTATCTCAATACCATATTCCCGCTCTCTCCCCATACCGCTTGATGTCTTTTGTGTCTAGAAATCTATCTAGCTCCTTCTTAAATATATTGGCCTCCACAGCCTTCTGTGGTAGAGAATTCCACAGGTTCACCACCCTCGGAGGGAAGAAATTTCTCCTCATCTCAGTCCTAAATGTCCTACCCCATATCCTGAGACAGTGACTCCTCGTTCTGGACCCCCCCCCCCACCACAGCCAGGGGAAACATCCTCCCTGCATCCAGTCTGTCTAGCCCTGTCAGAATTTTATACGTTTCAATAAGATCCCCTCATTCTTCTAAACTCGAGTGAATACAGGCCGAGTCAACCCAATCTCTCCTCATAAGACAGTCCTGCCATCCCAGGGATCAGTCTGGTGAACCTTCGCTGCACTCCCTCTATGGCAAGTATATCCTTTCTTAGGTAAGGAGACCAAAACTGCACACAATACTCCAGGTGCGGTCTCACCAAGGCCCTGTATAACTGCAGTGAGACATCCTTGCTCCTGTACTCAAATCGTCTTGCAATAAAAGCCAACATACCATTTGCCTTCCTAACTGCTTACTGCACTTGCATGTTCGCTTGTACAAGGACACCCAGGTCCCTTTGTACATCAACATTTCCCAATCTATCACCATTTAAATAATACTCTGCCTTTCTGTTTTTCCTTCCGAAGTGGATAACTTCACATTTATCCACATTATACTGCATCTGCCATGTATTTGCCCACTCACTCAACTTATCTAAATTGCCTTGAAGCCTCTTTGCATCCTCCTCACAACTCACAATCCCACCTAGTTTTGTGTCGTCAGCAAACTTGGAAATATTACATTTGGTTCCCTCATCCAAATCATTGATATATATTGTGAATAGCTGGGGCCCAAGCACTGATCCCTGCAGTACCCCACCAGTCACTGCCTGCCACCCTGAAAAAGACCCATTTATTCCCACTCTGTTTCCTGTCTGTTAACCAATTTTCATAAACTTCAGCTCATCCAAAACTCTGCCCCTATCCTATCACACAACAAGTCCCACTCACCCATCACCCCATGTCTTCGCTGACTGGAATCGACTCATGGTCCCCCAATGCGTCCAATTTAAATTCTCATCTAGTGTTTAAATCCCTTCATGGCCTCATTCCTCCCCATCTCTGTAGCCTCCTCCAGCCCTACCACTCCTCCCAGAACTCAGTTCCTCTGACTCGTGAATCCCCCATCCCCCTCCTCCTCCTCATTCCACCATTGGCGGTCGTGCCTTTAGCTGCTTAAATCCCACACTCTGGAGCTCCTTCCCTAAACTCTTCTGTCTCCATCTCCTTCTTTGAAGGCCCATCTTTTCAACCAAGCTTTTGGTCACCCCTAATATCTCCTCCTTTGACTCAGCATCCATTTTTCTCCTTATACCTCGTGAAGTGCCTTGGGATTTGTTTTCTCTACATTAAAAGTTCTCTATAAATGCGAGTCGATGTTGGTGTAGCAGTAAATGCAACCCAACACTACAATCTGCATTATTCAACCCTGCCTAGTTTAATTTAACGGTTGACACTTCTATTAATTAATTATGGGAACCATTGTGCCCCGAATAGTTCGTATATAGTGTGCAAGAGGTCAGTTGTGGGGGAGTATGGGTGACAATAGTGGTGAGGGTATGAGTATGAGAAGGAGGTGTAGCAAAGTGTGGTGCATTATTGTAGGAGAGTGAAGGGAAGCATTGGAGGGCAGTACTTTGAATAGTGAGGCTGGAGGTCTCAGCAGGGTAAGATTTCTTATCATGACAACTCTGGTAAGATCATTGAACTTCATCCGGCAATGCAGCCATGTCCTGGGAGCTAAGCATTACCTTCTCTGCAGTCTCTTCCTACTAGTGGCGGAGGTGTTGCCTGGTGGGCTTTCAGCCCCTTGGGGCTAGGCAACAGGATCATCCTCTTCTTGTCCTCCACCTGGACCAGGGCCCCCAATGAGGCATCCGAGAATGTGGGTGCCCCCTCTTCCATCTTCAGGAGTAGGAGGGAAAACTGAAGGGAAGTGAAAAGAAGAAAAAATGCTTGAAATACACAGGAGGTCAATCATTATCTGGAAGAGAAAGATGGGGTTAATCAAGTGTGGACACCAAAAGAGCTGCTGATTCTTTCCATGGAAAAATGGTCAAAAATCCTATAGCCATTTACATTTTTGGCACCTAGGGTGAGGATCAAGCATTCCCAGGTCAAGTATAACCAGGCTTAATGCAGAATAAAGCTGCTGCATCCTGCTCCAATAGAATGGGGCAGATTTTCAACTTGCCATGCCAGCGTAGAACTGGGGTTGTGGATTGTCCACCTGTTACAGAAACTGCCCATCTTTAATTTTCATTGGCTTCTGTGGAAATGAAAATCGGGCGGTTTTGATAACGGACGGTCGATCGGTTGATGCTCTCTTAGGTCCAGTTTTGAGATATCATTTCCTGCCCACGTTAGTTGGCTTGTGCTGCTTAGGAACACTGGGGAGATATGCTAGAGTGACCTGTGGTGATTGACCTCCTGATTTTCTTTCCGCCCTCCATTCCTGAGGAGCAACGCTCTTCTCCCATTTGATGCCTTCCTCTTCCACTCTTAGCCTAGTTCAGGAACGTGCCACGTGAACGTTCTCCAACTTGCCCTGCCGCATTAGTGCAGTAAGGGGGCTTTTATGCTTAGGACTGTTAACACAGGGGTAGATTTTCAACTTGCCACCCGAGTGCAAAACAGGCATTATCCATGGCACTGTCCATTATCAAAACTGCCCGATTTTCATTTCTACTGAAGCCAATGAAAATTAAAGTTGGGCAGTTTCTGTAACAGGTGGACAATCCGCAACCCCAGTTCTACGCTGGCATGGTAAATTGAAAATCTTCCCCATTCTATTGGAGCAGGATGCAGCAGCTTTATTCTGCATTAAGCCTTGTTATACTTGACCTGGGAATGCTTGATCCTCAATCTAGATGCCAAAAATTTAAATGGCTATAGGATTTTTGACCATTTTTCCACGGAAAGAATCAGAAGCTCATTTGGCGTCCACACCTGATTATCTGGAAGAGAAAGATGGGTTAGTGATTGACCTCCTGTGTATTTCAAGCAATTTTTCTTCCTTTCATTTCCCTTCAGTTTTCCCTCCTACTCCTGAAGATGGAAGAGGGGGCCTTGTTGGGGGCCCTGGTCTGGGCGGGGGACAGGAGGAGGGAGATCCTGTTGCCTAGCCCCAAGGGGCTGAAAGCCCACCAGGCAACACCTCCGCCACTAATAGGAAGAGATTGCAGAGTAGGTAATGCTTAGCTCCCAGGACATGGCTGCAATGCCGAAAGAAGTTCAATGATCTCACCAGAGTTGTCATGATAAGAAATCTTACTCTGCCGAGACCTCCAGCCTCACTATTCGAAGTACTCCCCTCCAACGCTTCCCTTCACTCTCCTACAATCATGGCACCACACTGCGCTACACCTCCTTCTCATACTCTCACCCTCACCACTATTGCCAGTTGTGGGGAGAGTAAGGGTTGCAACTTACACACAAGCTATTCCACAATGGTAGGCACATCCTCAAAATCTCAAAACACCTCAAGGATGTTACGAACACACTCCTTTCTTTCTTGCAGGAAAAGGTCACTTGCGACAGGAAGAGGCCGAGCCCGCCTACACGCCCTCTCCCCTGTGGAAGAAATCATGGGATGAGCATGCCTACGCCTCCCGCCATATTGGAGGCTTAGGCTTTCGTTTTAGGCTTGATATCTTGTTGAATCATGAATAGAATAGAAATACTAAACTACCCCATAGTAACCTATAGCGTACAAGGACAAAACACTTTACCTGAACAGTATATTTATGATATTAAATTGCACTGGTTCCGAAAACTACAGAATTGTTGCCTTGGATACAAAAATGAAACATGACATATCTGCTTTGCACATGTAAGGATTTTATCAATAGGCTACTAGAGTGTGCATTTAAAAATACAGTTATAGATTGAAGGAAGCAAATTAGGCTTGAAAATCTCTTATTTTGATTTCCCCCCACCCTGACCGATACCTCCAAAATCCTATGTATATATCAAGTGTTGCCTGACACAGCGCGAAAATAAACATGTCATTTTAAAATGGCAAATGTTGATGGAGTCATAGTCCATGTATTCTCAGCTTACATTACATCAATATTAGTTCCAGGATTTAAAACAAAACTTCAAACATGCTACGGCAGAATGTCCATTTAAATTATAGCACGTCACACCACAGAAACAGGCTATTGACACCATAAAATCTATGGTGGTGATTTTCCCCAGGAGCCATCTAGTATAATCCCACTCTCCTGCTCCTCATACCATAGAACCATAGAAAAGATACGGCACAGAGGGGGCCATTCAGCCCATCGTGTCCACACTGGCTCAAAGAACAACCAGAAGCCCATTCTAATCCCACCTTCCAGCACCCGGTCCGTAGCCCTGCAGCTTACAGCACTTTAGGTGCAGGTCCAGGTACTTTTCAAAAGAGTTGAGGGTCCCTGCCTCTACCACCAATTCGGGCAGCAAATTCCACACACCCATCACCCTCTGGGTAAAAAATTTCTCCTCATGTTCCCTCTAATCCTTCTGCCAATCAGCTTAAATCTATGTCCTCTAGTTCTTGAACTCTCTGCTAGGGGAAACAGGTACTTCCTGTCAACTCTACCTGGGCCCCTCAATTTTGTACACCTCAATCAAGTCTCCCCTCAGCCTCCTCTCCTCCAAGGAAAACAACCCCAGCCGATCCAATCGCTCCTCGTGGCTGCAATTTTCAAGCCCTGGCAACATTCTTGTAAATCTTCTTTGCTCTCTCTCCAGAGCAATTACATCCTTCCTGTAATGTGGTGACCAGAACTGCGCACAATACTCCAGCTGTGGCCTTACCAGCATTTTATACAGTTCCATCATTACATCCCTGCTTTTGTATTCTATATCTCGGCTAATAACTGAGAGCATTCCATATGCCTTCTTCACAACCTTATCTACCTGTACTGCCACCTTCAGGGACCTGTGCACTTCCTCTACCCCTCTCAATATATTCCCATTTACTGTGTATTCCCTTTTACTGTTTGCCCTCCCTAAGTGCATTACCTCACACTTCTCCGGGTTGAACTCCATTTGCCACTTTTCCACCCACTCCACCAACCCATTGTTATCATCTTGGAGTCTACAGCTATCCTCTTCACTATCAACTACACGGCCAATTTTTGTGTCGTCTGCAAATTTGCCAATCGTGCCCCCTGCATTCAAGTACAAATCATTAATATATACCACAAACAGCAAGGGACCCAACACTGAGCCCTGTGGCACACCACTGGAAACGGATTTCCATTCGCAAAGACATTCATCGACTTTTACCCTTTGTTTCCTGTTACTGAGCCAATTTTGGATCCAATTCGCCACATTTCCCTGTATCCCATGGGCTTTTACCTTTCTGACCAGTCTGCCATGTGGGACCTTGTCAAATGCCTTACTAAAATCCATGTAGACAACATCCACTGCACTACCCTCATCAATCATCCTTGTCACTTCCTCAAATAATTCAATCAGATTTGTAAGGCATGACCTTCCCTGAACAAATCCATGCTGACTATCCCTGATTAAACCATGCCTTTCCAAGTGACAGTTAATCCTATCTCTCAGTATTGATTCTAATAGTTTGCCCAACACCGAGGCAAGACTGACAGGCCTATAACTGTTTGGCCTTTCCCTCGTACCCTTTTTAAACAATGGTACTATGTTTGCAGTCTTCCAGTCCTCCGGTACCTCCCGTTTCTAGTGAGGATTGGAAAATGATCCTCAGAGCATCCGCTATTTCCTCCCTGGCTTCCTTCAATAGCCCAGGAAACAATCCATCCGGCCCTGGTGACTTATCAACTTCCAAGGATTCCAGTCCCTCTAGTACTTCCTCTCTCGTTATGTTTACCTTATCCAATATTTCACACCTCTCCTCTTTAACTACTACGTCCGGATCATCCCTTTCCTTTGTGAATACGGAGACAAAATATTCATTTAAAACCCTACCCACATCCTCTGCTTCTACACACAAGTTACCCTTATCATCCCTGATAGGTCCCACCTTTTCGTTAGCTATCCTCTTGTTCTTAATGTACTGATAAAACATCTTTGGGTTTACTTTAATTTTACTACCTAATATTTTTTCATGCCCTCTCTTTGCTTTCCTTATTTCCTTTTTTATGTCATCCCTGTACTTTCTATACTCCTCTAGGCTTTCTGCAGTATTTAGTTTTCTGTGACAGTCAGAAGCTTTCTTTTTCTGCTTTATCTTGCCCCGTATACTTCTAAACAACCAGGGGGCTCTAAATTTGGCAGTGCCACCCTTGAGGGGATGTGTCTTGCATTGTACCTGTAGAATTTCACTTTTTAGTGCCTCCCACTGGCTTGCCACTGATTTCTCCTCAAGTAGTTGTGTCCAGTCCACTTCTGCCAAATCACCTCTTAGTTCTGTAAAATTTGCCTTCCCCCAATTTAAAACATTTACTCCTGATTTAACTCTGTCCTTTTCCATAATAATGCTAAAACTAACTGAACTGTGGTCACTATCCCCAATATGGTCACCCACTGTCACTTCACCCACTTGCCCATCTTCATTTCCCAGGACTAAATCTAGAATTGCATCCCCTCTTGTTGGGCTTGTCACGTACTGGCTAAAAAAGTTCTCCTGGACACCGATCAAGAATTTTGCGCCCTCTGTGCCCCTCACACTGTTTGAATCCCAGTTGATGTTAGGGTAGTTGAAATCCCCTACTATTATTGTCCTCTTATTTTTGCACTCAGAAATTTGCCTACATGTTTGTTCTTCTATCTCCCGTTCGCTATTCAGGGGTCTATAGTCTCCTAGTAGTGTGACTGCCCCTTTTTTATTTCTTAGCTCAACCCATATGGCCTCGATTGATGATCCATTTAGCAGATCATCCCTTCTTACAACTGTAATTGATTCTTTAACCAATAATGCTACCCCCCCTCCTTTTTTATCACTCACTCTATCCTGCCTGAAAACTCTATATCCAGGAATATCGAGCTGCCAATTATCCCCCTCTTTAAGCCAGGTTTACGTTATAGCAATGATACCATGCTGCCATGTGTCTACCTGTGCCCTTAGCTCATCTGCTTTGTTTGTAATACTCCTTGCATTGAAGTATATCCAGTTTAACCCCGTCAAATTCCTGTGCTGAACACTGTTTAACCTTTGCTTCTTTTGCCTTTGAGTCGCTAACTATGTCACTAACTGCTTTTCTATTTCCCGTTTCCTGGTCTGAATTTGTCCTATCTGTACCTGCCCTTTGGTTCCCATCCCCCTGCCATACTAGTTTAAACCCTCCCCAACAGAACTAGCAAATGCCCCAGCGAGGATATTGGTCCCAGTTCTGCTTGGGTGCAACCCGTCCAGCTTGTACAGGTCCCGCCTTTCCCAGAATCGGTCACAATGCCTCAGGAATTTAAACCCCTCCCTCCTACAGCATCTCTGAAGCCACGCATTCATCTGGTCTATTCTCCTATTTCTGCTCTTGCTTCATTCTCAGGCTAGAATATCAGAATGCCTTGATATTCTTTTTTTTCCTAGTAACTATTCAATTTCCCTTTTAAGTATTTTTATGGACCCTGCTTCAACGACAATTTGTGACAGAGAATTCTACATTCTAACCATCTCTGTGTAAACAATTTTTTTCCAACCTCCCTTTAATTCATTATCTTAAAATTTGTGCTCTCTTGTTACTATCTCACCCACAAGTAGCAACATTCCATCACTATTTACACAATCATAACCTTTTGTCAGCTTGAACTTTCCCAGCTCTTATGAAAAATACCTTGAGTTCTCAAGTCTCTCTTACACCTTAGAAACTCCCAACTTTGGCCCTCCATTCACCACATGGTACTTCTGCAGCTACCGATCTGCTCAATCACACACTCACCTTTGATGCCCTTGACCTCAGTAAAACCCTTACTCTCTCCCCCACCCTGGTCATTCCCCTTGGTACAGCCCCCTCCACGTTCACTCCCTTAAGTCCAAGGGACGCAGATCTGAACATTTATGGCGCACAACTGGTTTAACCATTCGTCGCCAGATCTGGCTGGACCACATCAAGCACTATTGCACCATTGCACTCCGCTGCCAAAACTGCTCACTTCTCCAGGATCGTCCTGGAACGGAAAGATAAACCCCGACTTCTCTTCTCCACCATCAACCGTCTCCTGGCCCCCTCCACCCTCACCTCCAACAAGTGCGAGGAGCTAATGGACTTCTTTATCACTAAGAGCGAGACCAGGCGTTCAGCTGTCTCTGCCTCATCCCTCTCTTCCGCTTGCCCACCAAGCCAAGCTTCCCTTAAGGTTCCCCCTGCCCTGAACACACATCTTTTCCTAGTTTCTCTCCTATCTCCCCTCATGCCCTCTCCAAACTCATCTTTTCCCATGAGACCCACTTCCTGCATTTCAACCTTATTCCCACTAAACTGCTGACCACCCAACTTATATTTTAAATGGCTCCCTCTCCTCGGGTATTGTACCCTCCCTTCCAAATCTGCCGTCATCCCCCGCCTCAAAAAACCCACCTTTGACCCTGTCTGTTCTTGCAAACTGCCGCCACATCTCCAACAACCCGTTCCTCTCCAAAGTCCTTGAATGTGTTCTCACCTCCTTATTCCATACCCATCTTTCCCGCAACTCCATTTTGAACCTCTGCGATCAGGATTGTGCCCCTGCCACAGCACTGATTAGTTTCTCATCAAAAAGACAATGCAGCACCCCCGAAATATTGATCGAGATTATGCGCTCAGGTCCATAAGTGGGGCTTGAACCCACAACCTTCCAACTCAGATGCAAGAGTGCTACCAACTGAGGCAAGCTGCAAGATTAATGATTGTACAGCAATTTACTAAGCGATTATCAGCAGCTGTTTACCGTGAGATCATGTAGTTAGTATACATTATCTGTTTGAATAACTCCTATTGCCTATCTTAATTTGGTTACTGATCTACTTCTCATAACTCCAAGCTGCTATCAATCACAAGATAAATTGTAGGCTCAAGGTGGGCTAACTTTTTTTTAAAATTTGTTCATTGGATGTGGGCATCGCTGGCGAGGCCAGCATTTATTGCCCATCCCTAATTGCCCTTGAGAAGGTGGTGGTGAGCTGCCGCCTTCAACTGCTGCAGTCCGTGTGGTGAAGGTTCTCTTGGGAAGGGAGTTCCAGGATTTTGACCCAGCGACGACGAAGGAACGGCGATATATTTCCAAGTTGGGATGGTGTGTGACTTGGAGGGGAACGTGCAGGTGGTGTTGTTCCCATGTGCCTGCTGCCCTTGTCCTTGTCCTTCTAGGTGGTAGAGGTCGCGGGTTTGGGAGGTGCTGTTGAAGAAGCCTTGGCGAGTTGCTGCAGTGCATCCTGTGGATG
Organism: Heptranchias perlo; assembly: GCF_035084215.1. Taxonomy (NCBI): domain Eukaryota; kingdom Metazoa; phylum Chordata; class Chondrichthyes; order Hexanchiformes; family Hexanchidae; genus Heptranchias; species Heptranchias perlo. The sequence continues at coordinate 9,277,422 of NC_090347.1, read as the reverse complement.
GTACTCACTGCAGCCACTGTGCGCCGGTGGTGAAGGGAGTGAATGTTTAGGGTGGTGGATGGGGTACCAATCAAGCAGGCTGCTATGTCCTGGATGGTGTTGAGCTTCTTGAGTGTTGTTGGAGCTGCACTCATCCAGACAAGTGGAGAGTATTCCATCACACTCCTGACTTATGCCTTGTAGATGGTGGAAAGGCTTTGGAGAGTCAGGAGGTGAGTCACTCGCCACAGAATACCCAGCCCCTGACCTGCTCTTGTGGCCACAGTATTTATGTGGCCGGTCCAGTTAAGTTTCTGGTCAATGGTGACCCCCAGGATGTTGATGGTGGGGGATTCGGTGATGGTAATGCCATTGAATGTCAAGGGGAGGTGGTTAGACTCTCTCTTGTTGGAGATGGTCATTGCCTGGCACGTGTCTGGCGTGAATGTTACTTGCCACTTATCAGCCCAAGCCTGGAAGTTGTCCAGGTCTTGCTGCATGCAGGCACGGACTATAGAAAGATTAGTGGCAAGCATGGTCTGCTACACTTTTAAAATTACAGCGAGACTAAGCCACACAGACCAGGGCAGTTTCAAGTTTGATCCCTGGTCTATGCCAAGTAGCTGATCTCAGCTGGGTCCTGGCCAATATTTATCCTTCAACCAATATCTAAAAAAAAACACATTGCTGTAATTTGCTGCCATGTTTCCTACATTACCACAGTGGCTACATTTCAAAAGTATTTCATTGGCTGTAAAGGGACGTTCAGAGGTCGTGAAAGGCGCTATAGAAATTCAAGTCTTTCTTTCTACAATAAACTTCAACAACTGCTTGTTAGAAAGGTGAAAACAGAACAAAAGTTCCCCATTCTTGATCATTTTCCAATGACGATTTCTTAAGAGTGGAGTGAGCCTCAACTTAGTGGTAGCGTTCCTGCATCCCAGTCGAAAGGTTATGGGTTCGAGCCCCACTTCAGCCAGCCACAGAGAGTAGAGATGAGCACTCTGGTCAGTGAATACTCGGCTGACATCAAGTGGGATACTCGTCTGACGGGAACGGAGTGGTGACCCTTCCCCCATCATATCCAGCCGGTCCTCCTGATAGGGGTCTGAGAGTCCGGCTAATGGCAAGTCCACATAAAAAAGGATCTTCATTACGAAACAACCCAAAGCATAATAAATGGAAGAAATGGTTGCCTCATGTGTCACTTGTCAATAGAAGAGAATGAAGAAGAATTTCTGAAGCGTACAGGTACGTACATTGACTAACGCAAAGATCAGGTTTGGTATAATAGTCTTCACATGTGACTAGTCTCCCAATAATGCAATGCCTAGGCTCATACATGAAACCACGCCCCAGAAAGGAGTCAGCATCTTTGGGAGGGGAGGAGAGGCGCGGAGAGAAGATTGGAGAAAAAAAAACTTTAAATTGCTGGATGTATTCACGGTCAGAATTCATAACTGTGGCTGGAAGCAGATCAAAGGTCAACAGAGTTGAATCATCTCCTCTTGCTGGGAAGACGAAAGACTAAATATTGGGAAGACCGAAACCATTGTCTTCAGTCCCCACCACAAACTCCGTTCCCTAGCCACCGATGCCAGCCCTCTCCCTGGCCACTGTATGAGGCTGAACCAGACCTTTCACACCCTTGGTATCCTATTTGACCCTGAGATGAGCTTCCAACTACATATCCGCTCCATCACCAAGACTGCCTACTTCCATCTTCGTAACATCGCCCATCTCTGTCCCTGCCTCAGCTTATCTGCTGAAACCCTCATCCATGTCTTTGTTACCTCTAGACTTGACTATTCCAATGCTCTTCTGGCCGCCTCCCATCTTCCACCCTCCATAAACTTGAGCTCATCCAAAACTCTGCTGCCCGTATCCTAACTCGCACCAAGTCCCGTTCACCCATCATCCCTGTGCTCGCTGACCTACATTGGCTCCCAGCCCAGGAACGCCTCGATTTTAAAATTCTCATCCTCGTTTTCAAATCCCTCCATAACCTCGCCCCTCCCTACCTCTGTAACCTTCCCCAGCCCTATAACCCTCTGAGATCTCTGCACTCCTCCAATTCTTGCCTCGTGAATCCCTGATTTTAATCACTCCGCCATTGGCAGCCGTGCCTTCAGCTGCCTAGGCCCTAGATTTTTCTCCCTAAACCTCTCCTCCTCTCTACCTCTCTCTCCTCCTATAAAGATGTTCCTTAAAACCACTTTCTTTGACCAAGCTTTTGGTCACCTGTGCCAATATCTCATGTGGCTCGGTGTCAAATTTTGTTTGATAATCGCTCCTGTGAATCGCCTTGGGACATTGTACTACATTAAAAGGCACTATATAAATGCAAGTTGTTGTTGTTTGATGAATATTCATAAGAACAATTCCACTCTGTTACAATCGAACTACTGCAGTGAAATAATGATTTCAAAAAAAAAATCAGGTGCTTTGACATTTTTCATTTCTGTGGCAAAATTTAATGAACGACATTGAGTTGCAAGAGAAAATTAATTAATCTCATCAGTTGCTATTGATACAATATACTTATTGGGTGTACTTTGACTTATTGAGCTGGTGCAGGCTTCAACCTTTGTCCCTGTGCCTGCCTTTCTCCCTGTGCCTACGTGATCTTTCCTTTCATCATTACTTCAAAAGTTGTTACCTCTTCTGTCTGCTTCACAAACTCAAGGTGATTTCAATAACTTGCTCAAGGCTATCTAATCCTTTGACTCTAGGTCGTAGGAGCCTTTACTGCCACACTCACTGATTACCACTAATTAACTCCATGCTAAACAGCTATTATGTGTAGGTGACTCCAAGTTCTAAAAAGAATAATACAGTAAACATTTTCAAAACCTAAATGTTAATTCTAAACATTTTTAAAAAAATATTAAATTTTAACTATGTATTGTTTAAAAGGTAAGAGACAAAATTACAGCTAATTTACTTTTGAAACCTCAACTCATAACACCCAATGATCATTTGGGAGGTTCAAACAATTAATAATAATTGCACACCAGCAGAAAGGAGATCTTATTTTGGGTGTGTTTTGAGTGGGAGCCCAGCAAATCTAACTGAAAACACTGCTACCAACTAAAAAGCATTTGGGGAGATGCAGGCGCTACTTTCATCTAACCAAATTTGACAATAATCCAAAGTCAGCGTTCTTATCAAGTGAAATGAAGGAGTTTACTCTTTGAGCACGAATGGGTGCAGGGACAGAGACCAGTCTCTTCATGGGGTTTTTTGGACATTAAAGTGAATTGACGGTTGACAGGATCTCAACGAGACAACTCCCAGCCAATCTCCCGCTCTTTGCCGTCCATGTTTGAACAAACAATCAATAAATTAGCCTGTAGTAGTTATTTTCTTGCTAAAACGGATTTTTTTTTTGTGAAGTTACTTCCGCACCAGACAGTAGGAGCAGGAAGGCAGAAGAAAAAGGGTCAGGGAAAGATAAAATTAGACTCTATAGTTGGAAAGAAAAACAAAATGTGTTTTTTACGCAGAAAGAAAGAATAAAAAGGTAAACACAGATAAAGTTACATACAGCACAGAAACAGACCATTCGGCCCAACTGGTCCATACTGGTGTTTATGCTCCGCATGAGCAAACCTCCCATCTTCATCTCACCCTAAAAAGTGTTCAAACTGGTTTATTTGTCCATACATTTGTGTTTTTAATGGATCTACTTAAGAATTACTACAGCAATTAAACCAGCCAGCTCTGCGCTTCATGTTGTTAGTTTGTTGCTGGCGGTTCTTTTAGCGTCATAAATGTACCAGCAAAAAAAAAGCAACATTTGCGAGTTATGGGGCATGGCCGTATCCCTGGAGCTGCCAGTAGTTTCATCTAAAAACATTCAAGTTAAACAAACAGGGAGCAGGGATGAGAAAGGGGGGGATGGGGGTTGTTGGCAAGAATGAGAAGAATGTAGATACCCGCACGCTGTAATTGTAAATGTTAACTTTACATTGGACTATAACTTGGTGTTGTAAGATTGTAAACTTTACATTGGAACAGGGGAAAAGGAGAGTCCTGGCAGAACTGGGGACCTCACAATGTTTAGTTCAAACGGATGTCAGAGTCAGCAGAATTAGCAAGCAAACCCACAGCTCATTTCCCTCAGTAACCCGGGTGGGGGGAGAATGGTCATAAAGCAGATTTATTAACTCTTATTTGCATACTTTGAAGTTAATTTGTTGCCAGCTTGCAGAGATCTCCGGAGAGACCAACGGGAATTCGGTGTAAAAAAAAAGTGTATCTTTATAACAAAAAAAAGCATAGCATGGGATGCATCAGAAAATTGTCTTTTAAAAAAAAATCACAAGTTTAACAAAAAGTATTACATGTAACAGCTCAAACCCAGTGGTGTTTTTTTTAAAAGCAACTATTTTGGGGTGGGAGAAAGGGAGAATATTTATTTTTATGTACGCACACCGTAAAAGCTGGCCACAGAATTAAAGTACAGCACAAAACTTCTTCTGCACGTTCATCGATGCGCCAACAACCGACTGAAGAGAATACAGAAAACAAGGAATTCAGAATAAAAGGAGAGTTGAACGATTGACTGAGAGGAAAAAGGAAATTCCCATCTAATGATGGTAACACCAATAGTGGGGGGATCAAATCGTACAGGACGTAGTTCCGCGAACCCTAAGCAGAATGGCTACAGCCAACAGAAACCATACCTGGTAACCGCCGTGCGGCTAAAGGTGAAATCCAATCCACCGAGAAGGATACTGTAGACGACAATGACGATCAGGGAACCGACACTGAGACCCATGAGCTTCTGGACAGACGTAAATTTCTTCATTTCAAACCCGACCAGCCGGCGACTTCAGAAAGAAATAATCCACAGTTGTGGTCATTCAATTGCAAGGGGGAAAAAAATGATTTTAACTTTAAAAAGACCGCTGGCCCGTACTAAGTTTACACATCACTAATTCCACCTTCGACTAACAGCAGGGAAACCTGAAACTCACCCAGATTTGTCATCAGCCTCAAGTTAGAGGCATTGACAGCTGGACTGCATTTACTGAACTGGCTTAAAAAACACACACAATCCTCGTTCAGTTACAGATTAGTTGTAATGTGAGCTATTTCTGAGGGCGGACCTTTGAACGCTTTCTTATATAGCTCATGAAATGTGTGCACAGGCAAAGGCAACACCACTTGTATTTCGTCTTAGATCTCACCAGAATGGATGGGTATATGGGTTGGTATGTTTTTGGATTATACTTTCTTTTTTTAAAAAAAAAAGTTAAATAAACAAAAAAGTATAGCGACTTCCGAGGGCCCAGGTTGGATCTCTGCTCTGTTAGCTGAACAGCATTAACATTCCCAAGAGTAGGAAGGGGGGGATGGGGTTTTCACCTCCTCAATCACAATTCAGCGACTCCTGTTGGAAAGGACACGGCCAGATGCACCGCCCTCTCCCCAAGTAGCCTGCTGACACTTGAGGTGGGGGTGGACTGGAGTCAACTTGGTAAAGTCCAGTTCATGAATTGTTGTGCCCCACCCCCTTTAACTAGGTCACAAAATCTAAGCCGACACTTTAGTGCAGTGCTACACTGCCGGAGCACATTTTAAACTAAGAATGAAAACAGAAAATGCTGTAAATACTCAACGGGTCAGGCAGCAGCTGTGGAGGGAGAAACGGAGTTAATGTTTCAGGTCGATGACCTTTCGTCACAACTGGAAGAAGTTGAAGTTTTAACAGTTTTTAAGCAAGTTCAGAGCCAGAGAAGTAGAGATACAACTTTCACCTCCTCCCTTCCCACCGCCCAGGACCCCAAGTGATTTACTTGGACATCTTTCAATTTAGTATACTGTATCCGCTGCTCAGGATGCGGCCTCTTCTACTCGTGATGCAGCCTCCTCTACATTGGGGAGACCAAACACAGACTGGGTGATCGCTTTGCTGAACACCTCCACTCAGTCCGCAAACGTGACCCTGACCTGCCGGTCGCTTGCCATTTTAATTCCCCGTCCCACTCCCACTCTGACCTCTCTGTCCTCGGCCTCCTTCACTGTTCCAATGAAGCTCAACATAAGCTCGAGGAACAGCACCTCATCTTTCGAGTGGGCACTTTACAACCTTCCAGACTCAACACTGATTTCAATAACTTCAGATCATAACCACTGCTCTCATTTTTCCAGACAGCAGATGCTGGTAATAGTTCTGCTGTTGCCATTTACAGCTCCTCTAGTCCCATCTTTTGTTTCTTTACCACCCTCTTTGCTTTGCACCATCATCCCTTTTGCCATTTAATCACTCCTGCCCTCCACCCTATCACCCTTTGTTCTTTCTTCCCCCCGCCTTTCCCTGGCTCTGAACTTGCTTGAAAACTGTTAAATCTTTACTTCTTCCAGTTCTGACGAAAGGTCATCGACCTGAAACGTTACCTCTGATTCTCTCCACAGATGCTGCCTGACCTGCTGAGTATTTACAGCATTTTCTGTTTTAATTTCAGATTTCCAGCATCTGCAGTATTTTGCTTTTGATGTTACACCAAGAGCCTGTCTCCCGGTGTTCCAAAGATTCAGGTGGATATTAAAGATCCCATGGCACTATTTGAAGAGCAGAGAGTTCTTTTGGTGTCCTGGCCAACATTCTTCCCTCAACGAACACTACCAAACATAGATTAACTGGTCATTTATCCTGTTACTGTTTGTAGGACCTTGCTGTGTGGAACATGGCTGCTGTGTTTGCCTACATAACAAAAGTAAGGGTACTTCAAAAGGAACTGTTGCAAATGTAGCTCTGTGGGATGTTTCTAAAAGACCTGAGAAGGCAATATATGAATGCTAGTCCTTTCTTTCTTCTGACGCTTACCATCTATTTTCATGCTCCTGCATGAAGAATGGCCACTAAGCAAGGTGTTCATCGGCAGATGTGGCTGGACCACTATTGGGCCCAGCTCTTCTCTGCCAAAACTGCTCACTACTGCAGGATCATCCTCGAATTCAAAGATAATCCCCAGCTTCTTCACGACCAGCCATCTCCTTAAACCCCTCTCCACTGCCCGCTCCACCCTTACCTCCAACAACAAGTTCCAGGAGCTCATGGACTTCATTGTCACTAAGATTGAGACCATCCGTTCAGCTGTCCTTGCCGCATCCCCTCCCCCTTTCCCCTTGCCCACCAAACCAAACGTCCCCTGCCCTAGCCCAGAACTCGTGTAGTTCTCTTAGTTTATCACCTATCTTCCCAGATGCCCTCTCTGAGCCCATCTTGCCCATGAGACCCACCTCCTGCTCTCTCAACCCTATCCCCACTAAACTGCCGATCAACCAACTTTACTTCCTGGCTCCCTTGCTAGCTGATATTGTAAAAGATTCCCTTCCCTCAGGTACTGTCCCTCTCCCTTTCAGATCTGCCGTTATCGCTCCTCTCCAAAAAAAAACACCCATAGAACCATAGAAAAGATACAGCACAGAAGGGGGCCATTCGGCCCATTGTGTCCGCGCCGGCTCGAAGAACAACCAGGTGCCCATTCCAATCCCACCTTCCAGCACCTGGTCCGTAGCCCTGCAGCTTACAGCACTTTAGGTGCAGGTCCAGGTACTTTTTTAAAGAGATGAGGGTCCCTGCCTCTACCACCAATTCGGGCAGCGAATTCCATACACCCACCACCCTCTGGGTAAAAAAGTTTTTCCTCATGTCCCCACTAATCCTTCGCCAATCAGCTTAAATCTATGTCCTCTAGTTCTTGAACTCTCTGCTAGGGGAAACAGGTACTTCCTGTCTACTCTATTTGGGCCCCTCATAATTTTGTACACCTCAATCAAGTCACCCCTCAGCCTCCTCTGCTCCAAGGAAAACAACCCCAGCCTATCCAATCTCTCCTCATAGCTGCAATTTTCAAGCCCTGGCAACATTCTTGTAAATCTTCTCTGCACTCTCTCCAGAGCAATTACGTCCTTCCTGTAATGTGGTGACCAGAACTGCGCACAATACTCCAGCTGTGGCCTTACCAGCGTTTTATACAGTTCCATCATTACATCCCTGCTTTTGTATTCTATATCTCGGCTAATAACGGAGAGCATTCCATATGCCTTCTTCACAACCTTATCTACCTGTATTGCCGCCTTCAGGGACCTGTGCACATGCACTCCAAAGTCTCTCACTTCCTCTACCCCTCTCAATATATTCCCGTTTACTGCGTATTCCCTTTTACTGTTTGCCCTCCCTAAGTTCATTACCTCACACTTCTCCGGGTTGAACTCCATTTGCCACTTTTCCGCCCACTCCACCAACCCATTGATATCTTCTTGGAGTCTACAGCTATCCTCTTCACTATCAACTACACGGCCAATTTTTGTGTTGTCTGCAAATTTGCCAATCATGCCCCCTACATTCAAGTCCAAATCATTAATACATACTACAAACAGCAAGGGACCCAACACTGAGCCTTGTGGCACACCACTGGAAACGGATTTCCGTTTGCAAAGACATCCATTAACTTTTACCCTTTGTTTCCTGTTATTGAGCCAATTTTGGATCTAATTCGCCACATTTCCCTGTATCCCATGGGCTTTTACCTTTCTGACCAGTCTGCCATGTAGGACCTTGTCAAATACCCTTGACCCCTCTGTCCCTGCAAACTACCGCCCCATCTCCAACATCCCTTTCATCTCCAAAGTCCTTGAACATGTTGTCACCTCCCAAATCCGTGCCCATCATTTACACACAGCTCCATGTTTAAACCTCTCTAATCAAGTTTCCGCCTCTGACATGGCACTGAAACGGCCCTAATCAAAGTCACAAATTACACCCTATGTGACTATGGTGCAATATCCCTCCACGTCCTTCTCGACCTACTTGCTGCCTTTGACACGGTTGACCACACCTTTCTCCTCCAATGCCTCTGCTCCGTTGTTCAGCTGAGTTTTTTTAATTCGTTCATGGGATGTGGGCGTCGCTGGCAAGGCCGGCATTTATTGCCCATCCCTAATTGCCTTTGCCTGGTACCACTTTTACCTATCCAGTTGTAGCCAGAGAATCTCTTGCAATGACTTCTCTTCCCACCCCCGCGCTGTTACCTCTGGAGCCCAAAACAATCTATCTTTGGCCCACTTATTTTTCTCATCTAGATGCTACCCTTCGACGACATCATCCGAAAACACGGCGTCAGGTTCCATATGTATGCTGATGGCACCCAACTCTACCTGACCACTACCTGTCTATGTGTTGTCAAACGGTTTGTCCAATATCCAACCCTGAATGAGCTGAAATTTCCTCTAATTAAATATTGGGAAGACTGAAGTCATTGTCTTCGGTTCCCATCACAAACTCCGTTCCCTCCCCACTGATTCCATCCCCCTCCTTGGCCACTGTCCAGACTGTTCACAACCTTGCCGCCCTTTTTGACCCTGAGCTGAGCTTCCGACTCCATATCCTCTCCATCACAAAGACCAACTATTTCCACCTCTGTAATATCATAGAATCATAGAATGGCTACAGCACAGAAAGAGGCCATTCGGCCCACCGAGCCCGTACTGACTCTTTGTAAGAGCAATCCAGTTCCCCGTAGCCCTGCAATTTTTTACCTTCAAGTATTTATCCAATTTCTTTTGGAAGCCACGATTGAATCTGCTTCCACCGCCCTTTCAGGGAGCACATTCCAGATCGTGACCACTCGCTGCGTAAAAAGTTTTTCCTCATGTCGCCTTTGGTTCTTTTGCCAATCACCTTAAATCTGTGTCCTCTGGATCTCGACCCTTCCGCCAATGGGAACAGTTTCTCTTTATTTGCTTTATCTAAACCCTTCATTATTTTGAATACCTCTATCAAATCTCCTCTCAACCTTCTCTGCTCTAAGGAGAACAATCCCAGCTTCTCCAGTCTATCCACGGATCTGAAGTTCCTCATCCCGGGAACCATTCTAGTAAAAATTTTCTGCACCCTTCCTAAGGCCTTCACATCCTTCCTAAAGTGCCGTGCCCAGAAACGGACACAATACTCCAGTGGTGGCCGAACCAGTGTTTTGTAAAGGTTCAACATAACTTCCTTGCTTTTGTACTCCATGCCTCTATTTATAAAGCCCAGGATCACGTATGTTTTTTTAACCGCTTTCTCAACCTGTCCTGCCACATTTAAAGATTTGTGCACATATACCCCCAGGTCTCTCTGTTCCTGCATCCCCTTTAGAATTGTACCATTTAGTTTGTATTGCCTCTCCTCATTCTTCCTGCCAAAATATATCACTTTGCACTTCTCTGCATTAAATTTAATCTGCCATGTGTCCACCCATTCCACCAGCCTGTCCATGTCCTTTTGAAGTCTATTACTATCCACCTTAGTGTTTACTACACTTCCAAGTTTTGTGTCATCTGCAAATTTTGAAATTGTTCCCTATTCACCCAAGTCCAAGTCATTAATATATACCAAAAAAAGCAGTGATCCTAGTACCGACCCCTGGGGAATACCACTGTATACCTCCCTCCAGTCTGAAAAACAACCGTTCACTACTACTCTCTGTTTCCTGTCACTTAGCCAATTTTGTATCCATGCTGCCACTGCCCCTTTTATTCCATGGGCTTCAATTTTGCTGACAAGTCTATTATGTGGCACTTTATCAAATGCCTTTTAAAAGTCCATATACATCACATCAACCACATTGCCCTCATCAACCCTCTCTGTTACCTCATCAAAAAACTCAATCAAGTTAGTTAAACACAATTTGCCTTTAACAAATCCGTGCTGGCTTCCCTTTATTAATCCACACTTGTCCAAGTGACTGTTAATTTTGTCCCGGATTATCGTTTCTAAAAGCTTCTCCACCACCGAGATTAAACTGACTGGCCTGTAGTTGCTGGGTTTATCCTTATACCGTTTTTTGAACAAGGGTGTAATATTTGCAATTCTCCAGTCCTCTGGCACCACTTCCATATCTAAAGATGATTGGAAGATTATGGCCAGCACCTCTGCAATTTCCACTCTTACTTCCCTCAGCAACCTAGGATGCATCCCATCCGGACCTGGTGACTTATCTACTTTAAGTACAGCCAGCCTTTCTAGTACCTCCTCTTTATCAATTTTTAGCCCATCCAGTATTTCAACTACCTCCTCTTTTACTGTGACTTTGGCAGCATCTTCCTCCTTGATAAAGACTGATGCAAAGTACTCATTTAGTACCTCAGCCATGCCCTCTGCCTCCATGCATAGATCTCCTTTTTGGTTCCTAATCGGCCTCACCCTTCCTCTTACTACCTGCATTCCTCCAACTCTGGCATCTGGTACATTCCCCAGTTCCTTTGCCCCACCATTGGCTGCTTTGCCTTCAGCCATCTCCTGTCTCCACCCCTGCCTCAGGCCATCTGCTGCTGAAAGCCTCATCTATGATTTTGTTACTTCCAAACTCAACTATTCCAGTGATTTCCTGGCCGGCCTCCCATCTTCCACCCTCCATAAACTTGAGCTCATCCAAAACTCTACTGCCCGTATTCTAGCTTGCACCAAATTCCATTCATCCATCATCCTTATGCTCGCTGACCTACACTGACTCCCAATCAAGCACGCCTTAATTTTAAAAATCTCATCCTTGTATTTAAATCCCTCCAAGGCCTCAATCATCCCTTTTTCTGTAACCTCCTCCAGCCCTACAACCCTCCGAGAACTCTGGTGTCTGGCGCATCCCCCAAATCCTTCGCCCCTGCATTGGCGGCCATGCTTTCAGCCATCTAGGCCCTAAGTTATAGAATTCCTTCCCTCCTTTAAAACATTCCTTAAAACCTCCCTCTTTGACCAAGCTTTCGGTCATCTGTCCTAATGCCTTCTTTTTTGGCTTGGTGTCAATTTTTGTCTAATAACGTTCCTGTGAAGCGCCTTGGGACATTTTACTACATTAAAAGCGCTATATAAAGACAAGTTGTTATTGTTGAAGAGCCACTTATACAGTCCAGTACCCCTAACTTCATAAATGCAGCTGTGAAGTGTGCAACATGCACCATGGCAGCATGCATAAAAACCAACAGTTTAAGCAAAGCAGTTTGGATATGCAAACAAGGGGAGGAGAAAGACCAGTTAGCCTGGCGTACTTCGAGCTCAGAAGAAACAAAAAGAAAGAACTTGCATCATGACGTCATGAAGTCCCAAAGGACTTTACAGCCAATTAAATACTTTTTTAAGTGTAGTCACTGTTGTACTGTAAGGAATTGCGGCAACCATTTCTCACACAGCAAGATCCCACAAAGAGCAATGAGATAAATGACCAAATCGTCTGTTTTTTATTTAGTGATGTTGGTTTGTTAAAGTTGGGTCAGCCATTCTGTAAAATGGGAGTGTGTTGGGGGTTTGGTTTAGTTGCATTGAAATCCTACTCTTAGAGCCAGTTCAAGGATGTACATATCTGATGCTGCCTCTACAGTACGTCAGGATATGCAACCACATTGTGACTGTGCAGACCCTTTAAAGGGTAAATGGTCAGGCAGGCACTAACAAGCTATTGATTTGTAAAATGGGACTAGGATCCCTGGAACTTGAATTGTTTTAAAAAAAAACTCACTTTAAAAATTCCATTAAACTTTGGATTCATGACTTGGAAAGAAAAATTGTTTCAAAGTAAAATTCAGGCCTGTCCTATCTTATTATATCCAGTTTAAAGAGCCAGCCAGCTAGATCAAATAGAAAAAAATTCTTGTCATGTAGTCGAATTGGCATCAAAGGTGGTGCATGTAGAAAAGGAGATTGATGGAGCATTTAAAAAAACATGAGCAGCTGTTCGAGCTAGAATGAACATTCTCTTTGTCGTTTTGACCTGATAGTGATCAGTTTGAAAGTACAGAACATGCAGTCAAGGCTAAATGATTGAGGGCAGCCTTTAAAAAGGTTCTGAAGTAATTTCCTGAAGTTTAATCCTTTCAAAGAGCCAGCACAGGCACGATGGGCCGAACGGCCTCCTTCTGTGCTGTATCGCTTTTGTGATTCTATGAAATATAAGTGGCCAAATGCGCAGAGTAATTACAACGGATTTGCAGAAATCAAGGGCGCAAGTGCCAGAGGAAAGAGAGATAAAATCACAGAACAGTTCAGAGAATTTATTGTGATGTGGAGATGCCGGTGATGGACTGGGGTGGACAAATGTAAGGAATCTTACAACACCAGGTTATAGTCCAACAGTTTTATTTGAAAATCACAAGCTTTCGGAGGCTTTCTCCTTCGTCAGGTGGTAGGAACTGATCAGAAAAACTGTAAAAAAAAATGAGGGTCACATGACCAGGGTGTTTCAAATGATTTAAAATCAGTTACATGTACAAGGGTCAAGACACAAATTCTGCAATGGATCAAACCCAAAGTATCAAACCTTCTTTCAATGCTCCACGTCGCAGAAATATTTTATCCCCACTTTGAAATGTGCTTCCCAAACGAGCCAATGCAAATAGCCAGAATTCAATTCCTTTTTGATGTCGTGAGCCTTAAAGTGCACCAGTAGAGGTATTTTACTCTTCACGTTCTCTCCTCTGAAGGAATGAGGTCCTGCACACTTCATACTTGGAGCAGAATATTAAATGAGCGAAAATAGACGGCTTCTTTCAGAACCAAATGAGATTACTTCTTAAGGGTACTGCCCATCAAAGCAGTGGGATGGACACAATTTAAAGTCCAATTTATGGACACGTATGAACAACAAGAGAAGTACAAAGTTTTGCCAGTTCTTTACTTGTGTCACAGGCACAGCTTGCAAAAATGCCTGAAAGCCTCTAACTGTAATAAAGGAAGAATGAACTTGCATGTATATAATGCCCATCACGACTTCAGCATATTCCAAAGCACCACAGTCAATGAGTATTTTGAAATGTGGTCACTGTTGTAATGTAAGGAAATGAGGCAGCCAACTGGCGGACAGCAAGGTTTGACAGTTGAAAAGCAATGGCAAACACTTAAAGAAATATTTCAATATTCTCAACAAGTATACATTCCATTGAGAAATAAAAACTCCACGGGAAAAGTGATTCACCCCTGGCTAACTAAAGAAGTTAAGGAGAGTTTTAGATTGAAAAAAGAGGCCTATAATGTTGCCAAGAAGAGTAATAAGCCTGGGGATTGGGAGAGTTTTAGAAACCAACAAAGGACGACCAAAAAATTGATAAAAAAGGAGAAATTAGAATATGAAATTAAACTAGTAAGAAATATAAAAACAAATTGTAAGAGCTTCTACAAGTATGTAAAAAGGAAGAGAGTAGCAAAAGTAAACGTTGGTCCCTTACAGGCTGACACAGGAGAAATTATAATCAGGAAATGGCAGATGCGTTAAACAAATATTCTGTATCGATTATCACAGTAGAAGACACAAATAGCATACCAAAAATAGCGGGGAACCAAGAGGCAAATGAGAGTGAGGAACTTAAAACAATTAATATCAGTAGAGAAAAAGTACTGGAGAAACTAATGGGACTAAAAGCCAATAAAGCCCCTGACGCCCTACATCTGAGGGTTCTAAAAGAGGTGGCTGCAGAGGTAGTGGATGCATTGGTTATGATCTTCCAAAATTCTCTAGATTCTGGAACAGTCCCTGTGTATTGAAAGGTAGCGAATGATACCCCACTATTCAAGAAAGGAGGGAGAGAGAAAACAGGGAACTACAGGCCAGTTAGCCTGACATCAGTCATCGGGAAAATGCTGTAATGCATTATTGAGGAAGTGGTAACAGGGCACTTAAAAAATCATAATATTATTAGGCAGCATCAACATGGTTTTATGAAAGGGAAATCGTGTTTGGCAAATTTATTAGTGTTTTTTGAGGATATAACTAGCAATGTGGATAAAGGGGAATCATTAGATGTAGTATATTTGGATTTTCAAAAGACATTTGATAAAGTGCCACATAAAAGATTGTTACACAAGGTAAGGAGTTGGGGTAGTATCTTAGCATGGACAGAGGATTAGTTAAAGGACAGAAAACAGAGAGTAGGGATAAATGGGTCATTTTCAGGTTGGCAGGCTGTAACTAGTGGGGTGCCACAAGGATCGGTGCTTGGGCCTCAGCTATTTACAATCTATATTAATGATTTAGATGAAGGGACAGGGTGTAACGTATCGAAGTTTGCTGACGATACAAAGCTAGGTGGGAAAGCAAGCTGTGAGGAGGACACAGAGCCTGCAAAGGGATAGAGACAGGTTAAGTGAGTGGGCAACAAGGTGGCAGCTGGAGTATAATGTGGGGAAATGTGAGGTTATTCACTTTGGTAGGAAGAATAGAAAAACAGAATATTTTTTAAATGGTGAGAAACTATTAAATGTTGGTGTTCAGAGCGACTTGGGTGTCCTCGTACAAGAAACACAAAAAGTTAGTATGCAGACAATTAGAAAAACAAATGGCATGTTGGCTTTTATTGCATGGGAGTTGGAGTACAAGAGTAAGGAAGTCTTACTACGGTTGTACAGGACTTTAGTGAGACCTCACCTGGAGTACTGCGTACAGTTTTGGTCTCCTTATCTAAGGAAGGATATACTTACCTTGGAGGAGGTGCAACGAAGGTTCACTAGATTAATTCCTGGGATGAGAGGGTTGTCCTATGAGGAGAGATTGAGTAGAATGGGCCTATACTCTCTGGAGTTTAGAAGAATGAGAGATGATCTCATTGAAACGTATAAGATTCTAAGAGGAATTGACAGGGTAGTTGTGGAGAGGATGTTTCCCCTGGCTGGAGTGTCTAGAAATAGGAGACACAGTCTCAGGATAAGGGGTCGGCCATTCAAGCCTGAGATGAGGAGGAATTTCTTCACGCAGAGGGTTGTGAATCTTTGGAATTCTCTACCCCAGAGGGCTGTGGATGCTGAGTTGTTGAGTATATTCAAGGCTGAGATAGATAGATTTTTGGACTCTAGGGAAATCACGGGACATGGGGATCGGATGGGAAAGTGAAGTTGAGGTCAAAGATTAGCCATGATCTTATTGAATGGTGGAGCAGGTTTGAGGGGCCATATGGCCTACTCCTGCTCCTATTTCTTATGTTCTTATGTTCCACAAGCAGAAACGAAATTAATGACCAGATAGACTGTTCTTGGTGACGTTGTTTTGAGGGATAAATGTTGGCCAGGAGAACTCCCCTGCTCTTCCTTGAATTGTGAAATGGGTCTCCTGCCCAAATAAGAGTTTTATACATTAATGTATGGAGTATAAGATATAAATTAAGTGAATTATAGGCTCAAATGCAGCTGACATGGTGGGCATTACTGAGACATGGTTGCAAGATGGTCATGATTGGGAATTAAATATTCCAGGTTATATGGTCTTTAGAAAGGATAGGGAAACTGCAAGAGTAGGAGAAGTAACCTTATTGATTAAAGATAAAGAATAGTAAGAGAGGATATAGATAAGGGAAAGCAATCAGCGGAGACTCTATGGTTAGAATTGAGGAATAAGAGAGGACTTAAAACTGTGATGGGAGTTGTGTACAGGCCTCTTGATAGCAGAAATGAAGTGGCAGAATGTAATAATTCAGAGATTAGAGGTGCTTGTCGCAAAAGCAGTGTTGTTTTAATGGGAGTCTTTAATTTTCATATAAATTGGGAACAGCAGAGTAGCTCAAGTCAGAAAGGTGGTGAATTTCTTGAGTGCATTCAAGATAGTTTTCTGGGGCAATATGTTTTAGAACCAACAAAAGGGCAGGCCATACTAGATTTAGTAATGAGTAATGAGCCAGACTTAGTTAATAATCTAACAGTAAGGGAACATTTATCGAACAATGCTCATAATATGGGGGAATTCAATGATAAGTTTCTCCTTTTCAAACCTCAGATTCTAGATTTTGGTAAAGATAACTTTAACGGGATAAGACAGAGGTTGACGACAGCAAATTGGTCAAAATTGTTGTCGGATAAAACAACAGATAAACAGTGGGATGTGTTCAAAAAAGAATTTAACTTAATACGGAACCAGTATCTACCCCTAAGGAGCAAGAGCTCTACTTACCGAATAAAACAGCCATGGTCGACAAAAGAGGTGGGAGATAATACAAAACTATAGGAAAAAGGCATACAAAAGTGCAAAGAATAGTGTAGATCAAAGGGACGGGGAGAGATATAAAGAACAGCAAAGGAAGACAAAAAATATAGTAAGAGCTTCAAAAAAGGAATACGAAAAGAAACTTGCGAGGGATATCAAGATTAACACAAAAAGTTTTTACAATTATATTAGAAGAAAAAGGGGAGTCAAGGCTAATGTGGGCCCTTTAAAAACAGATGCAGGTAATATTGCAAATGAAAATAAGGAAATGGCAGACTTGCTGAATAATTACTTTGTGTCAGTCTTCACAGTAGAGGAAGGGGATAATATACCTGACATTCCAGGGAAACTAATAATGAATCAAGGACTGAAACTCACTAAAGTTAACGTAAGCAAGAAAACAGTATTAGAAAAAATAATGGCACTGAAGACTGACAAATCCCCAGGACCTGATGGTTTCCACCCCAGGGTTTTAAAGGAAGTCGGTGAGGAAATTGCAGCTGCTTCAGCCATAATCTTCCAAAGCTGTCTCGATTCAGGAATTGTCCCTTTAGATTGGAAAATTGCAAATGTAACTCCATTATTTAAGAAAGGTGAGAGCAATCGGGAAATTATAGACCTGTTAGTCTAACATCTGTTGTGGGGAAGTTATTGGAATCTATAATTAAGGACAGAATGACTGAACACTTGGAGAAATTTGAGCTGATTAGAGAGAGCCAATACAGATTTGTAAAGGGATGGTCATGTCTAACAAATCTAATTGACTTTTTGAGGGAGTAACTAAAGTAGTAGACAGGGCAATGTCTATGGATGTAGTTTATATGGACTTCCAGAAGGCATTTGATAAAGTTCCACATAATGCACATAAAATAATATTTAAGCCATTTTCCCATTCTAACTTCTGCGACATCCAGTTAGGCAAACCAATAGTTAACTGTAATACAGGATGAAGCATTGTTTTTTCTCCAGTACACATCATTCAGGATAAATTACAACCACTGTATAAAGGCAGGAAGAAGCTACGGATGTAAATTAAGCAATTATTACTACATGCAGAAGGCACAAATATTTAATCTGCAATTTTATTTCTTAACCACAGTGAAGATGACTTTTAAACAAACATCGCTGAAGGTGACAGTGATACGGGTTATTTGACCTTTCTTTACTGATCTGTCTGATTGTGCTCCTGTGAAGTTTTTTGCGACATTTTCCTATGTAAAGGCACTTATATAAATGCAAATTGTTGTTGTTGTTGCTGATATTGCTGTCAAATCATTATTTGATATTTCAATCAGGACCAGCCACAGGCTCGATATCAAGTGAAAAAGAAAACTGTTCCTGAACAGCAATACTACTTAATGCTATTTTGAATCGGTTCGTATACATGGGGAAATGTAACAAAGCACCTCCCTCTCTCTCCTGTCCTGAAGGGGTTGGTAGAATACAGCTACCTTTCTGTACCTTGCCCACATGTGTTTGTCTGGTGGATGAGTGTTGAGAGACCATGGTGAGTGTCACAATTAAACCTAATCCTGTTCCAACTCCAACAGTCGAACACACCACACATTTTAAAGCGGTCAATGGACTGCGAATCAGTGGTAACCATGAATTTCTTTCCTCTCTCTCTCGAGCCCACGGGTGCTGAGGCCAATTATGGTGCATCCAATGCCAGCCCAGTGGAGCCCAGCTAACACGGAAAGGGGATCGAACCTGGGACCATACCAGATCTGTACGACTCGGCTCTCTTAGCCCCTGAGCCGTTGGGAGACTGCACTTGATCTTTTTTTAAGGCGAGACCCCCATTGCCGCCTCAGCTTAGTTACTGCATCTGAAAACTGCAGCAAGGACAATCGCACCCCAGCTCGTGTTCCCTCACTCAAGATCTGATGAACAACATACTTGCCAAATATTTCAATTTATCTTTTCTTCAATCTCATTCACATAACGTACAACTGAATGCATTAGGCACAGATGTTGGGATTTAGGTAGTCTGTTTTTTCGTGTTCATTGAAGTGTGGGGATGTCAGCTCTGGGGAATGGAACATGCTTTGACTTTTTTTGGCATCCAGTCTCAGCAATGACCACTCTCAGGTGAGTGAGTGGCTGCAGAACGAGGCCTTGCTTCTACAACCTTGCAATGGAACAGAACTCCCAACTTCAGAACAGCAGCCCCGACTGCGCCAGTGTGACGTTCCTATTCCCACACGATCATCAATGTGGGCTTTCTGAGTAAGATTGTCAGCTTTATGCCAAACTGTAGGACATTTTGTGCTGTGGATGTGTCCTCACTAAGAACCACTTTGAGGCTGTTCCAATATTTTTTTTCCCCTTATGGGATTCTCGACTGACAGAAAGGGACTTGCAGCCAAACCCGGAATGAGAAGGACAGAATTGTAACCTGCTGCCATCACCCAGTCCCCTACTGACTTATTCTAAATGTGCAAAAGACCCTGAGCTCCTGCAGTACTGGGGAGATCAATGGGCTTTCATTCAGCTTAACAGTTTCCACTTATTATTATTATTCTTTTAAAACATTGACGGGAAGTATGTTCAAATATGCTTGGGTGTAAAGGTGCTTCTTGTGAATAATTCAGCATCAAAGCTTTTTTTGTTCTTTGCAGGGAGAAATATGCGTCATAAAGCATATTTATTGCAAGCCCTCAAGACCTTTACGCTGGGTTGAAGTGAGTGAGCCAATGCAATAACTAACCAGGAGGAATCCATCTAAACATGCATTTTATAAGTTGCTGTATAAGTCCACTAAATATGGGACCTATAACTTTTATACAATTCCACCTAGGGAGACTTTTTGTTATGACAATTTCAACCAAGTAGGTAAAATAGTGCAGGACAGAAACCATTAATTATGAGAGGGTTTACAGCAATTACAAAAAAAAAACCTTATCAAGCTACAAAAGCAATTCATCACCTAAAGCTCAATATATTTTCACTGTAATCATTCCCACCTGCTTTATTAATAACTTTATACAGCAGTGGAAGTGGTGTTATTTACATTTCTCCCTGCCCGCAATTTTCTACCCTCTCTGACCCTCCTTTCCTGAAGGTATCGACTTGCCAGCAAACTGTTGCACAAACGGTGGCAGCTTTCCAGTACCTCACACAAGTAGTCACTGGACATGTGAGAACCCAGGCAGAGTGTGTCAACAACAACTTGCCTTTATATGGTATCTTTAACGTAGTAAAACCTCCCAAGGCACTCCACAGGAGGGTAATCAGACAAAAATTTACACCGAGCCCAAAGAAGGAGATATTAGGATGGGCGACCAAAAGCTTGGTCAAAGAATTCGTTTTTAAGGATCATCTTAAAGGACGAGAGAGAGGTGGAGAGATACAGGGAGGGAACTCCAGAGCTTAGGGCCTAGACGGCTGAAAGCACGGCCACCAATGGTGGGGCTAAGGAAGGAGGGGGAACGCACTAGAGGCCAGAATTGGAGGAAAGTGGAGTTCTCGGAGGATTGTAGGGCTGGAGGAGGTTACAGAGATAGGAAGGGATCGAGGCCATGGAGGTATTTGAACATGAGGGTGAGAATTTTAAAATCAAGGCATTGCCGGACCGGGAGCCAATGTAGGTCAGCGAGCACAGGGGGTGATGGGTGAACGGGGCTTGGTGTGAGATGTCAGGTTATTTAACATTCAATGGCCTCACAGGCATGCTCAATCCTGCCCTCATCCAACACTCACAAAAGCACATTCTGCTACAGGAGTCTCTGGGTCGCCTACCCGGGCCTGGGAATGCTGTGGCCAATTGTAGTGTCCTGGCATAGATCAGCAAACTCAACACAGAGCAGGAATCAAACCTGGAACCTTCTTAATTCCATATAGCTTAACAGCAAACACAAGTGGTGCATTTATACACTGGGCCATTGGGCCGTTGGAGGAATTCAGCAGTGGTTACTTCTAACAATATATTAAGACTGACTTCTTGTTGCCGAGAGTATCCCTGCCTGTTGAAGCAGTTTTATTTCTGCAGCAACAGGCATCGTGACCACTTTCAAAACTGGAATTTTACATGAATCACCCTGATGTTTTTGGAAACTGGTTTGAATTTGTTGCTGGTATTTCTCCAGCATAAAACACTCTTATCTGATTCACATGAATTAAGAAATGTGAACAGTATTATTCTTTACAAATGTATAAAAAGTACCTGCTACATCATAGTATAGTTAGTTAATTACACCCGCCCCCCACCCCCACAAAAAAATCTTGCTTTCCACTGCTGCATTTGTATCACCAACACAGACGTCTGGAGCTTTCCAGACACAATTATTAACGTTTCATTGCTCAGTACTCTCTGCCACTAATTGGAGTAGATTTGCACACTTCATCGAAGGAGTTGATCCAACAAAGTAAACTTTTTGGTAAGATAAATACCCTGCAAGTTGAGCTTCATGCAGTCTTAATACTTATCTCCAACACAGTGCACACCCACATTTCTTAGTAGTATGAAATTGGCCATCTTTAATGCACTTACCAGGTACGGTGGCATAATGGTTATGTTACTGGACTAATAATCCAGAGACCGAAACTAATAATCCAGATTCATGAGTTCAAATCCCACCACGGTAGCTGGGGAATTTAAATTCAATTAAATAAATAAAAATATGGAATAAAAAAAAACTAGTATCAGTAATGGTGGCCATGAAACTACCAGATTGTCATAAAAACCCATCTGGTACACGAATTAATGCCCTTCAGAGAAGAAAATCTGCCGTCCTTACCCGGTCCGACCGATATGTGACTTTTTTTATTCGTTCATGGGATGTGGGTGTCGCTGGCGAGGCCAGCATTCATTGCCCATCCCTAATTGCCCTCGAGAAGGTGGTGGTGAGCCGCCTTCTTGAATCGCTGCAGTCCGTGTGGTGATGGTTCTCCCACAGTGCTGTTAGGAAGGGAGTTCCAGGATTTTGACCCAGCGACGATGAAGGAACGGCGATATATTTCCAAGTCGGGATGGTGTGGGACTTGGAGGGGAACGTGCAGTTGGTGTTGTTCCCATGTGCCTGCTGCCCTTGTCCTTCTAGGTGGTAGAGGTCGCGGGTTTGGGAGGTGCTGTCGAAGAAGCCTTGGCGAGTTGCTGCAGTGTATCCCATGGATGGTACACACTGCAGCCACGGTGCGCCGGTGGTGAAGGGAGTGAATGTTTAGGGTGGTGGATGGGGTGCCAATCAAGCGGGCTGCTTTATCTTGGATGGTGTCGAGCTTCTTGAGTGTTGTTGGAGCTGCACTCATCCAGGCAAGTGGAGAGTATTCCATCACACTCCTGACTTGTGCCTTGTAGATGGTGGAAAGGCTTTGGGGAGTCAGGAGGTGAGTCACTCACCACAGAATACCCAGCCCCTGACCTGCTCTCATAGCCACTGTATTTATATGGCGGGTCCATTTAAGTTTCTGGTCAATGGTGACCCCCAGGATGTTGATGGTGGGGGATTCGGCGATGGTAATGCCGTTGAATGTCAAGGGGAGGTGGTTAGACTCTCTCTTGTTGGAGATGGTCATTGCCTGGCACTTATCTGGCGCGAATGTTACTTGCCACTTATCAGCCCAAGCCTGGATGTTGTCCAGGTCTTGCTGCATGCGGGCTCGGACTGCTTCATTATCTGAGGGGTTGCGAATGGAACTGAACACTGTGCAATCATCAGCGAACATTCCCATTTCTGACCTTATGATGGAGGGAAGGTCATTGATGAAGCAGCTGAAGTTGGTTGGGCCTAGGACACTGCCCTGAGGAACTCTTGCAGCAATGTCTTGGGACTGAGATGATTGGCCTCCAACAACCACTACCATCTTCCTTTGTGCTAGGTATGACTCCAGCCACTGGAGAGTTTTCCCCCTGATTCCCATTGATTTCAATTTTACTAGGGCTCCTTGGTGCCACACTCGGTCAAATGCTGCCTTGATGTCAAGGGCGGTCACTCTCACCTCACCTCTGGAATTCAGCTCTTTTGTCCATGTTTGGACCAAGGCTGTAATGAGGTCTGGAGCCGAGTTGTCCTGGCGGAACCCCAACTGAGCATCAGTGAGTAGGTTATTGGTGAGTAAGTGCCGCTTGATAGCACCGTCGACGACGCCACAGCAATGTGGTTGATTCTTAATTGCCCTCTGAAATGGCCTAGCAAGCCACTCAGTTGTACAATCTCGCTACGAAAAGTCATAATAAGAATAAAATCAGACGGACCATCCGGCATCAGAACACTAGGCACCGGACACGACAAAGGCAAACCAAGCCCAGTCGACCCTGCAAAGACCTCCTCACGAACATCTGGGGACTTGTGCCAAAATTGGGAGAGCTGTCCCACAGACTAGTCAAGCAACAGCCTGACACAGCCATACTCACAGAATCATATCTTTCAGCCAACGTCCCAGACTCTTCCATCACCATCCCTGGGTATATCCTGTCCCACCGGAAGGACAGACCCACCAGAGGTGGCGGTACAGTGATATACAGTCAGGAGGGAGTGGCCCTGGGAGTCCTCAACATTGACTCCAGAACCCATGAAATCTCATGGCATCAGTCCCCGGGGAAGACAAAGTCCTGTCTTCGCACTGAGGACACCATCCAACGTGTTGTGTGGCACTACCACCGTGCTAAATGGGATAGATTCAGAACAGATCCAGCAGCTCAAAACTGGGCATCCATGAGGCGCTGTGGGCCATCAGCAGCAGATTTGTATTCCAGCACAATCTGTAACCTCATGGCCCGGCATATCCATCACTCTACCATTACCAACAAGCCAGCGGATCAACCCTGGCTCAATGAGGAGTGCAGAAGAGCATGCCAGGAGCAGTACCAGGCGTACCTAAAAATGAGGTGCCAACCTAGTGAAGCTACAACACAGGACTATCATGCATGCTAAACAGCGGAAGCAACATGCTATAGACAGAGCTAAGCGATTCCACAACCAACGGATCAGATCGAAGCTCTGCAGTCCCGCCACATCCAGTCGTGAATGGACCGTTAAACAACTAACGGGAGGGGGAGGCTCTGTAAACATCCCCATCTTCAATGATGGCAGAATCCAGCACGCGAGTGCAAAAGACAAGGCTGAAGCGTTTGCAACCATCTTCAGCCAGAAGGGCCGAGTGGATGATCCATCTCAGCCTCCTCCCGATATCCCCACCATCACAGAAGCTAGTCTTCAGACAATTCGATTCACTCCACTGATATCAAGAAACGGCTGAGTGCACTGGATACAGCAAAGGCTATGGGCCCTGACAACATCCCAGCTGTAGTGCTGAAGACATGTGCTCCAGAACTAGCTGCGCCTCCAGCCAAGCTGTTCCAGTACAGCTACAACACTGGCATCTACCCGACAATGTGGAAAATTGCCCAGGTATGTCCTGTCCACAAAAAGCAGGACAAATCCAATCCAGCCAATTACCGCCCCATCAGTCTACTGTCAATCATCAGCAATGTGATGGAAGGTGTCATCGACAGTGCTATCAAGCGGCACTTACTCACCAATAACCTGCTCACCGATGCTCAGTTTGGGTTCTGCCAGGACCACTCGGCTCCAGACCTCATTACAGCCCTGGTCCAAACATGGACAAAAGAGCTGAATTCCAGAGGTGAGGTGAGAGTAACTGCCCTTGACATCAAGGCGATATTTGACCGAGTGTGGCACCAAGGAGCCCTAGTCAAATTGAAGTCAATGGGAAACAGGGGGAAAACTCTCCAGTTGTGGTTGTTGGAGGCCAATCGTCTCAGCCCCAGGACATTGCTGCAGAAGTTCTTCAGGGCAGTGTCCTAGGCCCAACCATCTTCAGCTGCTTCATCAATGACCTTCCCTCCATCATAAGGTCAGAAATGGGGATGTTCGCTGATGATTGCACAGTGTTCAGTTCCATTAACAACCCCTCAGATGATGAAGCAGTCCCAGCCCGCATGCAGCAAGACCTGGACAACATCCAGGCTTGGGCTGATAAGTGGCAAGTAACATTTGCGCCAGACAAATGCCAGGCAAAGACCATCTCCAACAAGACAGAATCTAACCACCTCCCCATGACTTTCAATGGCGTTACCATCGCCGAATCCCCCACCATCAACATCCTGGGGGTCACCATTGACCAGAAACTTAACTGGACCAGCCATATAAATACTGTGGCCACAAGAGCAAGTCAGAGGCTGGGTATTCTGCGGTGAGTGACTCACCTCCTGACTCCCCAAAGCCTTTCCACCATCTATAAGGCACAGGTCAGGAGTGTGATGGAATACTCTCCACTTGCTTGGATGAGTGCAGCTCCAACAACACTCAAGAAGCTCGACACCATCCAGGACAAAGCAGCCTGCTTGATTGGCACCCCATCCACCGCCCTAAACATTCACTCCCTTCACCACTGACGCACTGTGGCTGCAGTGTGTACCATCCACAGGATGCATTGCAGCAACTCGCCAAGGCTTCTTAGACAGCACCTCCCAAACCCGCGACCTCTACTATCTAGAAGGACAAGGGCAGCAGGCACATGGGAACAACACCACCTGCACGTTCCCCTCCAAGTCACACACCATCCCGACTTGGAAATATATCGCCGTTCCTTCATCGTCGCTGGGTCAAAATCCTGGAACTCCCTTCCTAACAGCACTGTGGGAGAACCGTCACCACACGGACTGCAGCGGTTCAAGAAGGCGGCTCACCACCGCCTTCTCAAGGGCAATTAGGGATGGGCAATAAATGCAGGCGACACCGACAGCCCATGAATGAATAAAAAAAACTCTAATCCTGAAGTGCACATCACTATTCTGCCACATAATAGACACAGCCAAGGAAGACTATTTAGCTCATCCTAGCTAATCAAGGAAAAAAAACCTACAACCCCTTCCAACTGCCACTCCCCACCTGCCTTTACAACATTCACCTGTTAAATTATTCCAGACTTTTTACCTACACTACCATAACCAGAGGTGCATTCCATGCAATCATTCTTTGTATGAAACAGAATTTCCTAACATCAATCCTAAATTAGCCTTTGTCAGTTTGACCCTATTCTCTCTTCCCTGCCCCCTCCTTATCCTGCTATCATTGTTTAGATTGAAGTAATGTTCCAGGTTATGTTTTCTATAATGTTTACCATCTTAGCCACTAACCCCACTATTTAAGAAAGGAGGGAGAGAGAAAACAGGGAACTCCAGACCTGTTAGCCTGACATCAGTAGTAGGGAGAATGCTGGAGTCTATTATAAAGGATGTGATAACAGGACACTTCGAAAATAATAATAGGATTTGGCAGAGGCAACATGGATTTATGAAAGGGAAATCATGTTTGACAAACCTATTGGAGTTCTTTGAGGATGTAACTAGTAGAATAGATAAGGGGGAAACCAGTGGATGTGGTGTATTTGGATTTTCAGAAGGCTTTCAATTAGGTCCCACACAGGAGGCTGGTAAACAAATTTAGAGCATATGGAATTGGGGGTAATGTACTGGCATGGGTTGAGAATTGGTTAACAAACAGAAAACAGAGAGTAGGAATAAATGGGTCTTTTTCCGGGTGGCAGGCAGTGACTAGTGGGGTACCGCAGGGATCAGTGCTTGGGCCCCATCTATTCACAATCTGTACCAATGATTTGGATGAGGGGACCAAATGTAATATTTCCTGGTTTGCTGATGACACAAAACTGGATGGGAATGTGAGTTGTGAGGAGGATGCAAAGAGGCTTCAAGGGGCTATAAGAGAGGCTTAGTGAGTGGGCAAGAACATGGTAGATGGAATATAATGTGGAAAAATGTGAAGTTATCCACTTTGGTAGGAAAAACAGAAATGCAGAATATTTTCTAAATGGTAAGATATTGGGAAATGTTGATGTTGAAAGGGACCTGGGTGTCCTTGTACACGAGTCACTGAAAGCTAACATGCAGGTGCAGCAAGCAATTAGGAAGGCAAATGGTATGTTAGCCTTTATCACAGGAGGATGTGAGTACAGGAGTAAAGATTTCTTACTGCAATTATTTAGGGCCTTGGTGAGACCACACCTGGAGTATTGTGTACAATTTTGGTCTTCTTACCTAAGAAAGGATATACTTGCCATCGAGGGAGTGCAATGAAGGTTCAAGACTGATTCCTGGGATGGCGGGATTGTTGTATGAAGAGAGATTGGGTCGACTAGGCCTGTATTCACTAGAGTTTAGAAGAATGAGAGGTGATCTCATTGAAACATACAAAATTCTTACAGGGCTCGACAGGGCAGATGCAAGGAGGATGTTTCCCCTGGCTGGGGAGTCTAGAACCAGGGGTCACAGTCTCAGAATAAAGGAAAGGCCTTTTAGGATTGAGATGAGGAGAAATTTCTTCACTCAGAGGGTGGTGAATCTTTGGAATTCTCTGCCCCAGGGGGCTGTGGAGGCTCAGTCATTGAGTACATTCAAAACAGAGAGCGATCGATTTCTAGATATTAAAGGCATCAAGGGATATGGGGATGGTGCAGGAAAATGACGTTGAGGTAGAAGATCAGCCATGATCTTGTTGAATGGCGGAGCAGGCTCGAGGGGCCGAATGGCCTACTCCTGCTCCTGTTTCTTATGTTCTTATCTCATCTCCTCTCAGTCACCTTCTGGTCTTTCCTTACAATTCAGTCTCGTCGCTCTTCTCATGACTGCCTCCAGTCTTGTGGTCTGGTGTCTAAAACAGGACACAGTGCTGACCACAGCACTGCACAGTTTTAGCATGGCCTGCTCCGATTAGTATAAGTGTACATCCTGGTAATGGTCTCAGTGCACTCTTTGTTTCTCCTTCTGTGAACGCTACGCAAGCAAGATACAAACTTATCCTGTAAAGCCTAAATTTCTGAGGGGTGGGGAGGAAAGTATGCTGCTGCTGCAGAAGATATAAAGGTCACACATTGCGTATCTCAAACACAGACATCTGGTGCTTTCTGACTGCAAGTTTTAACATTTAATTGTTCAGTGCTCACTGCCAGTAATTGGAGTAGATGTACACACTTCATCACAGGAGTTGATCCAACAAAATAAACTTCTTATATGAGAAGTACCCTGCAAGTTGAATTTCACAGGCACAAAAAAAAACATATCCCCAATTTGAATCACAGTGCACACCCACAACTCTCAGCAATACGGAAATCACCATTACTCACATAGTCAGCAGCAAGTGTTGGAGTCAATATTGTTTTCGCATTTTAGTCCAGAGAAGCACAACATATGGCTGACCTCTTTTTCACTCTGGCGGTGGTAGTTTAATTTTCTCTGTTTGAAACCCCTCCCCTAGAGGGCTCTTCAGTCAAAATGCTGATGACGCCTCTCGTACAGAATATTCAAACCACTCGGAGAACACAACCAACACTATTTTTGAAACATACAATCCACTTTTGTTCATGTACCAATTGTGAAGGGACACAGTTGTTGCTGGGAAAATGGCCTAGGCGTCAGCTTTTTCTGCCTGTGTAATCACTAAAGGGAACAACCTTTCAGCCTACTTAAAGGCACAGTTGCACATAAACTGCAAGAAGCACTGTTCAGAAGTTGACTTGCTACAGTAACTTCCCCCCGTCAACAGAAAGCCCCAGTTGTAAATATCAAAACGTTCTCTTTGTTCTTAAGTGCATCCACTGGACAATTATTGCAAACTTCCTGTACAATGGCCTCAGTTTTAATCAAATTCTGTCAAATAGAAAGGCTACCGCAGCAGCAATTCTTTCCTTTGAAAATAGTTTGTGCATGACCCATTGTTATTTTTGTTCTCGCCAAGCTGTAGAAGGCACAAAAAAAGACTCTTCGATTTTTATAGTGTCTTTTTATGTCGCTTGGCTGCATCTCAAAGTCCTCACACTCAACTAATTACTATGACGTGCGGTGCAGTAAAGTAGGCAAAGACAGCCAGTTAGCACATAGTGAGCACCCACAAGAGGAATACAGATATAAGACCATTTAATCTTTTATTTCTGCTGGCATTGATTGAAACAGGACACTTCGACAGCACCTCTTAAACCCGCGACCTCCACCACCTCGAAGGACAAGGGCAGCAGGTGCATGGGAACAACACCATCACCTCCAAGTTCCCCTCCAAGTCACACCCCATCCCGACTTGGACATATATTGGCCATTCCTTCATCGTCACTGGGTCCAAATCCTGGAACCCCCTACCTAACAGCACTGTGGGAGAACCTTCACCACACGGACTGCAGCGGTTCAAGGAGGCGGCTCACCACCACCTTCTCAAGGGGCAACCAGGGATGGGCAATAAATGCCGGCCTTGCCAGCGACGCCCATATCCCGAGAATGAATTAAAAAAACCCTTAAAACTCCCTGCTGCTTTTTGAATAACGCTAGAACTCTTGAATGTTCATTGGTTATTAGGGAAGAAAATATCTATAATATCATGGGAAAATTAACTTTGTTCAGTTGTTGACAGAAGAAAGAAAGAAGGAACTTGCCTTTCACAACCTCAGGACATCCCAAAGTGCTTTACAGCCAATGGGATACTTTTTAAAGCATAGTCACTTGTAATGTAGGAAATGCAGCAGCCAGTTTGTGCACATCAAGGTCCCACAAACAGCACTGTGGTAATCACCAGTTCATCTGTTTTAGTGATGTTGATTGAGGGATAAATATTGACCAGGACACTGGGGAGAACACCATATCTAACTGCTGCTACTTGCTTTGTACCATTATAATTCAGAATCTTGGGTGAAACTGGCCCTAATCATATCCTCAATAAATGGGATCTTCTCTCCTTATAATGCAATCTGTATTTTAGTGAGTGTTTCACAAAATTATCTGAATTGTGGAGTGTAGCTTTCATGTAATATAGGTATTACCAGATGATGTGACAATTTGGCTATTTTCGAAAATCGGCTTTTCACCCCTCGTTAATCCCCTGTATTGTACTGACCGAATTAATAGGCTCTGCTGATTTCAGGCAAAGTCGAGTCTGCAAGCAGTTCAATGAGCTGTTTGCACCTGGTTAAAGTGCGATTACCTTATATAGAATGTACAGCACAGAAACAGGCCATTCGGCCCAACTGGTCCATGCCGGTGTTTATGCTCCACACGAGCCTCCTCCCACCCCTCTTCATCTAACCCTATCACCATATCCTTCTATTCCTTTCTCCCTCATGTTTATCCAGCTTCCCCTTAAATGCATCTATGCTAGTCGCCTCAACTACTCCTTGTGGTAGCGAATTCCACATTCTTACCACTTTCTGGGTAAAGAAATGTCTCCTGAATTCCCGATTGGATTTATTAGTGACTATCTTATATTTATGGCTTCTAGTTTTGGACTCCCCCACAAGTGGAAACATCATCTCTACGTCTAATCCATCAAACCCTTTCATAATCTTAAAGGCCTCTATCAGGTCACCCTTCAGTCTTCTCTTTCCTAGAGAAAATGTGACGAGGTTCTGGATGCAACTGTTAACAACAAGGAGAGGCATTTGCTAAGTGAGATTTCCTGTTTTCAAAAAAATATGTTGGTTACTTCGCTTTATGGTTTCACCGTCCACTGCATGTAACGGGCAAATCGCGTTAACACCAACGCGGCCACTATGAGCGGTGGGGACTGTAATTATAGCTAGCACAACACAGTTATCGTGCAGACACAGCAGCGATAGAGGAGCTACAGTATCAGCTTGGCTCCTTGCCATCTGTGGGACCTTGCTGGCTGCAAAAAGGTTGCTGTGTTCACCTACAGCTGTGGCTCAGTTGGTCGCACTCTCTCCTCTGAAACAAGAAGGTTGCAAGTTCATGTCCCACTTCAGGGACTTGAGCACAAAATCTGGGCTGACATTCCGGTGTGACGCTGAGGGAGTGCTGCACTGTCAGAGGTGCCGTCTTTTGGGTGAGATATTAAAGCGAGGCCCCTGTCTGCCCTCTTTGGTGGACATAAAAGATCCCATGATACTATTTTGAAGAGGAGCAGGGGAGTTCTCTTTGGTGTCCCGGCCAACATTTATCCCTCAACCAACATCACTAAATACAGATTATCTGGTCATTTATCACATTGCTGTTTGTGGGACCTTGCTGAGTGCAAAATGGCTGCCGCGTTTCCTACATTCCAACAGTGACTACACTTAAAAAGTACTTCATTGGCTTCAAAGCGCTTTGGGGCTTCCTGAGGTTGTGAAAAGTGTTATATTAATGTAAGTCTTTCTTTCTTATAAAGTAGTAACTTCAAAATAATGAATTTGTTTGTAAAAATACTGAGATCTCTAATAAAGTGCTATAAAAATGCAAGTTCCTCCTTGGACATTATTCACTGCGCACAATTAAAGTCTAACTTTAATTCCACATAAGTCCTAGTTACTAATACCTGATTGTCTGATCTCTCTTGCTAGTTTCCAAATGATAAAGCACTATTCAGAACAATTTGGGAAGTGACATTTGACCTACAATGCTCTCTTGAGCTGCACCATAACGTTCTGTTCCAGTGACAACAGGAACAGGAGATGCCTTCCGATCTCGATGGACAACAGTCGGCCAGCAAAACAGAGGGCTTTTTGACCGGAAGCAGCACTTCCTGTTCATAACGTTTACTGGAATCTTTCACGGCGTAACTCAGAGCAGCAGAGAGAAGCTTCTGTCCAACAGTATTCAGGGTAAATGCAAAAACCAAAACAACAAATACACATTGAACAGGATACGTCGCAGGCAACCAAGGATATTTACTTAGGACAATTTATTCTTTTGGCAATAAAATGTATAATCACATTTTTATTACACAACCACCACAACTTGCATTCAGATAGTTATTTCAATATAGCGAAATGTACATCATTTTGGAGGGGGTGGGGGAGGATGACTACATAGTAGGCCAGAAGTAATTTGGAACAAGGCCATTGAGAAATTTGTAAATGAGGATAAGGATTTCAAAATCAATGCATTGATTGGGGAGCTAGAGGTGGTTAATAAGACCTACGGCTCTAGTTGAGGTGGCCTTAGTATGGGATAGGAAGCAAGCAGTGGAGCCTTTGGACCAGAGATTGTATAGGATAGAGCTGAGAAGGCTGGACAGCACAGCATTGGAGATGATCAAGACGTGGATGAGAGTTTCAGCAAGGTTGAGGGTGAGGCAAGAGTAGAGGCAGGTGATGTTACGAAGGTGGATATGGGTGGTCTTGGTTATGGACAAGATGTTGACCTGTCTGCAGCCTTTGATGGGAGTAGACCACACCAATCCCTTCAAACGCCTCTCCTCCATGATCCAGCTGGGTGGGACTGCGCTCGCCTGGTTCCATTCTTATCTGTCCAGTCATAGTCAGAGAATCACCTGCAATGGCTTCTTTTCCCGCTCCCACACCATTAACTCTGGAGTCCCCCAAGGATCTATCCCTGGCCCCCTCCTATTTCTCAACTACACACTGCCCCTCGTGACATCATTTGAAAACACATCACATTCCACATGTACGCTGATGACACCCAGCTCTACCTCACCACCACCTCTCTCGACCCTTCCACTGCCTCTGTATTGTCATGCTGCTTGTCTGACATCCAGTATTGGATGAGCAGAAATTTCCTCCAAATAAAAATTGGGAAGACCGAAGCTGTTGTCTTCGGTTCCTGCCACAAATTCCGTTTCTAGCCATCGATTCCATCCCCATCATTGGCCACTCTCAGGTTGAACCAGAGTGTTTGCAACCTTGCCATCCTATTTGACCGAGTTGAGATTCCAGCCCCTTATCCTCTCCATTATCAAGACCGCCTACTTCCACCTCCGTAATATTGGCCATCTCAGAGATCTCAGCTCATCTGATGCTGAAACCCTCATACTTGTTTTTGTTACCTCTAGACTTAACTATTCCAATTCTCTCCTGGCTCCCACCTTCTACCCTCCATGAACTTGTTCATCCAAACTCTGCTGCCCATAACCTAATTCGCACCAAGTCCCGTTCATCCATCACCCCTTTGCTCGCTGACTTACATTGACTCCCAGTCTGGCAATGTCTCAAATTTAAAAATTCTCATCCTTGTGTTCAAATCCATCCATGGCCTCACCCCTCTCTATCTCTGTAACCTCCTCCAGCCCTACAAACCCTCAGAGATCTCTGCGCTACTTCAATTCTGGCCTCTTTTGCATCCCTGACTTCCTTCGCCCCTCCATTGGCAGCCATGCCTTCTGCTGTCTAGGTCCTAAGCCCTGGAATTCCTTCCCTAAACCTCTCTACCTCTCGTTCTTCCTTTAAGACGCTCCTTCAAACTTATCTATTTGCCCAAGCTTTTGCTCACCTATCCTAATCTACTTTGGCTCGGTGTCAATTTTTGTCCGTTTATGCTCAAGTGCCTTGGGACATTTTACTACATTAAAGGCGCTATATAAATGCAAGTTGTTGTAGTATTTCTGACTAGCACAAACAAATATTGCACAAATATTCACAGTACACACAAACTATTGAAAGGACATCATCCACCATCTCTAAATAATTAAAATTAAAGTAGATAATTAGATAAAGAGCTGTTACAACTGATCAGAAATTGGTTGCAGGTTCTCAAACACTGTAATTGTTCCCTATGTATCTATTTATTTAGAATGGGCAAAGATGCAAAATTCAACAAGTGATTGGTGCTTATAGCCCAGCTAATGGCCAATCACCTTAAATCTATGTCCTCTGGTCCTTGACCCTCCCGCCAATGGGAACAGTTTCTCTCTATCTACTCTGTCCAGGCCGTCATGATTTTGAATACCTCTATCAAATCTCCTCGCAACCTTCTCTGTTCCAAGGAGAACAACCCCAGCCCTGTACACCCAAGTCAAAGTCATTAATATATATCAAGAAAAGTAGCGGTCCCAGCACCGACCTCTGGGGAACACCACTATACGCCTCCCTCCAGTCTGAAAAACCACCATTCACCATTACTTTATTTCCTATTACTTAGCCAATTCTGTATCCAAGTTGCTACTGCCCCCTTTATTCCATGGGCCGCAATCTTGATGCGGCACTTTATCAACCGCCTTTTGAAAGTCCATATCCACCGTATCAACTGCATTGCCCTCATCTACCCTCTCTGTTACCTCATCAATAAACTCTATCAGGTTAGTTAAACACGATTTTCCTTTAACAAATCTGTGCTGGCTTTCCCTAATCAATCCACACTCGTTCAAATGACTGTTGATTGTGTCCCGGATTATCATTTCATAAGTTTCTACACCACTGAGGTTAAACTGACTGGCCTATAATTGTTGGGTTTATCCTTACACCCTTTTTTGAACAAGGGTGTAACATTTGTAATTCTCCAGTCCTCTGGCACCACCCCCATATCTCCGGACATTTGGAAGATTATGGCCAGTACCTCCGCAATTTCCACCCTTACTTCCATCAGCAACCTAGGATGCATCCCATCCGGACCGGGTGACTTATCTACTTTAAGAACAGCTAGCCTTTCAAGTACCTCTTCTTTATCAATCTTTAGCCCATCCAGTATCTCAACTATGTTGTTAGTAAAGGATGAAATCAGAGCAATAGTGAGAGAGGGTATTGGCTCAGAAAATCAAGATGTAGAATCCGTCTGGGTGGAGTTAAGAAGCACCAAGGGGCAGAAAACACTGGTGGGAGTTGTCTATAGGCCTCCAAACAGTACTGGTAATGTAGGGGACAGCGTCAAACAGGAAATTAGAGATGCATGTAACAAGGGTATGACAGTCATCATGGGTAACTTTAATCTACAAAAAGACTGGCCAAACCAAACTAGCAATAATACTGTGGAGGATGAATTCCTGGAGTGCGTATGATATGGTTTTTTAGACCAGTACATTGAGAAGCCAACCAGGGAACAGGCTATCCTAGATTGGGTATTGTGCAATGAGAAGGGGTTAATTAATAATCTTGTTGTGCGGGGTCCTTTAGGGAAGAGTGACCATAACATGATAGAATTCTTCATTAAGATGGTAAGTGCAGTAGTCCAATCCGAAACTAAGGTCCTAAATCTAAACAAAGGAAACTATGAAGGTATGAGGAGTGAGTTGGCTATGATAGATTGGGAAGCTTCATTAAAAGGCATGATGGTAGATAGGCAATGGCTAACATTTAAGGAATGAATGCATGAATTGCAACAATTATACATTCCTTTCTGGCACAAAAACACAAAAGGAAAAGCGGCCCAACCATGGCTAACAAAAGAAATTAAGGATAGTACTAGATCCAAAGAGGAATCATATAAAGTTGCCAGAAAAAGTAGCAAGCCTGAGGATTGGGAGCAGTTTGGAATTCAGAAAAAAATGACCAAGAGATTGATTAAGAGGGGAAAAATAGAGTATTAGAGTAAACTTGCAAGGGACATAAAAGTGGTGTGTAAAAGCTTCTACCAGTATGCAAAAAGAAAAAGATTAGTGAAGAAAAATGTAGGTCCCTCACAGTCAGAAACGGGAGAATTTATAATGGGGAACAGGGAAATGGCAGAGCAATTAAACAAATACTTTGGTTCTGTCTTCACGGAAGAGTTCACAAATAACTTCCCAGAAATGCTAGGGAACCAAGGGACTAGTGAGAAGGAGGAATTAAAGGAAATTAGTATTAGTAAAAAAAAAGTGCTGGAGAAATTAATGGGACTGAAAGCCGATAAATCCCCAGGGCCTGATAATCTGCATCCCAGAGTACTAAAAGAGGTAGCCGTGGAAATAGTGGATGCATTAGTTGTCATCTTCCAAAATTCTATAGATTATGGAACAGTTCCTGCAGATTGGAGGGTGGCAAATGTAACCCCACTATTTAAAAAAGGAGGGAGAGAGAAAACAGGGAACTACAGACCGGTTAGCCTAACATCAGTATTAGGGAAAATGCTAGAGTCTATTATAAAGGATGTGATAACAGGACACTTAGAAAATATCAAATGGATTAGACAAAGTCTAATGAAAGGGAAATCATGTTTGACAAACCTACTGGAGTTTTTTGAGGCTGTAACTGGTAGAATAGATAAGGGAGAACCAGTAGATGTGGTTTATTTGGATTTTTAGAAGGCCTTTGATAAAGTCCCACATAAGAGGTTAGTGTGCAAAATTAAAGCACATGGCATTGGGGGTAATATATTGGCATGGATTGAAAATTGGTTAACAGACAGGAAACAGAGTAGGAATAAATGGATCTTTTTCGGGGTGGCAGGCAGTGACTAACGGGATACCGCAGGGGTCAGTGCTTGGGCCCCAGCTATTCACAATATATATCAATGATTTGGGTGAGGGAAGCAAAAGTAATATTTCCAAGTTTGCTGATGACACAAAACTAGGTGGGATCATGAGTTGTGAGGAGGATGCAAAGAGGCTTCAAGGCAATTTAGATAAGTTGAGTGGGTGGGCAAACACATGGCAGATGCAGTATAATGTGGATAAATATGAAGTTATCCACTTCGGAAGAAAAAACAGAAAGGCAGAGCATTATTTAAATAGTGATAGATTGGGGAATGTTGATGTACAAAGGGACCTGGGTGTCCTTGTACACCAGTCACTGAAAGCAAACATGCAGGTGCAGCAAGCAGTTAGGAAGGCAAATGCTATGTTGGCCTTCATTGCAAGAGGATTTGAGTACAGGAGCAAGGATGTCTTACTGCAGTTATACAGGGCCTTGGTGAGACCACACCTGGAATAGTGTGTGCAGTTTTGGTCTCCTTACCTAAGAAAGGATATACTTGCCATAGAGGGAGTGCAGCGAAGGTTCACCAGATTGATTCCTGGGACTGTCGTATGAGGAGAGATTGGGTCGACTCGGCCTGTATTCACTTGAGTTCAGAAGAATGAGAGGGGATCTCACTGAAACATATAAAATTCTGACAGGGCTAGACAGACTGAATGCAGGGAGGATGTTTCCCTTGGCTGGGGGGTCCAGAACAAGGGGTCACAGTCTCAGTATATGGGGTAGGGCATTTAGAACTGAGATGAGGAGAAATTTCTTCACTCAGAGGGTGGTGAACCTGTGGAATTCTCTACCACAGAATATATTTAAGAAGGAGCTAGATAGATTTCTAGACACAAAAGGCATCAAGGGGTATGGGGAGAGAGCGGGAATATGGTATTGAGATAGAGGTTCAGCCATGATCATATTGAATGGCAGAGCAGGCTCGAAGGGCCGAATGGCCTACTCCTGCTCCTATTTTCTATGTTTCTACATCTTCTTTTGCTGAGGCTCTGGCAGCATCTTCTTCCTTGGTAAAGACAAATGCAAAGTACTCATTTAATACCTCAGCCATCCCCTCTGCCTCCAATGAGTAGACCTCCTTTATAATCCCTAATTGGCCTCACCCCTCCTCTTACTAGCCCGAGCCAATATTTATCCTCGCGATTCATTCACCTATGGTACTTTCAGTGCTCCTCAATATTAAAATGGGATTTGAACATACTCATGGAGTATACTCATTCTGCAAAATTTAGTCATAAGATACAGACCTTCAGTTATTTTTAAATGTGTAACATGGCAACAGTCATCTGACTATGACTGACATTTGGTCTACGTTTACAAACTAATACAGTCTCGGGAGCACGTAGCTCTATGGAGCAAGTCATATGCTCCATAGAGCACAACATCGACATTCAATCCGTTTCTCAAATACATTGATGACGTTCTAATATTGTGGGTCTATTCACATATAGTGAGCCACCATTACGTACACCTTTAGTAAGTCAGTCCAAATTCTGAGTATCTGGTATTTATATTTTGGAGATTAGAAGGGGGTTAGCACTCCTTTCCTCAATTTACTCTATCTTCTGGAGTTGGGCTCATACATTTTATATTTGTTTCTGTTTACGGTAATGATTCTCAAAGTGGGGAATTGGTTCTTGATCTGAGCTACATTACATTGGGATGGACTGAGCCCAGATTACATCCCTCGTGGGATGGGGTGGGGCAGGAAGGGAAAAATCTAAGTCCAATCGCTGGCAATCACTAAAAAACAGATTATCTGGTCATTAATCTCATTGCTGTTGGTGGGAGCTTGCTGTGTGCAATTTGGCTGCTGCGTTTCCTACATTACAACAGTGACTACGCTTCAAGAAAGTACTTCATTGGCTGTATAGCACTTTGGGAGGTCCGGACATCGCGAAAGGCGCTATATAAATGCAAGTTTTTCTTTCTTTCTTTTGGAGCATAAAACATTGGGCTGAGTGCAGGTCATAGACCTGCAACCTTGTCTGGTGGCAGCAGGCCAGGCTGTTTTAAAGAGTAATAATTCTATCAATCATTTAGTGGAAGCCATAAGCGGAACCATTGTGCCAGCTACAGCTACTGTACAGCCTTTGGTAAGAAACATGCTTTTATGGGTTAAAACAAAGTTTGTGGATATCCCCCGATGTAAACCAAAAAATATTTCCATGCAAAAAGTCGTACAACTACAGCAATTCTAATGGCCCCGATTTACCACCAAAAGTTTCCAAGCTTTAGAATCTGCTCTTGGTTTTAAACATTTTTGGAAATCTCTCAAAGAGCTTGCATTTATACAGTGCCCTTCGTGTCCTCAGACATGCCAAAGTACTTTACGCCAATGAAGTACTTTTGAAGTGTAGTCACGGTTCCAGTGGAAGCAAATGTGACAGCCAACTTGCACACAGCAAGGTCCCACAAATAGCAATGATCAGATTTTTTTTTGATGTGGAGATGCCGGTGATGGACTGGGGGTTGACAATTGTAAACAATTTTACAACACCAAGTTATAGTCCAGCAATTTTATTTGAAATTCACAAGCTTTCGGAGGCTTCCTCCTTCCTCAGGTGAATGTTGTAGAAATGAAATCCTCGAATCCTTCGCATTTATAAATCACAGAACAATGCCTGGTGATTACAGACAGTCTTTCCAACTGCCCGTTGCCACGGCAATCACAGTGTGCAGACAGAGAGGTGTTACCTAAAAGGCCACCGAATATACAAACCACCAAAAAAAGAGAGAGAGAGGCAGAAACAAACATAGATAAGACAGAAAATGACCCGTTATATTAAAAACAGATAACATTTGTTCGCTGGTGGGGTTACGTGTAGCGTGACATGAACCCAAGATCCCGATTGAGGCCGTCCTCATGGGTGCGGAACTTGGCTATCAATTTCTGCTCGACGATTTTGCGTTGTCGTGTGTCTCGAAGGCCGCCTTGGAGTATGCTTACCCGAAGGTTGGTGGCTGAATGTCCTTGACTGCTGAAGTGTTCCCCGACTGGGAGGGAACCCTCCTGTCTGGCGATTGTTGCGCGGTGTCCGTTCATCCGTTGTCGCAGCGTCTGCATGGTCTCGCCAATGTACCATGCTCTGGGGCATCCTTTCCTGCAACGTATGAGGTAGACAACGTTGGCCGAGTCACAGGAGTATGAACCATGCACCTGGTGGGTGGTGTCCTCTCGTGTGATGGTGGTATCTGTGTCGGTGATCTGGCATGTCTTGCAGAGGATACCGTGGCAGGGTTGTGTGGCGTCGTGGACGCTGTTCTCCTGAAAGCTGGGTAATTTGCTGCGAACGATGGTCTGTTTGAGGTTGGGTGGCTGTTTAAAGGCGAGTAGTGGAGGTGTGGGGATGGCCATAGCGAGGTTTTCGTCGTCATTGATGACATGTTGAAGGCTGCGGAGAACATGGCGTAGTTTCTCCGCTCCGGGGAAGTACTGGACGACGAAGGGTACTCTGACGGGACACAACCAACAGAGTACCCTTCGTCGTCCAGTACTTCCCCGGAGCGAAGAAACTACGCCATGTTCTCCGCAGCCTTCAACATGTCATCAATGACGACGAAAACCTCACTATGGCCATCCCCACACCTCCACTACTCGCCTTTAAACAGCCACCCAACCTCAAACAGACCATCGTTCGCAGCAAATTACCCAGCTTTCAGGAGAACAGCGTCCACGACGCCACACAACCCTGCCACGGTAACCTCTGCAAGACATGCCAGATCATCGACACAGATACCACCATCACACGAGAGGACACCACCCACCAGGTGCATGGTTCATACTCCTGTGACTTGGCCAACGTTGTCTACCTCATACGTTGCAGGAAAGGATGCCCCAGAGCATGGTACATTGGCGAGACCATGCAGACGCTGCGACAACGGATGAACGGACACCACGCAACAATCGCCAGACAGGAGGGTTCCCTCCCAGTCGGGGAACACTTCAGCAGTCAAGGACATTCAGCCACCAACCTTCGGGTAAGCATACTCCAAGGCGGCCTTCGAGACACACGACAACGCAAAATCGTCGAGCAGAAATTGATAGCCAAGTTCCGCACCCATGAGGACGGCCTCAACCGGGATCTTGGGTTCATGTCACGCTACACGTAACCCCACCAGCGAACAAATGTTATCTGTTTTTAATGTAACGAGTCATTTTCTGTCTTATCTATGTTTGTTTCTGTCTCTTTTTTTTGGTGGTTTGTATATTCGGTGGCCTTTTAGGTAACACCTCTCTGTCTGCACTGTGATTGCCGTGGCAACGGGCAGTTGGAAAGACTATCTGTAATCACCAGGCATTGTTCTGTGATTTATAAATGCGAAGGATTCGAGGATTTAATTTCCACAACATTCACCTGAGGAAGGAGGAAGCCTCCGAAAGCTTGTGAATTTCAAATAAAATTGTTGGACTATAACTTGGTGTTGTAAAATTGTTTACAGATTTTTTTTGTGATCTTAATTCAGGGATGAATGTTGAAGAGGACACGAGGAGAACTCCCTCGCTCTTCAAATAGTCCAAAGGGATCGTTTATGTCGACTTGAGCAAGCAGATGCCTTGATTTAATGTCTCATCCAAAAGACGGTACCTCAGTACAGCACTGAAGTGTTAGGTTATGTGCTCAAGTCTTGGAGTGTGGCTTGAATCCATGACCTTCTGACTCAGAAGCAAGTGCTACCACTGAGCCACGCTGAGAACATTCTCAGCCCACCTCCTCGATAGATGCATAGGCAAAGTGACTGGCTGTGAAATGGGATTATTTATTACACTGTGGAGCAATCAGCAGGCAGGCCTCCAGCTAGAGGAAGGGAGATAGATAAGAACCTGAAGGAACCTAAAGTGAAATACAGTTGGAAAATGCTTTAGTCAAAAATAAAATTCCTGCAGCTCAGGGGAGGAGGGGCAGTCCATGTCCTAGTTAAATAGATCCATATATGGTAAATGAGTCACACACAAACCATCTCAGGAAGTTAAGGATAGTATTAGATTAAAAGAAGAGGCCTATAATGTTGCCAAGAAAAGTAGTAAGCCTGAGGATTGGGAGAGTTTTAGAAACCAGCAAAGACCAAAAATTTGATAAAAAGGGAAAAAATAGAATATGAAAGTAAACAAGCAAGAAATATAAAAACGGAATCTCAGAGCTTCTACAAGTATGTAAAAAGGAAGAGAGTAGCAAAAGTAAACGTTGGTCCCTTAGAGGCTGAGACAGGAGAAATTATAATGGACAATCAGGAAATGGCAGATATGTTAAACAAATATTTTGTATCTGTCTTCACAGTAGAAGACACAAAAAGCATACCAGAAATAGTGGGGAACCAAGGGGCTAATGAGAGTGAGGAACGTAAAGTAATGAATATCAGTAGAGAAAAAATACTGGAGAAACTAATGGGACTAAAAGCTGATAATTCCCCTGGATCTGATGGCCTACATCCTAGGGTTCTAAAAGAGGTGGCTACAGAGATAGTGGATGCACTGGTTATAATCTTCCAAAATTCCCTAGATTCTAGAACGGTCCCAGCAGATTGGAAGATAGTGAATGTAACCCCGCTATTCAAGAAAGGAGGGAGAGAGAAAACAGGGAACTACAGGCCAGTTAGCCTGACATCAGTCATTGGGAAAATGCTGGAATCCATTATTAAAGGAAGTGGTAACAGGGCACTTGGAACATCATCATATGTCAACATGGTTTTATGAAAGGGAAATCGCGTTTGACCAATTTGTTACAGTTTTTTGAGAATGTAACTAGCAAGTTAGATAAAGGGGAACCAGTGGATGTAGCATATTTGGATTTTCAAAAGGCATTCAATAAGGTGCCACATGAAAGGTTGTTATGCAAGATAATGGCTCATGGGGTTGGGGGTAACATATTAGCATGGATAGAGGATTGGTTAATGGACAGAAAACAGAGTAGGGATAAATGGGTCATTTTCAGGTTGGCAGGCTGTAACCAGTGGGGTACCACAAGGATCGTTGCTTGGGCTTCAGCTATTTACAATCTATATTAATGACTTAGATGAAGGGACCGAGTGTAATGTATCCAAGTTTGCTGATATTACAAAGCTAGGTGTGAAAGTAAGCTGTGAGGAGGATACAAAGAGTCTGCAAAGGGATAGAGACAGGTTAAGTGAGTGGGCAACAAGGAGGCAGATGGAGTATAATGTGGGGAAATGTGAGGTTATTCACTTTGGTAGAAAGAATAGAAAAGCAGAATATTTTTTTAAATGGTGAGAAACTATTAAATGTTGGTGTTCAGAGGGATTTGGGTGTCCTCGTACAAGGAACACAAAAAGTTAGCATGCAGGTACAGCGAGCAATTAGGTAAGTAAATGGCATGTTGGCCTTTATTTCAAGGGGGTTGGAGTACAAGAGTAAGGAAGTCTTACTGCAATTGTATAGGGCTTTGGTGATTCCTCACCTGGAGTACTGCATTTAGTTTTGGTCTCCTTATCTAAGGAAGGATATACTTGCCTTGGAGGCAGTGCAACAAAGGTTCACTAGATTAATTCCTGGGATGAGAGAGTTGTCCTATGAGGAGAGGTTGAGTAGAATGGGTCTGTACTCCCTGGAGTTTAGAAGAATGAGCGGTGATCTCATTGAAACATATAAGATTATGAGGGGGCTTGGCAGGGTTGATGCTGAGAGTTTGTTTCCCCTGGCTAGAGAGTCTGGAACGAGGGGGCATAGTCGCAGGATAAGGGGTCGGCCATTTCAGACTGAGAGGAGGAGGAATTTCTTCACAGAGAGGGTCATGAATCTTTGGAATTCTCTATCCCAGAGGGCTATGGATGCTGAGTCATTGAGTATATTCAAGGCTGAGATAGATAGATTTTTGGACTCCAAGGGAATCAAGGGATATGGGGATCGAGCAGGAAAGTGGAGTTGAGGTCGAAGATCAGCCATGATCTGATTGAATGGTGGAGCAGGCTCGAGTGGCCAAATGACCTACTCCTACTTCTCATGTTCTTATGAGCCTTTAAATTCTGCAGAAATGTAACTTCTTACCACAATGGTTCTGCGGCTGAAAGTTTTCACGGTGAAGTATTTACAATGGAGTAGTGACCATAACTCTGTCACTGAAGGTCTAAGAGACACATATGGCCTCATCATGTTCCCACTGCTGCAATGCCAACTCAAGTCATTGGTCCCCAACATTAAAATGCTAACTCAGTTTTGTTTGAAGTTTCATTATTCCTTTTCTTAACTGCATGTTTTAAACAGATAATCCGTCATAAATCGGAAATTCATGTGCATCCAGGACACATGGGTGGTAATTTTGACTTCAGATGACAAGTGTAAAATGGGCATTATTGATTCAGCTGCCCACTATACATCCCTCCCGATTTTCACAGATTGCTGAATCAATATCGCCCATTTTACACTAGCACCCAAAGTCAAAATTACTCCCTTGAACTTCAAATTTTAGTAAGCCATGATGTAATCAGCACCACCTTTTCACAAGAGAGAATGGCCCACCTTTGCCATTGTTCATACAAACACATAAAATTGACAGGTAGGAAAAGACCAGTTGGTCCATCGAGTCAGCCCCACACTCAATGGCTGGAGCATCATGACTAGGTACACATCCCCTTCCCTCCCCTTGGCAGCCATGTAATCTCCTGGGAGACACAAAAAGAGAGAAAAAACCCAGGGCCAATAAAGGAACGAATACTCTGGAAAATTCTTCTCCGATCAAAACCAATCCAGCAGATCACATGGACCATGTGTTATCAAAAAAGGCACTTACCTTCTATATGATGCGATCTCTGCCCCAGTCAAGAACTGGTCCAGATCTCTCTTGCAGGCTAACAGAGAGTGAGCACCCACCACACCAGCCGGCAACATATTCCAGAGGCTCACTACTCTCTGGGCAAAAAAGAACTGCCCAACATCCAGTCTATTCCCACTCTTCCATAGTTTAAACTCACATCCGCAGGTCGTCACCAGTCTGTTAAACTGGAATAACCTATCAATAGGCACACTATCTAGCCCCTTGATTGTTATGTGGACCTCTATCAGGTTGCCCTGTATGTCTATGCTGCTGTAAAGTAAAGTAAATAGGCCACGGTCCTTAAGCATATCTATAAAAATGTACCTTTTCGCCAAAACAAAACAGCTTTTTTCCAAGTTACTTTCTCAAATAATGTCTGCAGCATTTATTTTGTTGAGATAAAACTCAATTTACTTTGTGCAACACACGATTCTTTGAAAGGACTTTGCTCTTCAGCTGCTGTTGAATAACAGGCTGTGTTTATTCTGTAAACATATTGATCTCTCAGAGATGTCTGACTTGAATATAATTTGAGATCCACATAAAATGCAATATCAAGCAATCAGACAATTCCAATATACAGCACAACGTTGTATGCCACTAAAAGAAATCGCAATGCTAAATTACACAACACATAAATCAACAGCTTAGTGAAAATTAAATTGCCCTTGGTGAGAAAACAATAATTTGCAAACATAAAACATGATTCTGACTTTCTCCCACAGCAGAGCCATAAGGCTAAAAGTTCAGTTAAACTAAATGTACAACTGCTTTAAAGAAAGTGAATATGTACCATCGACCCAAT
This sequence comes from Heptranchias perlo, assembly GCF_035084215.1. Lineage (NCBI taxonomy): Eukaryota > Metazoa > Chordata > Chondrichthyes > Hexanchiformes > Hexanchidae > Heptranchias > Heptranchias perlo. Next base: position 9,232,831 of record NC_090347.1, on the reverse strand, counting down.
CTCAGAAGAGCACGGACATTTCTATTTTTCATCGAGAGTTGCTTGTTGAGACTAAGGTTATTAGTGCCAAATTATAATAAGTTATCTTCTATAAAGAAAACAGGCTTAGATTGTCCAAGTTTATCTCCTGTGTACAATCCTTACAACTAGTAGTGAGAGACTTATATTCCAATAATTTCGATACCTTAACAGGCTGCAGTTCAACTGTGCTCCAAGTCTGAGACCAGTACCTGTAGAGTATATAATGCAACCAAGACCAGGACCACAGTATGGGCTATATATTTCACTCTGCCTGCCAGGAACCTGCCCAAAGCTATGCTCCCCTGGCAACTTTTCTTGTTAGAGGAGCACAGCAGTGGCATCAGCTTTCTCATTAGATTAGAAAGATTCAGTACTGATGCCCAGGAGACCCAACTGAACCCCCGAGCAATTTTTGAACCCAGCTTCAAATGGCTCAGGAGTTATACTCCAACTCGGCTCCAAACTAAATGGCGCAAGATGGAGTCACATGGATTGATCTTAATGTGTTTGAGGGTTAGAGTGTGACCTGACTCCCGAGTTAGACTGTGATTTTTGTGTCAATGCACACATGAAACTGCTTCATAGAGATAAAGAAGCCCACAAAAATTGTATTTGTACCAATCATGCAGGACTAATTAAATTAGTACACTGGCACAATTTGGCTACAGAGTGAATTACAATAGTGCTCCTATACAGTTGGAATGAAACGATGCCACAGAGTAACTGTGTCTACTCACCATGACCATTAACCATCATATATGAGCCTGAACCTTTTAATTGATCTATTGTAACACTCCAAATTGTTTCTCCTTCATTTGCAGCCATATGGAAAAGGTAAACTCAGAGAATTACTTCAAATTAAGCTGTGAGATTAGGACAGATTCAAACTAATAAAAGACAAATTTAGGACCGATATCAGGAACGTTTTCTTCACACAAATAGTGAACAATGTAGTGAATGGTCATGGAGGAAAAAACCCTGGAATCATTTAATAACTGGGTGTAGCAAAGGGGAGATCGTAAGGTCTTTCTGGATAAACTAAAATGGGCCAAATGGCCCTTCTCACACATAACTATCTTGTGATCCTTCAGTATATACCATGTCCCCTGGCAATGAAAACACTTAAATAAAAAAGACAGAGGTTGTTTCGAGGCTGAGACAGAGTGCTTAAAAAAATAACCAGAGCTCTTAGGTTGGAGCTTTTTAATAAATTCCAACCATTGCCTCTCCCCCCAAACCCTCCAGAATTTCCATTACCCTTACATGTTGGCAATGAATCTCTGTTCAATTTCTACTCATTTTTTTTGTGGGAATGCACCAGCCTTTCTAGTGAATTGATTTTATTTTTCATATTGCTGCGTAATCCTTAAGATTTCAGCTCCCTGATCTTTGCAAAAATGTATATGTGTTTTTTTTCCTGTCTAATATTTCTATAATGCAGTCCAATGGCCTTTAATTTGTTAAAACTTGTTAAAATTATTAAAATTCCAGCTCACTGGTGAAAATTCCTTCCTTTCCAGATCTCCTGTTATTTTTCTGGAAGGTCTCATCAGAGCTTGCCTCTTACAAGTTAAAAAGGTATAAAATACTTCAACAAGTTAAAAAAAAAAGTTTCTTTACAGGTGACCTTAGAGCTCACATCTTCTGCAACCAAATCATATGACCCATCACAGATTGTATTTTCATTTGGATCGATCTGGTGGATGTAGCAGGAGAGGCAAGCTTAAACTAAAGAGCGTCTCAGTCTTTGAACTCAAGAATGTCCACAAGTGCCAGAAGCTTAATGCATCCCTAGTGCAGGAGAGATAAGACTCTTATTTGTTTGCCTTAATTCTATTCACCAATGCACTGGAGCCTGCAAATGATCAGTATTTATCACAACTCTTTCGGACATATAATTCAGATTACTGTTCATGTGCATTGTTACCAAAGTTCTTTCATTTTTGACTGTTATGGAGTCCTTAGTACTTTCACTGGTGGAAACGTCAGACATGATAAAAAGGGCCAGATGGGACCCACTGCATAATTTGATCTAACCCTGAATCCCTGTAGTTATTCTGAAGTTGCCAATGCAAGTAGTGGATTCCATGCCAGCTTATGTTAATATTATTAATAGAGCAGGCTTGCCGGTGGGAAAGAGATGACAAGTGCAAAAGAATGCGACCACTCTGTTTTCATCTACGTATGGTGAAAGTTCACTAACAAAGTACTGTTCGGAGGCAATACAGTGGCCCATGTGCCATTCCTGCCACAGGATGTGTTACACGCTCAATATATCGATTCAGCTGCTGCCCTTGAAGTTATGGTGTGTCGTCTTCCACTGTACTGTTGCTGGCGAGCCTGCAGCTGTTGGCTTCTGGAGTGAAATAAGACATGGCACGGCTATCTGTTGAGGGAGGAAGGATTGTACCATCTGCAACAGATGATTCAATCTGTATCATCTGATTGATTGTACCATCTGCAACAGATGTCATTTGTTTAGTAACACTTACATTGTGAGGGGGAAAAATATTGCTAGTTATTTGTCAGTTCAGCTTGGTGCTGAATTTCTTCGATTCATTCTGGGTGGAAACATTTGTTTGAGTCAAAGTGAATCAAAGAACTAAGTCATTTAATTACAAGAGAAGCTGTACAATACTGAAACTATTTGAAATTCTTTATAACTCCCATCATGCTACACATTACAGCTAACATACAAAACAAGGACTGCAATTTGGGAAAATATTACAGTACTTAATGTAGAAAAATAAAAACCGTTTTTTTAAAAGACCGTTTAGGCAAACATACAATGTTCGATTTGGACAACTGAACCACGGTGAGATTATTGATCAAAAACAAAACATTAAATTAATGTTATTCTTTTGGCATTTGAACAAATGGATCACACTTGTACATGTCACACAGGCAACTCAATGGAGCGAATACACCTCGTGTGATGCTTATAGTCCACGGGAACATAATGGTCTCTGCTGTACAGGTCTCCATGTTCATTTGCCAAGCAGCTGCTTTCTCTGTTGTTCAAGCAAGGCTTCGAGATGATCTGCTCTTTTAACTGCTGCCTAAACACAAAGATGATAATGCACAAGAATTAAAAATTGCTTTGTGCCAGAACGGTGATATTTAAAGAACATTTGAAAAATAGCAGGACAGTAGTAAACATTCAGTGACTGCAGTTTTAATTTCTGCAGCTTTAGACAGTGTTAGTGATAGCTCTGAAATAACATTTAATATATGCTGAATGCATGAAATCTTCATGTACTAAACTTTGTTCTAAAACCCCAACTCAAATATACAATCCTTTTAATACGTTTATTAATCTATATATGCATACACACATTATGCAAATATACAATCTGCACACTGACTGCTAGCTTAACTGGAGCTACTCACAGCTACAATGTGCAACCTTGCAAGTTGGGGGAAGTGAACAAATGATGTTTTAAAGATCCACGTCGGCACAAAGGAGCTAGGTCAGTTACGAGTGGAATCAAGAAATATTTTTTCACACAAAGGGTGGTGGAAATCTAGAACTCTCTCTTCCATAAGGCTGTGGATTCTGGGTGAGATCGACGGATTTTTGTTACACAGAATTTACAGCACAGAAACAGGTTATTTGGTGTTCCATTCCACATGAGCCTCCTCCTACTCTATTGGAGGCAGTGCAGTGGAAAGCAACGAGGCAGAACCCAGTGTCAGGGGGAAAAGCGGTGAGGAAGCAGCTGGATAAGCTAGGACTTCATCCTGAAAGAGATATATTTCAGAGGGGACCTCACACAGGTATACCGTACCTGATGGAAACTTTCAGATATGCAAGGCAGCAGGTTAAGAGGGCATATGTTAAGGGTTATGAATGGCAAAGTTTAGGACAACATCAAGAAGTATTCTTTTCCACAGAGGGTGACTAAAAGCTGAAGTGGTTTGCAAGGGTAAATGGTTTAGGGCAAAACACAGACACATTATAGAAATGGTTAGATATTGTAACATGGGTGATAGGGTTGGTATTTAGTATGAAACCAAATGGGCTGAAGGGTCTTCTTTATTGAAGCCTAATTTGCGATCTCGTAAAATCTAATAACGCTATTACATTTCATTTCCAGATTTCTACATAAAAATGTGCAATTCTTGAGCAAAAGTGCTAAATTTTTCCAACTTGGAATGATGGTTACAAAACTCCGAATAGTGGCACGCACAACATAACTTCATCATTTCAAATTCTTCAGCTTTCAAGATTTTATAATAAAGTTTACTGTTTTTGGTCTTTATCTTTTTGAAAATATTTATTCTAATCTGAACAGTAAGCCAATCAAAACTCAATACAACACATTTTCCACATGGATCTATGCCACATTATATTCTTTAGAGGCACAAGATCCACAAGTGCAGCCACTGAACAGGCAGTACTCGGCTTAGAATGCCAACTGGCAGACATTTTCAGGCAAACAACTGATTAAAATCAGGCAGGCGGAAATGTCTGCTGCAGATTTAAAAGATAATCTAGGTAAAAGCTCCTTCAAGGAGGAGAGCGAATGGGGACTAGTTCAAACGACAGATATTCCCTAACCTAGAGAAATGCAAAAGTCTGAATTCTGCCAGATGAGGAAATATTTGGTATTTTACTATTTATTTTAAAAACTAGCCTTTTCACACTCATGGGGGAAGCCGGCTAATTAACATCAGCAATGGGACGATTAGAGAGCAGCTTCATCGGAAACGGTACTCAGCATCCTTTCCCTTCCGAGGCTGCTTTTATATTGGGTTTGGAACCACCAAGGCCAACGATAAATCCAAAGTAAATTTGCTGGGTTCGCAAAGGAAGATCCCAAAAAAGAAAAAGTCCTTAGCAAATCCAGCGGGTTTATTTTGAGGTTGCCATAGGCTGTGTGAAACCCTGGAACTAGGAGCCGGCAGCTCCAGTGCCCCATCAAGCCCAATATTACAGCAACTAAAGAAGCTCCCAAGTCCATGTTTATAACTGGGCAAGCAGGGATGGCTGTGCATTTAGAAGCAAAAATGGAATCAAGGTCGACTGTCAAAACGTCAACTGCAATGCTCCGCTACTCAGACAGAACATGACATGGTAAATTTAATATTTTTTTTTTCTTGGTGAAGCAGGCAAGAAGAGGGTTTTTTTTTTGTGGGGGGGGGGGGGTGGGGGAGGGGGAAATATTGGTATTTGAAAATAGGACCATTGTACACCATTACCACGAAGCATTCTTTTAAAAAGTCTCACACTTATGAGGCCAGACCAGCAAACACATTGACTGATTGATATTTAATAGTCTGATACAAATACAGATTTGAAATGCTCATATTTAAGTAGTCGGTAACAGTTTTCAAAACGGGCAAGAAAATAACACTTAACCGATTTTAAAAAAAATTACCTCGTATTGTTTTCGAAGATTATTCACTGCCTCTTCTTTCTTTACAATAGCTACTTTTACTCTAAAACACAAAAAACAAATTCACTGTCATGCAAGGTGAATCAGTTTTGAATGCCAGCAAGCCACACTGTCAACAGTTCTGATGAAGAATTCCATCTCTAACATTAATCTTCCTGCTTCAGGTGTTGACTGACCTGCTGTGCATTCCCAATAGTGACTGACACGAAGATATCACACATGTAACTTCTACACATTGCAAAGAATTATTTTCCAAGTGCAGGACTTCACCACTTTTTCACTTTCAAACATTAATTATGTAGTAAATTTGAGCCTCTTTAAGATCCTGCAAATCTAAACATGCTGCATCTCACCTTTTGTGGACTTCCTCCAGCTCTTCCTCCTTCTCCTTAGTGATTCGTTCCGCTTCCAAGCGATGACGTGCTCGCACCTCAGACATCTCGGTCTTTAACCGTTTATTTTCTTCCTCGGTGCTTACCAACCGGTCTGCAAACTCCTGACGAATTACTTCTGCTAAACTGTTTCTCTCTTCTGCGAGTCTGTCTTTGATCTGGTTCCAAAACGAAAAATAAAATCACGATAGATTACTCCAACCGTACAATAATCCAAAGGCATATCTTTATTAGGTTTCATATAGTCATAGCGACAATGTCCCACAATGTATTTTTTTTTTTAAAAGGATGAGCACACAGACAGACTGGTGAAATGGGCAGACACATGGCAGATGAAATTTAGCGCAGAGAAGTGTGTAGTGATACATTTTGGTAGGAAGTATGAGGAAAGGCAATAATAAACTAAATGGTACAATTTTAAAGGGAGTGCAGGCACAGAGACCTGGGGGCGTATGTACACAAATCTTTGAAGGCGGCAGGACAAATTGAGAAGGTTGTTGAAAAAGCATACGGGATCCTGGGCTTTATTAATGGAGGCATAGAGTACAAAAGCAAGGAAGTTATGCTGAACCTTTATAAGACGCTGGTTAGACCCCAGCTGGAGTATTGTATTCAATTCTGAGCACCACACTTTAGGAAAGATGTCAGGGCCTTAGAGAGGGTGCAGAAGAGATTTACTAGAATGGTTGAGGGACTTCAGTTTATGCAGAGAGACTGGAGAAGCTGGGGCTGTTCTCCTTAGAACAGAGAAGGTTTGAGGAGATTTGATAGAGGTGTTCAAAATCATGAATGTTTTTGATAGAGTAAATAAGGAGAAACTGTTTCCAGTGGCAGAAGGGACGGTAACCAGAGGACACAGATTTAAGGTGATCGGCAAAAGAACCAGAGGCGGCATGAGAAAACATTTTTTTACGCAGCGAGTAGTGATGATCTGGAATGCACTGCCTGAAAGGGTGGTGGAAGCAGATTTAATAGTAACTTTCAAAAGGGAATTGGATAAATACTTGAAGGGAAAAAATTTAACAGGGCTATGGGGAAAGAGCAGAAGTATGGGACTAATTGGACAGCTCCTTCAAAGAGCTGGCACAGGCATGTTGGGCCGAATGGTCGCCTCCTGTGCTGTACCTACTATGGTACAATGAATGTGCAATGTTGATAAACTGAATCTTGCCCATTTTGCTATAGGTGGTGGTGCTGAGGATGTGGAACTGAAGAAACACCAAGCACACTGGGGCCAGCCAGCTCTTGGAGGCTTACTTGGCACAAACACCTGTTCCCAAAGTACTTTAGTTAGGAAGAGAAAGTGAAACAGAAATACAGACAGGCAAGAACAATGACCCAAACAAGAGTGGGGCAGGGTCTTTGTAATATTTTATAGTTTTGACAGATGAGACCGAGCTGTGGCAAGATTGCCCAGGTAATGTTGTATAAGATTTTGCACTATGTACCAGCTTTGAAAAATGGCTTTCATGCTCTTTCAGAGTTCCAGGAACTGTTCTTGAACCTACTTAAGTGTCAGCCTTGGTTCAGTGGTCGCATTCTTGCATCTGACTCAAAAGGTTGTGGTTTCAAGCCACACTCCAGAGACTCGAGTACATAATCTAGGCTGACAGTTCAGTACACAGTCCCGAGGGGAGTGCTGCACTGTTGGAGGTGCTATCTTTTGAGGCCCAGTCAACGCCTGCAGGGCAGGGGGAGGAATTTTGCTGTGACAAGGTGCCTTGGAGTTCTGAGTGAGAGAGGGGAAGGAAAAATTAAGACAAAGCTCCTCTTCTTTCTTCTACTGGTTTCAATTGCATTGCTGAAACCAGTCCAACAATTTTTAAGTTCACCTCCTCTCCACATGACCCTCACAATCCACGAAGGATTCTGATGGTCAAACCACAGAGTAAAACAATATTAGGGAAATTCTCAGTGCACTGTTTATGTAAATTGTACTATTTTAACATTTCTCTTTTTACTGTAAACCAATATTGAAAATGAATCTCGAGCAACCATCAGTTTTTCTGAAGATTCCGTAAATATTTAACTTTCTAATCATACAGCAGAGCCAATTTGCCAAAAAGTTTTGTGAAACATTATAAAAATAATTAAAATACTGCATTAATCATTGATCAAAGTTCTGCTGGTGATTTACTAAATAACCACAATTTGTCAGGCACATTTTTCTCAAGTTGCGGCAAGTAGAAGGAAATAATTTATTGTTTTTTTGAAAATTCTCAGACAATAAAAGTCCCAATATTTCTCAAGGCTTTGTTGTATAATTGGCTCAGATTCTAGCCATGGGCCAAGATGTATGATAAGGTTTGTGGAAAAAAACTTGCTGTATGAGATATTTCAGAGGTCAAGATTCTAAGTTGCATGTTGGATTACTGTATTTTTAAGTGTTTGTCAGGCTTGACAGTAAGTTTTGTAACAAGCTATAAAAGATTTCAGAAATAAAGACTTGGATCTATATAGCACCTTTCAAGACATCAGGACATCCCAACGCACTCTACAATCAATTAAATACTTTTTGAGATCACTGTTACAACGTAGGAAACTTGGCAGCCAATTTACGCACACAGCAAGCTCCCAAAAACAGTAATGTGATAATGACAAGATAATCTGTTTTAGTGATGTTGGTTGAGGGATAAATGTTGGCCAGGACACCGGGGATAACGTCCCTGCTCTTCTTCAAAATAGTGCCATGGGATCTTTCACGTCCACCTGAGTGGGGAGACAGGACCTCGGTTTGACGTCTCATCTGAAAGATGGCATCTCTGACAGTGCAGCATTCCCTCAGTACTGCACTGGAGTATCAGACCGGCTATGGTAGCATAGTGGTTATGTTACTGGACTACTAATCCAGAGTCATGAGTTCAAATCCCGCCACGGCAGCTGGGGAATTTAAATACAATTAATTAAATAAAAATCTGGAATTAAAAAAAACAGTATCAGTAATAGTGGCCATAAACCTACCGGATTGTCATAAAAACCCATCTGGTTCACTTATGTACTTTAGGGAAGGAAACCTGCCATCCTTACCCGGTCTGGCCTATGTGTGACTCTAGACCCACAGCAATGTGGTTGATTTTTAATAGCCTTCTGAAATGGCCGAGCAAGCCACTCAGTTGTAAAATCTCGCTACGAAAAGTCATAATAAGAATAAAAACAGACGGGCCACTAGGCACCGGACACGACAAAGGCCAGATGACCCTCCTCACTAACATCTGGGGACTTGTGCCAAAACTGAGAGAGCTGTCCCACAGACTAGTCAAACAACAGCCTGACATAGCCATACACACAGAATCATACCTTTCAGCCAATGTCACAGACTCTTCCATCACCATCCCTGGGAATGTCCTGTCCCACCGGCAGGACAGACCCACCAGAGGTGGCGGTATAGTGATACACAGTCAGGAGGGAGTGGCCCTGGGAGTCCTCAACATTGACTCTGGACCCCATGAAATCTCAAGGCATCAGGTCAAACATGGGCAAGGAAACCTCCTGCTGATTACCATCGACTGCCTTCCCTCAGCTGATGAATCAGTCCTCCTCCATGTTGAGCACCACTTGGAGGAAGCACTGAGGGTAGCAAGGGCACAGAACGTACTCTGGGTGGGGGACTTCAACGTCCATCACCAAGAGTGGCTCGGTAGCACCACGACTGACCGAGCTGGCCGAGTCCTGAAGGACATAGCTGCCAGACAGGGCCTGCGGCAGGTGGTGAACGAGCCAACACGAGGGAAAAACCTACTTGACCTCGTCCTCACCAATCTACCTGTTGCAGATGCATCTGTCCATGACAGTTTTGTTAGGAGTGACCACCGCACAGACCTCGTGGAGATGAAGTCCCGTCTTCGCACTGAGGACACCATCCAACATGTTGTGTGGCACTACCACCGTGCTAAATGGGATAGATTCAGAACAGATCTAGCAGCTCAAAACTGGGCATCCATGCGGCGCTGTGGGCCATCAGCAGCAGCAGATTTGTATTCCAACACAATCTGTAACCTCATGGCCCGGCATATTCCTCACTCTACCATTACCAACAAGCCAGGGGATCAACCCTGGTTCAATGAGAAGTGTAGAAGAGCATGCCAGGAGCAGCACCAGGTGCACCTCAAAATGAGGTGCTAACCTGATGAAGCTACAACACAGGACTACAAGCATGCTAAACAGCGGAAGCAAGATGCTGCAGACAGAGCTAAGCGATTCCACATACAATGGATCAGATCAAAGCTCTGCAGTCCTGCCACATCCAGTCATGAATGGTGGTGGGCAGTTAAACAACTAACAGGAGGAGGAGGCTCTGTAAACATCCCCATCCTCAATGATGGCAGAGTCCAGCATGTAAGTGCAAAAGACGAGGCTGAAGCGTTTGCAACCATCTTCAGCCAGAAGTGCAGAGTAGATGATCCATCTCGGCCTCCTCCCGATGTGCCCACCATCACAGAAGCCAGTCTTCAGCCATTTCGATTCACTCCATGTGATATCAAGAAACGGCTGAGTGCACTGGATACAACAAAGGCTATGGACCCGACAACATCCCGGCTGTAGTGCTGAAGACTTGTGCTCCAGAACTAGCCGCGCCTCCAGCCAAACTGTTCCAGTATAGCTACAACACTGGCATCCACCAGACAATGTGGAAAATTGCCCAGGTATATCCTGTCCACAAAAAGCAGGACAAATCCAATCCGGCCAATTACCGCCCCATCAGTCTACTCTCAATCATCAGCAAAGTGATGGAAGGTGTTGTCGATGCTCAGATTGGGTTTCGCCAGGACCACCCCGCTCAAGACCTCATTACAGCCTTGGTCCAAACATGGACAAAAGACATGAATTCCAGAGGTGAGGTGAGAGTGACTGCCCTTGACATCAAGGCAGCATTTGACCGAGTGCGGCACCAAGGAGCCCTAGTAAAATTGAAGTCAATGGGAATCAGGGGGAAAACTCTCCAGTGGCTGAAGTCGTACCTAGCACAAAAGGAAGATGGTAGTGGTTGTTGGAGGCCAATCATCTCAGCCCCAGGGCATTGCTGCAGGAGTTCCTCAGGGCAGTGCCTAGGCCCAACCATCTTCAGCTGCTTCATCAATGATCTTCCCTCCATCATAAGGTCAGAAATGGGGATGTTCGCTGATGATTGCACAGTGTTCAGTTCCATTCGCAACCCCTCAGATAATGAAGCAGTCCGTGCCCGCATGCTGCAAGACCTGGACAACATCCAGGCTTGGGCTCACAAGTGGCAAGTAACATTTGCGCCAGACAAATGCCAGGCAATGACCATCTCCAACAAGAGAGAATCTAACCACCTCCCCTTGACATTCAACGGCATTACCATCGCCGAATCCCCCACCATCAACATCCTTGGGGTCACCATTGACCAGAAACTTATCTGGACCAGCCACATAAATACTGTGGCTACAAAAGCAGGTCAGAGGCTAGGTATTCTACATAAGAACATAAGAAATAGGAGCAGGAGTAGGCCAATCGGCCCCTCGAGCTGCTCCGCCATTCAATAAGATCATGGCTGATCTGATCCTAACCTCAAATCGAAATTCATGTCCAATTCTGCAGCGAGTGACTCACCTCCTGACTCCAAAAAGCCTTTTCACCATCTACAAGGTACAAGTCAGGAGTGTGATGGAATACTCTCCACTTGCCTGGATGAATGCAGCTCCAATAACACTTGATTGGCAGCCCATCCACCACCCTAAACATTCACTCCCTCCACCACCGGCGCACAGTGGCTGCAGTGTGTAACATCCACAGGATGCACTGCAGCAACTCGCCAAGGCTTCTTCAACCGCACCTCCCAAACCCACAACCTCTACCACCTAGAAGGACAAGGGCAGCAGGCGCATGGGAACAACTCGATCTGCACAATCCCCTCCAAGTCACACACCATCCTGACTTGGAAATATATCGCCGTTCCTTCATCGTTGCTGGGTCAAAATCCTGGAACTCCCCACCCAACAGCACTGTGGGAGAACCTTCACCACACGGACTGCAGCGGTTCAAGCAGGCGGATCACCGCCACCTTCTCAAGGGCAATTAGGGATGGACAATAAATGCTGGCCTTGCCAGCGACGCCCACATCCCATGAAGGAATAAAAAAAAAGACTGGACTGCGTGCTCAAGTCTCTGGAGTGGGCCTTGAACCCACAACCTTCTGACGCAGAGGCAAGAGTGCTACCCACTGAGCCATAGCTGATACATGTGAAACAGCTATGAATGGCGGGATGCTCGTTAGTCACTGGTGTGCAGCATTTCTAGGGTTATGTGGAGAAGGACAAATAAAAAAATTGTTGGACCAGTTTCAGGTATGCAATCGCCCCTGCGGCATCTGGCAGCAGTGAAATTCCTCCTCCCACCCCCCCCCCGGTCAGACCGGTTGACCGTATTGTGCCAGAAACAGTGCGGGAGTGGTTGGGGGGGGGGGGGGGGTACCCTTCACATTTAAATTACCCTGACCTTGGGATTTCCGACAGGGTCAAAGACTTGAGCACTGGGCTAGCAGCAGTTCTAATCTGCCTCAGGTCTGTCACCACAACCCCACCCCCCCCACCACAGGAATTTTAGGGTCGTGCTCATTAATGCTGAGCCAATTTTCACAAGCACCGTGTAACAGTCAATACTTCCAGGTCAGTGGGAACATTCTGTGTAAATACATATTGGCACTCTCCATTACTAAGGCTGATCGTTCTAAAACTGTTGATATGTTGCCACAGTGACACGGAGGGCCTCTTCTCCCAAGGTGAAAGAGATGCACTTCTTTCCTCTCCTCACCTCCCTCTTTTTGCTAGCACTCTTATCCCGGAGATTCTCCTCCTCCTTCAGCGTTGGTCTTGTTTCAGTGGTGGCTCTGAGTCAGAATGTTGTAGGTTTAAGCCCCACTCCAAAGACTCGAATACGTATCTTAGGTTGGCCCTCCAGCGTAGTAATGCTGACGTGGGACAATTACAGAAAAGACAAGCTCTCTCTGAGCATTTAAAAATATAGTCAAAGGGAACAATTATGTATGAAGGGAGCAATAAAACCCAAAGTGCTTTCTCATCCTTGGTATCCATCCCATAAATTTTTGTGACATGACTTTTTTTTGCAGATTGCATAGAGATCACATCTGTATTTACATCTGCCCATGACACTATTATATTAAAAAAAACAGGGGAGTTTTGCCAGTATCCTGGCCAATATTTATTTCTCAACCAACACCACTAAAAAAAACACAATTATCTGATCATTTATCTTATTTGTCTGTGGAACTTTGCTGTGTGCAAGCTGACTGCCATGTTTGTCTACATTAAAACAGTGACCACACTACAAAAGTAATGCATTGGCTGTGAAGTGCATTGTGACAATCTGAGGGCTTAAGATAAATGCAAGTTCGTTCTTTTTTCCTCAGTTTGTGCTCCCATTACTCTCTCTCCCTTTTTAATGCACAGTTTGTGCATTGACTTTTTCTTAGCTGGTACTTTTGAAACCAAAAGAAACATAGGCTTCACCAATGCACGCCTGCTCATCATCATGTTCATTTTAATTTACGGTTCTTAACACAAAGGAATTTAGCCTTCATGTGACGTGGGACAATTACAGAAAAGACAAGCTCTCTCTGAGCATTTAAAAATAGTCAAAGGGAACAATTATGTATGAAGGGAGCAATAAAACCCAAAGTGCTTTCTCATCCTTGGTATCCATCCCATAAATTTTTGTGACATGACTTTTTTTTGCAGATTGCATAGAGATCACATCTGTATTTTAAAAAAGTTTACTGATGCAAGTTTTTTTACTCTTACAAAAATACTCATGTTTTACTCAAGACATTAATTTAGGATGAAGCAGTTCAGAAACAGGCCTTTAACCTTTGCCAGGAGTTCTGTCTCAGAGATAAGCAAGAACCAATAAGTAATGAGCAGAGATTGGTGGTATGCTGACATGCACCATCCTTTATTAAAATATTAAAAGTTTTTTGTGAAGGAGATTTAATTTCAAGAATGAATAACATAAGCCTAAGAACTCTGTCCTCATAACCAATGGCTTTCTGAACTTATTTCCAACTCTGGGGAAAATTGTTTTACAATCTCTGTGGGAAATTGGAGAGCCAGTGTTGACACCAGTAACTGTATCTTTTTTTGAAACCAGAAGATTTGCTTGAATTGGCAAAGATTGAAATGGATATTCACGAGAGGACAGATGCTACTGATTAGTGTGGAAACAATAAACAGGCAAAGATAGTGGCAAAAAAGGCAACAGTGACAGCAGTAAGACAGTCAGAGAAAGACCAGAATTAAGCTAGGAGAGGAGACGCTTTCGGTAGCTAGGTAGCAACACAGTCATAGAGTTGCAAGCAAAAGAAAAACAAAAAACTCCTTTAGAAAGTTTGCAACAAAAAAATGGGCAAAAAGCCTGCCCAGACTTGCAATTTAGACTCATGTTTTAGAATGACCACATACATCTTGTGCCTATGAAATCACATACCAACATGAGCTGGCACCTTCAGGAGAGGAGGAGATAAAACCACGGGGGAAAGAGGTTGGGTGGGGGGGCGGGGGCGAAGGTGGTGAAGAAATAAGTTTAAAAAGTGGCAAAATAATATTACTCTGAAGACTATGCAACTGGTCTCTTGCCTCCACTCTCACACATAGATAAAGGCACTGTAAACAAAAATGGGCCGCTCCCATTTGAGAAATATCCCCCAAAAACTCTGAATGCACTGTCAGGAGAAAAACATTAAATAGCAATCAAAGATTAACAAGGGGGATGGGGCATGGGGTGGATTGGTTGACAGAAGAACTGGATGAAAAATTCACTGTAAAATAAAACAAAAGCAATAGTTAACATGGCATGGGGCCAAATCAAGCAATGAAATGGCAATCAAATGGGAAAAGCACAAGACTGTGAAGCAGAATCGAAAGAAAGACTGAAATCATCTGACGAAAATCACAGCACTTGAGCAGAGCCAGAGGAGCAGATTATTTGTCCAAAGTCAATATTGCATTCAGGTCTCCGCGAAAGCACATCAAGGGTCTTCCGCCATTTAACAATAAGGCCCCAAAACAAACAATTGGAGGTTTCTGGTAAATTTACCATGAACTTGAGTCAATGTTCCAATTGACCTACTTTCAGAGTTAAAGTTGGTTTGATAAATCAGATAAATCTGATCACATAATTAAAATCAGGTTCAGCTGCCTCTTCTGGAGGTATTATATTTAGACACAACTGATAATAGTCCATTCTGTACTTTATGCTCAGTTAACGATTTTTCCCTTCATTTCTCAAAGCAGCAACACATAGTGGTGTAGAATCATAGAAAGGTTACAGCATGGAAGGAGGCCATTCGGCCCATCGAGTCCACGCCAGCTCTATGCAAGAGCAATCCAGCCAGTCCCACTCCCCTGTGCTTCCCCCGTAGCCCTGCAAATTTTTTCCTTTCAAGTACTTATCCAGTTCCCTTTTGAAGGCCATGACTGAATCTGCCTCCACCACCCACTCCCCGCCTCGGGCAGTGCATTCCAGATCCAGATCCTGTGTAAAAAAATGTTTTTCCTCACGTCACCTTTGGTTCTTTTGCCAATCACCTTAAATAAGAACATAAGAAATAGGAGCAGGAGTAGGCCAATCGGCCCTTCGAGCCTGCTCCGCCATTTAATAAGATCATGGCTGATCTGATCCTAACCTCGAATCTAAATTCATGTCCAATTTCCTGCCCGCTCCCCATAACCCCTAATTCCCTTTACTTCTAGGAAACTGTCTATTTCTGTTTTAAATTTATCTAATGATGTAGCTTCCACAGCTTCCTGGGGCAGCAAATTCCACAGACCTACCACCCTCTGAGTGAAGAAGTTTCCCCTCATCTCAGTTTTGAAAGAGCAGCCCCTTATTCTAAGATTATGCCCCCTAGTTCTAGTTTCACCCATCCTTGGGAACATCCTCACCGCATCCACCCGATCAAGCCCCTTCACAATCTTATATGTTTCAATAAGATCGCCTCTCATTCTTCTGAACTCCAATGAGTAGAGTCCCAATCTACTCAACCTCTCCTCATATGTCCACCCCCTCATCCCCGGGATTAACCGAGTGAACCTTCTTTGTACTGCCTCGAGAGCAAGTATGTCTTTTCTTAAGTATGGAGACCAAAACTGTATGCAGTATTCCAGGTGCGGTCTCACCAATACCTTATATAACTGCAGCAATACCTCCCTGTTTTTATATTCTATCCCCCTAGCGATAAACGCCAACATTCCGTTGGCCTTCCTGATCACCTGCTGCACCTGCATACTAACTTTTTGATTTTCTTGCACTCGGACCCCCAGATCCCTTTGTACTGCAGTACTTTCCAGTCTCTTGCCATCAAGAAAATAACTTGCTCTCTGGTTTTTCCTGCCAAAGTGCATAACCTCACATTTTCCAATATTGTATTTCATCTGCCAAATCTCTGCCCACTCACCCAGCCTGTCTATATCCCCCTGCAGGTTTTTTATGTCCTCCTCACTCTCTACTTTCCCTCCCATCTTTGTATCATCTGCAAACTTTGATATGTTACACTTGGTCCCCTCCTCCAAATCGTTAATATAGATTGTAAAGAGTTGGGGACCCAGCACCGACCCCTGCGGAACACCACTGGCTACTGGTTGCCAGTCTGAGAATGAACCATTTATCCCAACTCTTCTTCCTGTTAGATAACCAATCCTCCACCCATGCCAGAATATTACCCCCAATCCAGTGATTCTTTATCTTGAGCAATAATCTTTTATGTGGCACCTTGTCGAATGCCTTCTGGAAGTCTAAATACACTACGTCCACTGGTTCCCCTATGTCCTCTGCTTCTTGACCCTTCCACCAATGGGAACAGTTTCTCTCTATCTACTCTGTCTGGACCCTTCATGATTTTGAATACCTCTATCAAATCTCCTTGCAACCGTCTCTGTCCCAAGAAGAACAACCCCAGCTTCTCCAGTCTATCCATATAACTAAAGTCCCTCATCCCTGGACCCATTCTAGTAAATCTCTTCTGCACCCTCTAAGGCTTTCACATCCTTCCTAAAGTGTGGTGCCCAGAAACGGACACAATATTCCAGTTGTGGCCGAACCAGTGTTTTATAAAGGTTCATCATGACTTCCATACTTTTGAACTCTATGTCTCTATTTATAAAGCACAATGTCCCGTATGCTTTTCTAACTGCTTTCTCAACCTGCCCTGCCACCTTGAACGATTTGTGCACATATATCCCCAGATCTCTCTGTTCCTGTACCCCTTTTAGAGTTGTGCCCTCCAGTTTATATTGCCTCTCCTCGTTCTTCCTACCGAAATGTATCACTTTGTATTTTTGTGTTAAATTTCATCTACCACGTGTCCGTCTATATCCTCTTGAGTTCTATCACTATCCTCCTCACTGTTTACTACACTTCCAAGTTTTGTGTCATCTGCAAATTTTGAAATTGTGCCCTGTACACCCAAGTCCAAGTCATTAATATATATCAAGAAAAGCAGTGGTCCCAGCACTGACCCCTGGGGAATCTGACCACTGCACACCCACTCCAGTCCAAAAATCAACCATTCACCACTAATCTCTGTTTCCTGTCCCTTAGCCAATTCTGTATCCATGTTGCTACTGCCCCCTTCATTCCAGGGTAGTAAACAATGAGGAGGATAGTAATAGACATCAAGAGGATATAGACAGACATGTGGCAGATGAAATTTAAAACAAAAATACGAAGTGAGACATGATAAGCCTACTGTGCGGCACTTTATCAAACGCCTTTTGAAAGTCCATATCCACCACATTGACTGCATTGCCCTCATCTACCCTCTCTGTTACCTCATCAATAACTCTATCAGGTTAGTTAAACACGATTTGCCTTTAACAAATTCGTGCTGGCTTTCCCTAATCAATCCACACTCGTCCAAGTGACTGTTAATTCTGTCCCGGATTATCGTTTTATAACTTTCCCCACCACTGAGATTAAGCTGACTGGTCTACAGTTGCTGGGTTTATCCTTACACCCTTTTTTGATCAAGGGTGTAACATTTGCAATTCTCCAGTCCTCTGGCACCATCCCCGTATCTACAGATTTTTGGAAGATTATGGCCAGCACCTCCGCAATTTCCACCCTTACTTCCCTCACCATCCTAGGATGCATCCCATCCGGACCGGGTGACTTGTCTACTTTAAGTACAGCTGGTCTTTCAAGTACCTCTTCTTTATCAATTTTTAGCCCATCCAGTATCTCAACTATATCTTCCTTTACTGAGACTCTGGCATCATCATCTTCCTTGGTAAAGACAGATGCAAAGTACTAATTCAGTACCTCAGCCATCCCCTCTTCCTCCATGAGTAAATCTCCTTTATGATCCCGAATCAGCGCCCCACCCCTCCTCTTACTACCCATTTACTGTTTACATGCCTGTAGAAGACTTTTGGATTCCCTTTTATGTTGGCTGCCAGTCTATTCGCATACTCTTTGTCCCTCTCATTTCCTTTTTCACTTCCTCTCTGAACTTTCTATATTCTACCTGGTTCTCACTTGTGTTATCAACCTGACATCTGTCATACGCCCCTTTTCTCCGTTTCATCTTACTCATTACCTCTTTTGTCATCCAGGGAGCTCTGGCTTTAGTTGCCCTACCTTTCTGCCTCGTGGGAATGTGCTTAGACTATTCCCGAACCATCTCCTCCTTAAAGGCCGCCCACTGTTCAATTACAGTTTTGCCTGCCAATCTTTGATTCCAAATTACCCTGGCCAGATCTGTTCCCATCCCATTGAAATTGGCCATCCTCCAATTGAGTATTTTTACTTTAGAGTGGTCCGAGTCCTTTTCCATAGCTATTCTAAACTTTATGATACAATGATCATTGCCCCCTAAATACTCCCCCACTGACACTTGCTCCACTTGGCCCACCTCACTCCCTAGAACCAAGTCCAGCAATGTCTCCTTCCTCGTTGGGCCAGAAACGAACTGGTTAAGAAAGTTATCCTGAACACATTTCAAAAATTCCTCCCCCTCTGTGCCCCTTATGTTATTATTGTTATCCCAGTCTATATTAGGATAGTTGAAGTCTCCAGTTATCATTACTCTATAGCCTCTGCACCTCTCTAATTTCCCTGCAAATTTGCCCCTCTATATCCTTCCCACTAGTTGGTGGCCTATAAAATACACCCAGTAGTGTAATAGCAACTCTTTTATTTCTTAACTCTAACCAAATAGATTCTGTTCTTGACCCCGCCAGGACCCCTCCTCTCTCTCCAATACTGCAATATACTCCTTATTCAATACTGCCAACGTCCCTCCTTTCTTTCCTTCCCTATCTTTCCTGAACACCTTGTATCCAGGAATATTTAGTACCCAATCCTGCCCTTTTTTGAGCCAGGTCTCCATTATCGCCACAACATCGTATTCCCATGTGGCTATTTGCGCCTGCAGCTCACTAGCCTTGTTTACCACACTTCGTGCGTTCACACACATGCAATGCAAACCAGTCTTAGACTTTCTTGTACTCTCTCTTAGTCTGATTCCCCCTAATACTGTACTATTACTTGCTCTAGTGCTATCTTTGTCCCAGCAGGAGTCCTGCAGTTGCCATCAGCCCATCGGTATTGCACCCATGTGGCCCTTAACTAGTGAGCACAGACAGGTTACTTGAGTGTTGAGGAACAGCAATTTTGTTCCTTCCCAACATCCACAAATGTCCAACTGGGGCCACTGGACAGCAATCATTGGTGGGAACTATAGCAAACTTTCTCCTCCCCTTAGCCGAGAGCACTGAGGCCAATTATAGTTCCTGTACTGGCACCAAAGCGGAGATAAACTAACTCACTGAAAATGAGGACTGAATTGACCAGCTCTTCCAGCACTATATTACTCAATACCATTTATGGAGAGGAAGCATGATAGAATGTTCTTGTGATGTAAAGCATAAAAGAAATGGCAAACAACATCAAAACACACATCAGGGTTACCTTTCTTATATCTTCTATTTCCTGTTCTTTATATCTAAACAATCCCTTGAAGCGGATAGTCTCTCCCTCTGCTTCCATCAGCCGTGCCTTAAGTTCATTGCATCTTTCCTGCAGATTGCGCTCTGAACGTTCCAGCTCCCTCAGCTCAGATTCATATTTGTGACGAACGTGCTTAATCCTACAACAAATCAGTTTTACATGTTGGCTTGTAGTTGAGTTTCACTTGGTTTAATGCAACAGAATTAGCACTCCACTGTCCCCCTCTCGTGGTGTTGATGCAGTGAACTATCCCCATGATGCAGAGCGTTTTGTGGTATGTTTTCTGGAGTATGCTATGGTTTAAGTGTAGTTTCACTTCTGCCTTTGCTTGGAGAACTTCAAAATATTAGTAGTTACACAGGATGTGGTTGAACTTGGAGACCACATTTTCAAAATCATCAACTTCCTCTAACGAGTTATAAATATGTTGACTTTAAAAAAAAGTACTCAGTCTCCTGCAGGTAACTCCACAATTGCACAGCACTTACTTAAGAGGTCAAATACCTTTCTGAGATAAACAGATTGTTATGTCCCCCAACCAGTCTCTATATTTTATACATAAATGCATGGAGAACAAAAGACTGCTCAGATAATACTTCTGATATATCCGAATTATAAAGTAAAATCATTCTTATTAGCCATCTCTCTCCATGGTGCGTATGTGCATTGTTAGATCATACTATGTACATTCATGAAATTGAGGAATCATGGTGGAATGGGTGAACACATGGCAGATGAAATTTAACGCAGAGATGTGCGAAGTAATACATTTTGATAGGAAGAATGAACAGAGACAATATAAACTAAATGGTACAATTCTAAAGGGGGTGCAGGAACAGAGACCTGGAGGTATACATACACAAATCTTTGAAGGTGGCAGGACAGGTTGAGAAAGCGGTTAAAAAAGCATACAGGATCCTGGGCTTTATAAATAGAGGCATAGAGTACAAAAACAAGTTATGTTGAACCTTTATAAAACACTGGTTCAGCCACAACTGGAGTATTGTGTCCAATTCTGGGCACCACACTTTGGGAAGGATATGAAGGCCTTAGAGAGAGTGCAGAAGAGATTAGTAGAATGGTTCCAGGGATGAGGAACTTCAGTTACGTGGATAGACTGGAGAAGCTGGGGTTGTTCTCCTTACAGCAGAGAAGGTTGAGAGGAGATTTGATAGAGGTGATCAAAATCATGAAGGGTTTAGATAAAGTAAATAAAGAGAAACTGTTCCCATTGGTGGAAGGGTCAAGAACCAGAGGACACAGATTTACGGTGACTGGCAAAAGAACCAAAGGTGACATGAGAAAAACCTTTTTACGCAGCGAGTGGTTATGATCTGGAACGTGCTGCCTGAAAGGATAGTGGAAGCAGATTCAATTATGGCTTTCAAAAAGGAATTGGATAAATACTTGAAGGGCTACTGGGAAAGAGCAGGGTGAGAGCTAACTGGATTGCTCTTACAAAGAGCCAGCATGGGCTTGATGGGCCAAATGGCCTCCTTCTGTGCTGTAATCATTCTATGATTCTATGTTGAAAGGGTCAGCTAGAGTGCAATTTTAAACCACTTTTCAAAATACGAGTTTCAGCTTCCTAACATAGGACACAGTGGAAGAAAATTCTAATTTTTCCTCATTTCTTACAGGATATAAATTCTTGCAAAAAAAAATTTCTGAAAATGTTCTCACGTATTTTCTGCTACCCTCTCACACTCGTGCTTAGAAATTCTGACTTCTTCCTCCAGGCGCTGGATAACCAGCTCAATCTCCTTGTCTCGTCCTCTGCGGACCTCTTCTTTTAATCCTCGTTCGCGGGTAAGTAACCAAGCCTCCTACACAAGAAGGAAAATGGCATTAACCTAATGGCAAAGCACCACGGCTTCCTTGTGATGCTTGATTTGGCAATTCCAACTTTGATGATTCACTTTACCAACGCTTTGTGGAGAAATTAAGTACTGCACTGCCAAACTATTTTAACCAAGCTGTCTTCAACGAGTGATCAAGACCCATATTTTCACACCGAGATTTCTGTGTCAATAGAGGTTGTAAGCTACACAAAAGAAATCTAAATGCTGAAAGTACACAAACATTCAAGTAACATCAAGCTCAAATAGTTATTATCCTAATATGACATTTAATCCTCCCCTTCTAACATGTTTAACAAAACCCTTCCTTCAGATTATGAGGGGTAAAGATTGGCCTACTATTTCAGAAATCGGAGGGCTCTGCACAGTTTAAACCACATTTATCACAACTGACTCTGGGTAAAGAAGTTCTTTCTGATTTCTCCTAAGTTTGCAAATGGTTATTTATACAATTTGATTTTTGCACCTTACTTTTGCACCTTATTTAATAATCTGGGTTTACCTTATCTATACCAATTAATATTTTACATACTTCAACGAGGTCTCCCTTTTCTTTAAATTGTAAAGTTTAAGCTTCTCTCATTTTGGGAGAAACTGAGAAGGAAAAGGGGAGGAGGGAAGTATGATTTTTATAAAACTAATTAAAACCTGTCAATTATCATTTCTAAAATGGGACTGTTTAGTTGAACAATACCGTTGAAGGCGATCCATGGAGGCAAATTACTGATTTTGGTCATGTCACTTGAACTGCAAATTTCCTTTGTGATACTTTAAAGTACTTACTGTCAGACATTGTTCACCCAAATCAAAAGGTTTTGAAAGTTTCAAGAAGGTCTTTCAAAGTTGGGAGAGAGTTTAAAGAATGTAAAATTGGAAGGTTTAAGAAAAGGTTAAATTGGAGATCTAAACAGAGGTAGAGATTGTAACCATATCACAACATTTAATTTAATAGCTGAAATTCGAAGCACAGAGAAAGTCCAGTTTAAAGTCAACAGAGAAAATATATTTCATGCAAGGAAAACCGAAGAGAAGATGGTGATTTTCTGACGATGTTCCTAGAATGAAGCACAGCGTCCAGAGGAACCAGAACTTGCCAATGTCATAGCCAATCTGCTACTCAAAGAAAGGAGATGTATAATTTTATGCTCACATCATCCAAGGAACAATCTTAACCTGGAAGTCTACCAGTGATAAATTGATTGCAGACTGTAAACTGAACTATGCCAAATCCATAATGTAAGTGTGTCTACAAGTGCAATTCCAGACTCCCGATCATTTGCCACTTAAATTCCACAACCCATTCCCACTCTGACCTCTGTGTTTTTAGTCTTCTACATTTTTCCAGTGAAGCTCACGCAAGCTCACGTACCTTGACTTTCTATTAAACATTTGCAGCTCCCTGGCCTTATTATTGATTTCAATAACTTCAGACTATATCTCCCACTTGCTCTTGGGTAGGAAGCTGGTGATATGGGTTGGATGTGATGGTGTTTCAGGGGCAGGAATGTTTGGTCAGCACATCGCGCTGGCGGGCGGACCATTGGTGTCGCACTGTTTTTATCTTCTCCCGGGCTCCCGAGCCGCTGGAGCCTGGTCCACTTTGCAAATTTTTCATGCTTCCATTTCTACTGGCCTTACCGTAGCCCACCCACCTTCCCAGCAATCGCATGGCAGGCTTTAAAAAAAAGAGCGTATTAATTCCTATTAGGAATGACAATTAGGGCTATTAATGCTAATAAATAAACTTACGGGAGGTTTAGAAGGATAGGCTAGGTATGCTAATGTTCTTCTCCTGCCCAAAACATTCCTAGTAACATCCTCCACTAGGGTCTGAAATCTAAACAAAGGAAACTATGAAGGTATGTGGAGTGAGTTGGCTATGATAGATTGGGAAGCTTCATTAAAAGGCATGACGGTGGATAGGCAATGGCTAACATTTAAGGAACGAATGCATGAATTGCAACAATTATACATTCCTTTCTGGTGCAAAAACACAAAAGGAAAAGTGGCCCAACCATGGCTAACAAAAGAAATTAAGGGTAGTATTAGATCCAAAGAGGAATCATATAAAGTTGTGTTCTTTAGATTTGTGGTTGGGATCAGATCAGCCATGATCTTATTGAATGGCGGAGCAGGCTCGAGGGGCCGATTGGCCTACTCCTGCTCCAATTTCTTATGTTCTTATGTTCTTATAAAAAGTAGCAAGCCTGAGGATTGGGAGCAGTTTAGAATTCAGCAAAAAAGGACCAAGAGATTGATTAAGAGGGGAAAAAGAAAGTATGAGAGTAAACTTGCAAGGAACATAAAAGTGGACTGTAAAAGCTTCTACAAGTATGTAAAAAGAAAAAGATTAGTGAAGACAAATGTTGGTCCTTTACAGTCAAAAACAGGAGAATTTATAATGGGGAACAGGGAAATGGCAGAGCAATTAAACAAATACTTTGGTTCTGTCTTCACGGAAGAGGACACAAATAACTTCCCAGAAATGCTAGGGAACCAAGGGACTAGTGAGAAGGAGGAATTAAAGGAAATTAGCATTAGTTAAAAAAAGTGCTAGAGAAATTAATGGGACTGAAAGCCAATAAATCCCCAGGGTCTGATAATCTGCATCCCAGAATACTAAAAGAGGTAGCCATGGAAATAGTGGATGCATTAGTTGTCATCTTCCAAAATTCTATAGATTATGGAACAGTTCTTGACGATTGGAGGGTGGCAAATGTAACCCCACTATTTAAAAAAGGAGGGAGAGAAAACAGGGAACTACAGACCGGTTAGCCTAACATCAGTGGAAGGGAAAATGCTAGTCTATTATAAAGGATGTGATAACAGGACACTTAGAAAATATCAACGGGATTAGACAAAGTCAACATGGATTTGTGAAAGGGAAATCATGTTTGACAAACCTACGGAGTTTCTTGAGGATGTAACTGGTAGCATAGATAAGGGAGAACACCAGTGGATGTGGTGTACTTGGATTTTCAGAAGGTCTTTGCTAAAGTCCCACATAAGAGGTTAGTGTGCAAAATTAAAGCACATGGGATTGGGGATAATATACTGGCATGTATTGAAAACTGGTTAACAGACAGGAAACAGAGAGTAGGAATAAATGGGTCTTTTTCGGGGTGGCAGGCGGTGACTAGTGGGGTACCGCAGAGATCAGTGCTTGGGCCCCAGCTATTCACAATATATATCAATGATTTGGTGAGGGAACCAAATGTAATATTTCCAAGCTTGCTGATGACACAAAAGTGGGTGGGATCATGAGTTGTGAGGAGGATGCAAAGAGGCTTGAAGGCAATTTAAACAAGTTGAGTGAGTGGGCAAATACATGGCAGATGCAGTATAATGTGGATAAATGTGAAGTTATCCATTTCGGAAGGAAAAACAGAAAGGCAGAGTATTATTTAAATGGTGATAGATTGGGAAATGTTGATGTACAAAGGGAGCTGGGTGTCCTTGTACACCAGTCACTGAAAGCAAACACGCAGATGCAGCAAGCAGTTAGGAAGGCAAATGGTATGTTGGCCTTCATTGTAAGAGGATTCGAGTACAGGAGCAAGAATGTCTTACTGCAGTTATACAGGGCCTTGGTGAGACCACACCTGGAGTATTGTGTGCAGTTTTGGTCTCCTTACCTAAGAAAGGATATACTTGCCATAGAGGGAGTGCAGCAAAGGTTCACCAGACTGATTCCTGGGATGGCAGGACTGTCGTATGAGGAGAGGTTGGGTCGACTCGGCCTGCATTCACTTGAGTTTAGAAGAACGAGAGGGGATCTCATTGAAACATATAAAATTATGACAGGGCTAGACAGACTGGATGCAGGGAGGATGTTTCCCCTGGCAGGGGTGTCCAGAATGAGGGGTCACACTCTCAGGATATGGGGTAGGACACTTAGGAATGAGATGAGGAGAAATTTCTTCCCTCAGAGGATGGTGAACCTGTGGAATTCTCTACCACAGAAGGCTGTGGAGGCCAAGTCACTGAATATATTTAAAAGGAGCTAGATAGATTTCTAGACACAAAAGGCATCAAGGGGTACAGGGAGAGAGCGGGAATATGGTATAGAGAGATAGAGGATCAGCCATGATCATATTGAACGGCGGAGGAGGCTCGAAGGGCCGAATGGCCTACTCCTGCTCCTATTTTCTATGTTTCGATGTTTCCAAGAAACCTGGATACAAATGAGTTGACTTGACACCAGAATTACATTAATTTGCATAATTGTTAAACTGAAAACACTTTGCATCAGTGCCAATCTTGTAGTATAAAACTTAAATATGAGACAAGCCAGAACATTTAGGGCTATTTTAACTTCAGCTGTATTAACACACATTGCGTAGGCAGGAACATATGCTTAACAAAATTAAAATTACCTGTTTCTTCATGTAATTTTCTTCCCAGGCCTGTTTCTCAATTTCTAGTCTTTCTTTCAGAGATTGAATTTCTGCCTGATCAAATAAGCACACAGAAAAATGAAAAAAGTAATAGATTAATAGTTCTGTTTATATGCATTACCCTTTCAACCAAAAAAAGGATGAAATAGAATCCCAAAATCTCTTTGCAGATTATTAGCATACTAATCAAAATTAAAACACTGTACCCTCTCCCCCAGTAGTTTAGCTGACTAATCCAGTGAGCAGCTAGGTCTGGAAAGTCCAAGGTTCAATTCCCAGTCTTTACTGAGCTGGCTGATCTTTGGTGGTAGCAAAGGTGGACAACTGACATCAGTGCCTCAGAGTTGGGGAAGGGGATAATACCAAGCAGAGTTCACACTCTTGACTGCTATTCAGCTACTGCTGATAGAAATACACTGATGTGGATAGAATCATATTCAGCTGTGATGGTCCTTGCCATTGAATAGCCTGTCTGCACTCATCGTCCAGGCACACACGTGAATAATAGTCACTTTGGTGAGATGTCAGAAAACAATTGAAGCCGATGGAACTGTACATCAGCAAGGATGTTTATGCTTTCAAGAGAAGGGGAGGGAAAGGGGAGAAGGGGAGAGACAACTGGTGTCAAAAGGAGGGAAAAGTATTGTAATGAAGGGCATTTTGCAACATCGACCAAACCTACAGAGCCTTTGATATTGTTAGTAAAACTACAGGGGTATTCCTGTAATGTCTTTCCCACATGCAACAGATTTTGCACAACTCCTAACACTGACTTGGATTATAGGTTACCATATAATTCAAAGGCACAGGGGTTACCACAGATGGCTGCACTTTTTGCTTTTATTTATTTGATCGGGGAGAGAAATAATAGTTAATCCAGTGAAAAGCAAAACGTTACTGCCTTTCTTCAAAGATCTGAGCGCCTGAGGTAAGGAGCGGACCTGTTCGGAGCCGGAGCATCGGACTAAATAAAGAGTGAGGCCCGGGAAGTAGGCCTTAATCGGAGCGCCTGGGGTGAGGAGCGGACATGTTGGGAGTCGAGGGCGGAGCGTCAGAGCGCCTGAGGTAAGGGGTGGACCTGTTGGGAGTCGAGGGCGGAGCGTCAGAGCGCCTGAGGTAAGGGGTGGACCTGTTGGGAGTCGAGGGCGGAGCGTCAGAGCGCCTGAGGTAAGGAGTGGACCTGTTGGGAGTCGAGGGCGGAGCGTCAGAGCGCCTGAGGCAAGGAGTGGACCTGTTGGGAGTCGAGGGCGGAGCGTCAGAGCGCCTGAGGTAAGGAGCGGACATGTTGGGAGTCGAGGGCGGAGCGTCAGAGCGCCTGAGGTAAGGAGCGGACATGTTGGGAGTCGAGGGCGGAGCGTCAGAGCGCCTGAGGTAAGGAGTGGACCTGTTGGGAGTCGAGGGCGGAGCGTCAGAGCGCCTGAGGTAAGGAGTGGACCTGTTGGGAGTCGGGGGCGGAGCGTCAGAGCGCCTGAGGTAAGGAGTGGACCTGTTGGGAGTCGAGGGCGGAGCGTCAGAGCGCCTGAGGTAAGGAGCGGACATGTTGGGAGTCGAGGGCGGAGCGTCAGAGCGCCTGAGGTAAGGAGCGGACCTGTTGGGAGTCGAGGGCGGAGCGTCAGAGCGCCTGAGGTAAGGAGCGGACATGTTGGGAGTCGAGGGCGGAGCGTCAGAGCGCCTGAGGCAAGGAGTGGACCTGTTGGGAGTCGAGGGCGGAGCGTCAGAGCGCCTGAGGCAAGGAGTGGACCTGTTGGGAGTCGAGGGCGGAGCGTCAGAGCGCCTGAGGTAAGGAGCGGACCTGTTGGGAGTCGGGGGCCGAGCGTCGGAGGTAAGGAGCGGACCTGTTGGGAGTCGGGGGCCGAGTGTCGGAGGTAAGGAGCGGACCTGTTGGGAGTCAGGGGCCGAGCGTCGGAGGTAAGGAGCGGACCTGTTGGGAGTCGGGGGCCGAGCGTCGGAGGTAAGGAGCGGACCTGTTGGGAGTCAGGGGCCGAGCGTCGGAGGTAAGGAGCGGACCTGTTGGGAGTCAGGGGCCGAGCGTCGGAGGTAAGGAGCGGACCTGTTGGGAGTCGGGGGCCGAGCGTCGGAGGTAAGGAGCGGACCTGTTGGGAGTCAGGGGCCGAGCGTCGGAGGTAAGGAGCGGACCTGTTGGGAGTCAGGGGCCGAGCGTCGGAGGTAAGGAGCGGACCTGTTGGGAGTCAGGGGCCGAGCGTCGGAGGTAAGGAGCGGACCTGTTGGGAGTCGGGGGCCGAGCGTCGGAGGTAAGGAGCGTGTAAAGAGTTTGTGGCTTCAAGCAGCGAGGTACGAAAATCAGAAGTGACGTCAGCACAAGGGAAGGAGCTGATTAGCTGCTAGCTGGTGAGGTTCTCTTTTTCTGGTGAGTGTCTTTTTTTTTAAGTCTCGAGTTTATTTCCAGTTAAGTTTAGTTAATCCAATAAATCGAGGCATGGCAGGGCAGCTCACACCCGTGGAATGTGCATCCTATGCCATGTGGGAACTCCAGGACGCTTCCCGTGTCCTGGACAACCACAGGTGCAGGAAGTGTCGCCAGCTGGAGGAGCTCAAGCTCCAGGTTTCGGAGCTTGAGCAACAGCTGGCGTCATTGCAGCGTATCCGCGAGGCTGAGAGCTACGTGGATAGCACGTTTCAGGAGGTGGTCACCCCACAGCTTGACAGTGCAGGTAGAGAGGGACTGGGTGACTGCCAGACAGACAAAGAGGACCAGGCAGGTAGAGCAGGAGTATCCTGAAGGCATCTTACTCTCTAACCAGTATTCAGTTCTGAATACTGGTGGGGGAGAGGCTTCATAGAAACATAGAAAATAGGAGCAGGAGTAGGCCATTCAGCCCTTCGAGTCTGCTCTGCCATTCAGTATGATTATGGCTGATCCTCTATCTCAATACCATTGTCCCGCTCTCTCCCCGTACCCCTTGATGCCTTTTGTGTCTAGAAATCTATCTAGCTCCTTCTTAAATATATTCAGTGACTTGGCCTCCACAGCCTTCTGTGGTAGAGAATTCCACAGGTTCACCACCCGCTGAAGGAAGAAATTTCTCCTCATCTCAGTCCTAAATGTCCTTCTCCGTATCCTGAGACTGTGACCCCTCGTTCTGGACCCCCCAGCCAGGGGAAACATCCTCCCT